>NC_055691.1:5994093-6310593 GCF_017639745.1 Melanotaenia boesemani | reverse complement strand
TGACCACTTGTATCTACAATCTCATTCATTTGGTTACCACCCACAGCTCATGACCATAGGTAGGAGGAGGAAGGTAGGAATGGAGATCAGAAACAGGTATCAACTGGCAAACTGAGAGCTTTGCCATTTGGCACTCCTCCATCTTCATCACAACAGACCGATGTTAAGCCTACATCACTGCGGATGCCACACCAATTTGCCTGTCAGTCTCCCACTTCACTTTCTGAGATACTCCTCCACCAGAGAGAGTGCTCCTCCATTTTCCAGCTGTTATTTTTATTTAGTTCGTTAAGTTGTCATAATATTTTCATGTCATTGTTTATTGTTAAAGTAAAAATCACTTTGGGTAGAGAATTATGTATTTGTGTTGACTGAATTATGCTGCAGAATTGAATTCTGTGGTCAGGACTGGATACTTCTACCCCCAAAGCAGGAGACAGTTAAAACTTGAAAAAGCCAAATCCAGACTTCAGTAAATACAGCAGGCAGCACAGAAACAGCTGGACTCACCAACATGAGATATCACTCTCTTTCCTTTTGATTTAAAGCAGCACATATCAGCTTGACTGCTGAACATTAGTGTCCAGTTTAAGAGTATCAACATCCAGGACTTTGGCTTCTGAATTTTAATTTCCTCTCTCTGCCACCTGCAGATTCAACATGAAAGTTCCTTTTTAACATTTATTTAATGCAGAATTCAGAAACTTCCTCAGACAAACTTTAAACAGACTTTTTAATCCAAATAGGATTTTACACCTGGTTATTAGAAGCAGTAGACTAAGAGGGTTTACAACTCAATTACATTCTGGTGTTAAAGAGGATGACGACATCTCTGGCAGCACATCTCATGCCTCCCTCTGTCTTTCATCTCCTGTTGAAAGGCTTTAACTCTTCACTTTGTAGTAGGACTTCATTTAAACTCAATGCTCAGATGCACTGAGGGAATTCTTGCTTTCACAATTCACTGTCATATCATATCTTCTTTACTATGGAGATGGATGCAGCTCTAAAGTGCTTTTAATCCCACAATTTGCCCACAGTTTTACTCCTTAGTTCTTATTGTGGCTCTTCAGCTGTCTGAGAAAGGATCCAATATCCAGTATTATGTGACATGATTTTCTTCTTTGAATGTGCAATGTGTGATCTTGCTGATTTAATAAATAAATGATCTTTTAAAGCCCACAATGAAATTCAGTCTTTAAAAATAATATGACAGCTGAGCCACAGAGATAATCTAGTGATGTATAAGTGATGAATTAGATTAATGGAACTGTGAATGCAATCATGCTTGCCCATTCATAAATGTTTAATAAGAAACTTCAAAATGCAAAGCGCTGACAGAAAGTGGTGTCCACAGTGGATCGTTTTTACTCAGGGAGAGGAAAGATCTGTCTGCAAATCAATGCTGGAGAACAAGACAGTTTGTTAGGCCGGCTGCCACCACTGGGCTTGTTTTGTCCTTGGCATGTCTTACTTTGTTTTTACTGTTTTTGTCATTTTAGTTTTATGTCAGGTTTGTTTTCCATTTTCAGCATAAAGGAGAGGGCTGTGGCCTCATGGAGAAGAAAAGAAACGTGGACAAACCTGAGATGAGAGAATGAAAGACAAAATATATTAGTTTGGTGACAGACAGTATGTTCACAATTCTGCATGTCCACCCACCCATCCATCCACCCATCCATCCATCCATCCATCCATCGATCCATCCATCCACCCACCCACCGACCCATCCATCCATCCATCCATCCATCCACCCATCCATCCATCCACCCACCCACCCACCCATCCATCCATCCATCCACCCACCCATCCATCCATTCCATCCATCCATCCATCCACCCAGCCAGACACCCACCCACCCATCCATCCATCCATCCACCCACCCATCCAATCCATCCACCCATCCACCCACCCACCCATCCATCCCCCCAACCACCCACCCACCCATTCAATCCATCCACCCATCCATCCATCCATCCATCCACCCATCCACCCACCCACCCATCCATCCACCCAGCCACCCACCCACCCATTCAATCCATCCACCCATCCATCCAATCCATCCACCCATCCACCCATCCACCCAGCCACCCACCCACCCATTCAATCCATCCACCCATCCATCCATCCATCCATCCATCCATCCATCCATCCATCCACCCACCTATCCATCCACCCACCCACCCATCCATCCACCCATTTTCTATACCCACCTAAACCATCAGACAATTATTCCTACTAGATACTGGGGCAGGTCCCTCTCACTATCCTTTTTTCTTTAAGTTTCATCACTTGTGCTTGATTTATTAGAATTAAGTCTGTCTCTTCTGTCATGACTGAGTTATCCCTGAGTTTTTAATGCAGTATTGTAATATTGAAATGTTTGTGGGTGCTGTGAAATCTGAAGGTGTGATCAGTCCTGTAAACATATATTTCAGACACATAGGTCAGTACAGATAAAAATAAATTCAATAACTGTTAAGTAATACTAAAAAAAAAAAGAAACCAAAACGAAACAGTCTACATGTTGGATGAGACTTTGTCTTTCCATCATTAAACAAGGTTAGTTTTTAGATTATCTCCCTGTTAAAACTTAGTCCAGGATGTGTGAAAGAAGCTGCTGATATTAGACCTCCAAAATTGAGGGAGCTCAAAGATTTTTGGACACTTTTTAGAGCTTCTGCCTTAATTGTTTATGCCACATTGGCCTGAAACCCAATGGGAACCCTAAATGGCGCCATAAATGGTAGACATAAAATATATCCATCAACTCAGTAATCAGCCATTATCAAAACCACTCAAAATCTTTTCTACTTTATGAACTCATAGTTCTGAGTGGGTTAGATGCTATTTAAAAGCAGTGCATCTGCCTTGGTCTAACTACAAAGAGAACCATGGCTTCTATTTATTTATCATTATAATAAGCTTAAAAGTTGGATATGCAACATTCAGGGTTATCTGTTGGCTGAAGTTCTCTCCACAATATTATTTATCTTATCATATAAAAATATGAGTTGTTGGGTGCAAAAGACAGAGATCTTTGTTTTTACCATCCACCTTCATCTTTTTACCACACATTTAAAAGGAAATTTAAATTTTCTGTTGGTTGCAGTCTACAATTCTACAGCTTAATCTCACTAAATCCTACATGTTAAGAATGTAATCCTTTTAAGTATTTTAACTTACATAATTGTTTTGTAGCAGGTGCTGTGATCCAGAGTAAATAGAGACTTTTGCTTCAGTTTTGAATGCAGCTGCATCCAGGGTATAGTTTTCGTGTTCAGTCTCAATACACCATTAAAGATCATCTGCAAACACTAAATCTGGACACAAACAGTCATGTATTTTCTGCAGTTTAAAATGCATATTCTTAATCAGTCAGATTTTGCTTTAGAGACAGTACAAATACTATTATCATTCTTGCATTTATAATATAGCCACCTGTTGATTCATTTTCAGCAGTATTTGTGTAGAATTATTTTTATCCTCCCCTTGTTTGAAACCATACCCCCTCCTTTAAGTTATCTTCCTTTGTCTGTAGTCACAATTGGTCCTATGAGAGGGTGCAGACAAATGATTGCATGCCTTCCCAATACTTCGTTTCTAATCCACAGGGAGCATTTCTGCAGCTGCCACCTTGTATGTCTGCATCTGACTCTTTTTAAACCATCAATATATTTCACACTGTAGTTTTTCGCCCTAATTATTCTTTTTTATTGCATCTCATTACTGTGGAGAGGAAAGATTAAGCCTTGATCAGAAGGGTTATGTTTGGGCGTTTGGGCTTTTGCATGCATGAGAGGAATAGAGAGGAATGGTAATATAAGGTGTCTTATATTTAGTAACGGAATATGCTGATGACTCAGAGCAAAGGGGGGATGTGGACTAGGCCTGTTAGCTTCACACGCCTACTAGGTAACAATATAGCGGGTATTTTATAATGAGACACCTTCCTTTCTGTGGACTAAGTCTTTAATCCTCCACACATCAGCGGCATGAATATGTGGTAAACAGGGTGTTGTCACCTCCACATCTTCTGTATTAGTTATTCATTCTTATTCTTTTCACTTTCTTCTGAAATTATTCCAACAGCTTCTCACTTCTTCACCTATCGCCTGCTCTTTTCTTCTCTATTCTGATATTTTTGTTGCCTACTCCATCACTAATTCTTCCTCACTTCATCACCTCTGAGAAACCTTGGCATGTTATTGTTTCATTGGCTCTCCCGATTCTTTTCTTGTTTTGGAGCTGCAACTTGGATGAAGACAGAAGAAAGAACTTCATTCTTCTAGTCAAGAACTACTAATGTGAGGTGACCAGGATATCTTTATTTTCACAAGTTTCTGGTAGGTCTTTTGTCCTGGAGTTTCTCGTAAAATGACATATGAGTAAAGCCGAGTTGAATAAGAGGCACTAAAATTAACCATGTTAATTCTGTGGCTCGTGAGCCTGATGCAGCTCGCAAAGTTTTAATTTGTGGCTCTAGCTGCATGAAAGACTAAGATGGAAAGAAACAATGCAGTAACTGAGGAAAATGATAACTGAGCCTGTAGCAATTAAAAACAGACGTTAAAATGCCAGAGAGAAGACTTAGTGCCTTGCAAGGTACTTAGTAATTAGACTATTTTGTGCAGTTCTATTAAATAAAATTCTAATAAAAAAGAGTTTCAATTAGATGTTGTGATGTAAGAAAATAGGTAAAAATCCAAGAGGGGGGAACTCTTTAGCAATGCACTGTAGCAGTGTAGAAGTGTTACGGGAAAGAAGAAAAGTACAAAATATGAATGCAAGAAATTTCAAGGAAAATGGATAGGCACTTTTTTTGTTCTCCACAGATCCAATAATTTATGTTTACTTTGCAAACAATTTGTGTTTGCAAGTTTTAAGTTTTAAGAGATGTGACCTACAACACTTTTTTAAAAACCATGCGCCTGACCTTCAGCAAAATTGCTCCCCTGTTGTCTTTGGCTTTTATTTATGCTTTTGTTCTGGATGGCAAAGGCTGCTGGCAGAAATAATCTTTTGTACTTTTCTGTCTTGCTGCGTACTTTACGTACGTAAATACACTACCGTTCAAAAGTTTGGGGTCACTTTGCCTTGGGATTCAATAGGGAAGTGACCCCAAACTTTTGAACGGTAGTGTATTTACGTACGTAAATAGGTACGACTGTTTCAAACGTTGCCATACGATGCCGCCCTCATACTACCATGTGTCTTTTACTTTGCCATGGTTGTTAAGTCAGTTTCTCCACTAGTGTCCACTGAGTTCAGAGTTTGCTCCTGCGTTCTGACATCAGTTTCAGACACTGGTTATGCATCAATATAAAGTTGTTTCCAACCACCCAACACACCCTAAGCACTCACATAGCCTTTCTTCAAAAGCTTGTGCAATTTCTACATTTGTCGTCCTCGTTTCATTCTTCTTCTGCTTTCTTTTTTTTCCTGATCCTCCTCATCTGGTTTGTTTCTTTTGCTGGTGGCTTGCCAGCAGTTCTGCTCAGCACTGCCCCCACAGTTTCCAGTGGTATTGCTCCATTTTCTGCATCAAACGATGGGTAGCTAAGCTCTGTGAAAATGGAGCAAATTACAAACGTAACCAATGCAGGAGATGGACAAAACTGTCCATCTGTCTGCATATCCGTCTTCTGTGTCTAGCATAAATGGGCCTTAAGATGCCTCTCGCTGAACATACGTTGTTGGTTCCTCACTGTGAGGGTGTGAAAAATTGTATTTATTTATATTTAGCAGCTTGTGCAGTTGTGTACCACCAGCTCCAGCCACCCCAGAGTTGTTCCCTACAGCACAGAATCAGCCTTGTCGAGCTCTGATGCTTCCACCTCAATAAATGGCTGCAAAGCATATTGCACTTTCCATAGCAGACTTATAGAATACATGCAAAATATTGATATAAACTTTGAAGTATTTTAGCTTATTCAAGAGAAAGAATTTGTTCTGTCCTTTCTTGTAGACGGCTGCAGTGTTACATTTCTAATCTAGTCTGCTGTCCAGCTGAATCTCCTTTGTTTTGTTTTGTTTAAGATGAGGTAATTGTTTCAGAACATCCTGCAAAGTGATCGACCAGTTCGCCTTATTCAGCTTCCTGTCCATAACAATACATCCCTAAACCATCACAGTATTTTTGCCAATGAAGCGTGAAGCATGAAGAGAGGTGGTGAGAGTACAGTCCCCTGTGGTGCTCCAGTGCTGCTGAGCATCTTCTCAGTGTGTTTTGTGCATGTACTATTGGGTTATATTTAATTTCCATGTTTTTGGCCCCCTGCTGCTTTACTTTCTTAAAGTCAGAATATTATACATTCATGTGGGATATTTTCCACTAGGGGTTGGGTGATGAAAATTTTGGCACTGAAGCAATCCTTTGATGTATTTATGCATGTTTAATTTTTTTTTGTTTTGTTTTATTTATGGGGGGTTGACATTAGTGAACATTCACTAATGTCATTTCTGTTCCAGCCTGCAGTTGAGTATCATTTGGTTCATAACAATATTTTAGATTTAGAAAGTCATTACATTATCTGTATCTCCCACTTGCAGCTGGGATATGCACCCCAGGTAAAGAGATAAAGAGAGTAGGCAAATCATTACAACTGGTTTAATGATCATGATCATTAAAAACACAACATAACATTGAAAAGCAAATATGCAGATATGAATAAAAATCATGTAAAAGGAAAATACACAGAGATAAGTTTACATCAAGAATTAGAATAAAAACAGTGAAATACTAAAAGCATTAAAAGCAAAGAAGATCAAATATGTCTTCAGTTGTGTTAAAAAATCATTAGTAAAGGATGGATTTAACTGGAAGAAAGGATTTAATTGCCACGGGAAGATACAAGTTTTGGAGCTGCTACTGTGAAGAAATGATCTTTCAAATGAACTAACCTTGAACCAGGAACAGTGGAGCCAGTGGAGAGATGCAAAAACACTGAATACTTTTTGTGGTACCGGTTAGGGGTCTAGCTGCTGAGTTCTGTACCAGCTGTAGATGGAATAAAAGAGAGACTCTGATATCCACATACAAACCATTTCAATGATTCAACCTTGAAGTGATTAAGGTTGTAATAGCTGTCTTCACCTTATTACTAAAATGACTTGAAGGCAGGGGAAATTAGAGGCTTTAACCCCTTAACAATGCCTCTCGAGCAGCCTGTTAGAATACGTTTATGTATTTAATATGATTAGAGAACTCAGTGGTGCTTATTCAAAGCATAACAACTCATGTTTATAGGTTCTTCAGTCTAATTTACCCCAAGTAAACAATCCTATAACCAACATTTTCATTACTTTAAAGAAACAATATTTACAGTGAAGATTACTGCTATAAGGTGACACTACATAAAAGTCATTACAATTAATCGTCTGGAGATCACAGATAAGTTAAAATGACAACACAAAAACATGACCTTTAGTCTCTGTGGATCATGAAAGTCTAATAAATTTACTTTTCACCCCCCTAAAGTCAGTACTTTGTAGAGCCATCAGTCACAGCTGCAAGTAGTTTTTAATAAGTCTCTGTGAGCTTGCCACATCTTGCCATGATTTTTTTTGCCTATTCTTCAAGAGAAAACGGCTCCAGCTCCTTGCTTTGCGCTTGTGAACAGCAATCTTTCACTCTGACCACAGATTCTCAGTTGGATTGAGGTCTGGATTTTGACTAGGCAGTTCCAACACGAAAGTCATGAAAGTCTAATAAATTTACTTGAAATATATTTAGAATTCTTTTTACCTGCATCAAAAGGTTGCAAACTTTCTTCATGCACTTGGAAAATTATTTACTAAACAATAGATTTTACAGGGCTGGAAATAAAAAAAAGGATCTTTTAGGCATTAGCAGTCAGCTAGAACAAAGTAATTAGATTAAGAAGAGTTGATGTCATAGCAATGTGAATATGCTATGTAGGCACACAAGCACATGCACACACACACACACACACACACACACACTATTTCTGATTCTGATTCTGATTCTGACTATCAATATATGCGGTACCAGAGATGTTCACAAGTACTTTTTTGCAAGTCAAATCAAGTCTCAAGTCTTAGACCTCAAGTCCAAGTCATGTCCGAAGTCTAATGGCTCAAGTGGAAGTCAAGTCTCAAGTCACTTTTGGTTGTACTGAGTCATCTGCCATATGACACTTGGCGTCTGGTCTGCTTAGAAGATGCAATATAATATCCAAGGAATTTAAAATCTGTACTCACACTTTAGCAGCATTTCATAACAGCTCTGATCTTTAGCTTAAATTCTCTGTCTTCTGGATAATTTCTCTGCTTTACTGAATTCAGAAAACCTGTAGATGAACATGGAAATGTATTCAGATTAGTGAATATGTTCTTAACGTAAGAGTTTTTCATGTGATCCAAAATCCTTCATGACTCACAGACTAAGTTGAAATACTTACACAGTAGTTCATAGAGAGGAGGGTATGGAGTTTCTTTAGTTCCAAAGGGCCGCTCTTAAAAACCAACCACGCGTATGAATACAAAGTGCACGCACTCTGTTTTCAAGTACGCCCCTCTTGGAACTAAAGAAACACAATAGGAGGGCCAATTTGCTGCACTTTAGAGCATGATCACCTTCTGTCCTGCAGGTTTCCCTGCAGCAAGTTCTGCATAAGCTTCTTAATGAGCCATTAATACTTTGACTCAAGTGTATTGCAGCTGGTAAAAATGTAAAATCTGCAGGACAGTAGCTCAACAGGTCCACAGTTAGTGATCCCAGCAGTACTGCATCAGAAAAATCTTATTTTTTTTAAGGGTTTGAAATAACTCTGCAAGATGAGTACAGAAAATCTGAATTTTAAACTTTTTAGAACTGAATGAAAAAACTCAATATTTTAATTAGTTTAGATCCAGTAATTGCAAGTCCAGTAAATATTCCTTACATTCCTAAATCAGCAACAGCTGTACTCTAATAAACAGACCTGGTAAAATCGCATTGTTTACAGTGGGTTTGGTCCCAGTTAAATGTCATCATAGCAAAGTCACAGTTTATGGAAACTGGTCAGTAAATGACTCATTCTTCTTCTGAAAATTTAGTGGAGCCAATCTGAGGGTACAAAAGTAGTAACAAGCTAACGTTTACACAGCTGTGGCACTAAGCTGGTTGCTAACAAGTGGAAGACCAACTGGCTCTGATGTGTCATCCGATCTTTAGATGCCCTGAAGCAAAACCATGAAGCACATGCTGTAGCAGCACTACCAACATTAGTGTGTTCAAGTGTATAAATATGTCAGTAAGAAATAGATTATAAAACTTTTTGTAGAACCTAGCATACGTTATAAGTACAGACCATTTATCATTTAACACCTGACAGTGTCTAAATTGTCTTTTTGGACAGAGTTTACCAGAATACATCGTTTTCAGTATCAGAGCACACAGAGTTTCACATGCTCATTTCATCATCATACCTTTGCACTGCAGCTTCTGTCACTGCTCTCCATTCTTCCTATTCCTCAGATTCTTCTGCTCCATCTTATTCTTGTCCCTCCAGTGTTGTTTAATGCTTATCAGGAGGCTGTTGGATGATAAGGTAATCAGGACCCACATCTCAACCTCATTGCCAGTGTCAGCTCTGACACGCGGGTTGGCATTTACTGCATGACAGCAGCTCGACACTTGTTCACATCCCTCTTCATTAGAGACGCTGCAGCCTGTTATATTTTGAGTCAATCAGCTTCAGTGTAATCAGTTGTGTTCAACAAACCAATCTAGCCCATGACAAGATAATTACCACAGGAAGACGTGTACCGGGAAGGACCAGAGAACTCAAGTAGAAGTTGCACCTTTAGAGTGCAGAGTAATTCTGTTTCTATCAATTCAATCAGGGAAGTTCTGTGTCTGTTTTTAAAAACACAAAAGGGGGAAATGTTTCAATTGGGGATCAGGGCAAAGATTGAGCAGTGCTTAAGAATTTACAGGAGTGTTTATAGGTATATAAGAGTGTCAAATGATCCCAGTGACAAGTTCTTTACTGGATTGCTACTTTTTTTTCTGTCTTTACGTAGCGTTACTCTTCTACGCTTATCTGACATGTAAGTTTACCACTTACTTTGTGTATAGAGAAGAGCTCTGAACAGATTTGAAAGATTTTAGTGATGCAAACAAGAATTTATAGGGCTAAAATAGTGTCTTTAACAGCTATAAAGTGGACAAAGATGCTCACTGAAGATAGCATAACAACAAGACAGCCTTGTTGCGGCTCCGATTCAAACTACAAACAAAATTTTATATAAAAAAAGCATAAAAAAAAAAATCCAACAAATAAACGGTAGAAAAATGCAACACATCAACTATTCTGAGGAAGAGGGGAATGTTGTGGGCAACAGCATGTTTTGAAAATTTAAAGACACACTTTGTAACTGTCCATCCTTAAAACTCTGCGTTCTTGACTCATTTTATGACACAGTGATATTTATTATGCACATTTCTGGAGCCGCCACTGCCCAGCAGCGTCCCGAGGCTGAGAAACCACATTTAACAACTTTTTCTTCCAGGATGCCGCGTGATGTTGCAGCTGAGTTTTGCTTTATGCACGACATCACACGCTGGCAAAAGGATGTCAACACATTGGCTATTTTAAATGTGCACCGTGGCTGATTCAGCAAAGAAACGCAAGAAGAGATTAATGGAGAAAAAGATTGAGAGAAAGAGACAGAGGAAAAGATAAGACAAGAGTCTAAATCAGACTGACTTTTGCTGGCTGGCTCTAATAGTACAGGTAGGATGCAAAATAGATGCTGAATTAGCTGTTGATAAGGGCTGCATCGCTGAGAAAGTGTGCAAAAAATCAGAAGTGTGACACTTAGTGTGCTTACATTTTGATGTAAACAGTTGTAAATAACTTACTTTTACCATTTTGTACACAGGTTTAGGTATTTATGTTTTCATTTTAAGTTATAAAAATGTCTTTGTTAACATGTTTGTGGTTTTCACAGTAAAAAAAAAAGACTTTCCTCTTGGATTTTACATTTTTTGTGTAATTTTGAATAGTTAATGCAGTGCGTCAAAATGGAAAAAATAACTAAAGTTACATACGAGAAGTGCTGAAACAATGAGAACCAACAAAGCAAGTTAAAAAGTTTTTACTTGTGATATATCGGTAAAATAAAAAAGGATCAGATGAAAAAAACAGACTGTTACACCCCAGAGGCTTAATTAAAACCAGAGGCTTAATTAAAGGCACAGTTCTTGTATTTGAGAGCATGCTTTCTTCTTTCTCGCTAAAATATTGAAGTATCGCCCAACATGCTTTCTCAAAAAGTGCCTGGTTGCATGAAGATGTTGTGATTCAACTCAAAAGTCTGCTTTTCTTCTCAAATTTAGTGCAGCTCTTGGAAATGTTTTGCATTCAAGCTGGTGATTTACGCCTAATACATTTATTTGATGCTCACTTTAAACTTTTGCTATTACATTTTGATTTTCTGTGGTCTTGGTTTTAAGAGGAGTCTGTTATAATTCATCCAACTTATAAAATTAAACAGGTTTTAATAAATTCATTTGTCACTCCATTTCAGTTTCATTGAAGATTTAATGTAATATGTTGGTGTTCTTGACAAGACAACATTTTTGGGGCATTTCATAAATAATGTTACACTGAATTGATCTGTATTTAAAAGGATTAAAGCAGATTGCCTTTTACCAAATTTTCCAAACCAAAATTTTATGAAAACAGTTTAAAATAATTTCAACAAGCATCTATATATTGGCTTAGCAAAAATAAATAGATTTTAAGGTCACTTTAACTTTATATTACCTACAACTATTCAGAATATGCTGCATGTGAGAGACTGAAAAAGCAAGTTTATTTGAACATAATGACAGAATGAAAAATATTAAAACAAAAAGGGAAATAAAACGAAAAACAAACAAAAAAAACACAAAAGTTCAAAGGGAGTGGGTGGAAGCACAAGTTTAATAGTGATACTGTTCGTGCTAACGACATTAACAGAAGTAATAGCAATAACAACAGAGTAACGACATAACAGACAGTGTTTATATCATCTATAAGTTTATAATTATTAAATACAGTGGTGGAGTTATGTAGTAATAATAACAAAAACAATAATAACAGTAGTACTCAGTGTGTATAATGCTCCTTAAATCCATCCTAAACAACACATGCTGCTATAATAGGGCTGTAAAGTATTCATAGTAGGAGCAACAACAATAATAACAATAATCATAGTATTATTGTTTATATTAGTATATTTTAGGAGTAACAAATATCCCCTTGTGATGACGAATAAACCTCGTTATTTCTGTACTGAATACTGTATTTTTATATACTGATTAAGCATTTGGATACTTGCATCTTACCTGTGTTTCACCCCCAGTTCAACAGTTTTACCCCACAAATAGACACACAAAAACGTTTTTCTGGTGGTTCTAACCAAGTCATTTTGGTGCTTAAACAGCATAAAAACCACATACAGATGAGTTTATACAGTGGGATACCTGATGCGAGCCATTTCAGAATATGGCATATTTTCCTGTAGCTACTATACGCCTTATGAAAATTTAATGAGCAGGAAAAATCTGTTAATATATTCTATGCTGTAAAGAAAACTCCTGAGCTGCAGCAACCCAAGAGAGAGAGGCAAAAAGAGTCCTGCTTTCAGTCCTACTACAGTGTTCAGTCTATCAGTGGTCATAAACATCCTTCTGACAGGTCACACAATCAGAACCCATCCTCCCCAAACCAGTTACAACTTTTTCTGTCGCACTCCACCTTGTTTCTCTGGCCTTTAAGAATCCCCTCCAGTCCATCTCTTTCATGCAGCTGTTTCCCTCGGCTGCTGTGAAACTTCACCCACCCAGAATTTCTTTCAGCCAGTCATCTTTCCATGTTTTGCTCCAAGTGGTCATAAACAAAAATCCATGTGACCGGTCGGCTTTTATTCCCACAACAGGTCCAAGGACATGGAATTCATCACTGGCTTTGACTGAGTTACACCTGGTCAGCTCGAGGTCAAAGCAATTACTGGACTTTCACTCTCTCTCTGACCTCCCACTTCTACCTTTTCTCTGCTCTCCTCTTTACAAAACTCTCCTTTTCTTGCTCCCACATGACCATGCCTCCTTCTGCTTCACTGCTCTGCACACACTTTCGTTATCACATCCACACTTGTTCTTCTGGATTTTCTTCGCTGCTCTTTTTCCAGCGTTGTGTCTTTTGCTGCGTAACACATAGTCGTTTTAGGATCAAAGTTCTCGCTGGACTTTTACTCCGACCAGTTTTCTATAACACAGGCAGCAGCAGTGACCTGGTGTTCTGGGTGTTAATCACTAACTCGTTAAAGATCAAAGACAGATCAAGAGAACAGTTTCACTTCTTCAGTACAGACTTTACGACTAGTAGGGTAAGAAATACCTTCAAAGTGCTTGTCCTTATCATAAGAGGCTGAAGTAAACAGTTTATACAGGCGTATTTGTTTACGGGGTTGATATGCAGAGTGAGTTTGGTGGCCTCCTAAGTTTTACATTTTCATTTGTGGTGTGAATGATTCTCTGGTCTTTAAAGGCAGCCTTTGCCTGTTCACATGTTGCAAGTGGATTTAAGCCTGTAAACTGTAAACCAGGGAGAGCTAGCTGGGTCCAGAAGAATTTAACAGTAAACCTTTAAATGTAGATTTGTGGTGAATTTTGGAAAAGCAAACTTGTGGCAGTGGAAGACTTTTGACAGATTTTCTAAGAGAGGCTCTCCCTAATAAAAGCTAATTCAGCATCCATCTTGTATTCGACCTCTAAGCTCTTATCTGCTAGTTAAAGTCAGTCCAGACTTGTCTCATCTCTGTCTCTTTCTCCCTTTCTTGCTCTTGCTTCCTCCAATAATATCCTCCTGCATTTCTTATATCAACCACGGTGCACACTCAAAATGGCCAGTGTTGATATCCAGTTTCTAGCATGTGGTGCAGTAATGACTCAGCATCCCAGAAAAAAACTGTGAAGTGTAGTTTCTCAAGCTTGGGACACTGCTAGGCAATAATGGTTCCAAAAATGTGCATAATAAATCTTACTGTGCCATCAAAAATGAGTCAGAAACACATTTTTAGGCAAGACAAGGCAGGTTTATTTGTATAGCACATTTCATGTACAAGAAATCCCAAAGTTCTTTACATAAAATATTAAAAGCATTACAGCAAGGCGCAAAGGAGGCATTACCTTAAACTAAAAAAGAGTAACAGAAGTTAAATATAAACACAACTTGCTAAAACAGAGAAAAACAAATAAAAGAATATGTATGATCAGAATATCAGAAAGTTACATAGTGCTACTTTAAGTGTCAGTACTTTGAGGTCCATCTAACAGCTTAGGAGATAAGCCCTTTAAAAAGAGAGGAAGAGGGACATTGGAGATGGTGGTCAGACGAAGTCCCCTTGAACTTGCTGTGTTAAAATGGTTGGACAACAAGCCAGTGGCCATGGCGTCTTCTGCCTATGGTATTGAACCTCAGGACATACACAGAAGATGGTCTAAGAAAGACAAAGATTTGTCCATGTATCAAGGCCACTGGCAGTTGCTGAGTACAAAACCAACGTTGGAAACATTGGAAACATTGCGCTGATGTTAGTGGTTCAGTCAGTGCGGGAGTTGACGTTCTGGTATTTTCATGTATAAATACACTACAGAACAGTGATGTGGAGTTTTCACTCATTCTGATGTTGATTTCTTTGCGGATTTACTAATTGTTATCAAAGTTTGGTTTTACATGTATGATGTTTCGATGTTCACTGTAGTGGACTTATGATATCTTGAAAGTAAAAAATTTATTTATTTATTTACAGAAAATGTTTTCAGTTTTCTCGTTACTCTTCAAACAGTCCGGGAAGTTAAAAAAAATTGTGATTAAGCAATATTTTTTCCTGGTAGTTAGGAGGAGGTAGAGGTGGGGAGAAGATGGGTTGCATAAAATCAGTCTGGAGGAAGAATGACAGAACAGAAAAAACTGAGTATTAAATAACAAATATTCAACTGACTGGCTCAAAATGTAGCAGGTGAGAAGACAACTGGACCTGGAAAGTGACAGTAGAATTACAAACGAGGTCTGTTTGACAGCGTGGGAAACAGAAGAGTGGAGCATGAAAAGCTCAAACACCAGGGAGTGAGAGCAGACATAAGGGAAAAGAAGTTTCTTATTCATCTTTGCAAAAGCTTAATCATAAAAGGCATGTGCTAATACTTTTAGTTTAGGAACACTTTCCTTTTAACTGTTCTAATCTTCTCAGTTTTACTTAAGTAACACTTTGATTGGAGGGCTTTGACTCTAATGGAGCATTTGCATTGTGCTGCTATAGTAATACTTAATATGAAAGTAAAGCCTCTGAATAATCTGCTATTTTTTCTTCATAACTCAAGAAACTGGAAGATGACTGCAGTGATGTTTACAGAGAGCAAAGGCATTGTTGAAATGTCAGTTATGTCGTGGTGATCTTTCACACCTCAATGTCAGTTATTTTACAAAACAGTAATACAAACAACAACCACACAAGGTTGTTTGAATCCATGTTTTTTTTCCCCAGATATAGTATTTTTACTAGTATAAAACCGCATCTGTGTGAACCTGACTACCTGCAGTGAAGTCACTTACAAGTTATTTTTGTATGGGAGGTCTGTCCAAAATAAAGCACTACTGATAATTGGCAGATTTTTACACTTTGGTGCCCCCAAGCAACGGCTAATTGGTCATCCGTCTTGTCTTCAGTTTCTTCTCTGAGCTCTCCAGCAAGTAAAAACAGTCATCTGTTGACTTTTTCACGTTCTCTCTTGTTTTTTCTTGCCTCTTCCGATGATGTCCTCTTGCATATCTTTGCTAAATCAGAAGTTAAAATGACCAGTGTCTTTATATACCGCTCCTGGCGTGTGACGCGAAGCTGAACGCAGCTGTCACATGATCCACCGACCGGGAAAAAAGAAAAGATGTGAAGTGGAGTTTTTCTCAGAAATGTACAATGAATGTCAGAGACCATCAAAATGAGTAAGGTCGGAAAGTTATGTAGCATTGCTTTAGCATCACAATCTTTATGGCTTCATTTTTGTTTTCTTTTTTTAGCAACAAAAAGATAAATTACACATAAAAGAAGAGAAACCAAATCAAAACTTTGCCCAAGGAGGAATTGTTCCTACTCGCTGAAATCCAGTTTTAAATAAGAAACAAATTCAAGCTTTTTTTTTTTTTTTTTTTTGTTCTGGTTAATATTCCCAGCTTTGATACAGAGTTATTTGTTTTTCTTAACATTTTTAAGGTAGTGAAAAATATGCAATAGACCCAAAGTGAGCTAAATGCAATTAAAAAAAAAAAAATAATAAAAACACTGCTGTCCTTTTAACAGCAGGCCAAGCGATAACATCAAAGCCACGCTGCACAGTCTCCAACCAACAATACTTGATTGTTCACCATTAGCATGGCAAAGGGAAATGGCAATAAGTATCACCTGTATATACTAAAGAAATGGCTTAAAGGGGTATTTAAAAATTAAGCTGTTTTTTTTTTCACTTTAGGTCAATTTAAGAGTCATTCAGCTACAAATATAACACAAAATGAAAAGTGCCTGAAGCTATTTGAAAATCATCACTTTAGCTGCCAGAGGCAACAAACCTTTTCATGGTTGAGTAAATATTGACCTTTAACTTTCCTTCCAAAGTGACAGCAACAGAAAGGCTCATGATTGCAGTTCAGATCAATTTTCTGTAGCCTGGTGTGGTTATGGCTTCAGTCATGGCCTTGGGGGGAAATGTCAGAATGTTTCTTTACCCAAAACCGACCAGAAATGGTTTAACTGAGCTAAATGACTGCAGTGATATGGCAAGAAATTAGTCAGCACAGACTCTGAATTACACAGAAAAACAAAGGGGAGAAGACAAAATCCCCCTTATGGTTTGAGACCCTCATTACAAAAAACAAGGCATTAAATTACACAGGTTAAGATG
Organism: Melanotaenia boesemani; assembly: GCF_017639745.1. Classification (NCBI taxonomy): domain Eukaryota; kingdom Metazoa; phylum Chordata; class Actinopteri; order Atheriniformes; family Melanotaeniidae; genus Melanotaenia; species Melanotaenia boesemani. Next base: position 6,293,642 of record NC_055691.1, on the reverse strand, counting down.
AATTTTGTTCCCTGCCTTGATGATAATGATATTAGATTTAAACCTGAGCGCCTTGTCCAAAAGCCTTTGAGGTGTCTCCGATGAGCAGCTACAGTCTGCTGGATAGCAGCCTTGAGAACATCATCCCCATCTCCAGATCCACTTCAAATGCCAATTCAAAAGGTTTTCTGCTGAAGCTCTCTCGTTTCTTCTCTAGCCAGACCTTCATTTCAAAAGTGCTATTTTCATTGTAATGACAACGTCTAATTTGTTATTTCTGCTGCTCTTCTTGTGTTTTCTCATCTAACAAGTTTTTTCTAACAGTAATGATGAAAATAACTTTGCTTATTCTAAGCCATGCATTTTCCCAGAGTACCTTCAATTTAAAATGAAACAGCTTGTTACATCAGCAAGTTTCATTAGCTCTTTAAAATGGGATCATTTGTAGGTGTGCTCATGTTTTTCCTCATATAAATATAACATTGGTGTATATACAGGCCTGTGCCACAGAGCGCTGTGAATGAAGCCCGGTGTAACAGCTCGCCGCATCATTCCTCAGCAGTTATTAATTGCAGCTGTTTGGTTCTGTGTAACAAACAGAAAAGTTTGCCAAGACAAAGCTGGACAATGATCAATGCTGATTAATGTGATGTTTCCTCAGGTGAATGTGTCGCATATTACACCTGACACTGGTGTGATGGATTTGTAGACCCCCAGGTTGCAGCAAATGAACACACAGATACACAAACACACAGAGAGAAACATTTTGGAGCCGTAACATGAACAGCAGAGTGAAGGAAAAAGGTGTTCATGCTGCACTTTTGCTGCAGCACCAATGCCAGTTGCTTCTCAGTGCTCAATTATGTCATATTCAGTATCAATAGTTTCCTTGTAATTTTGGGATTGTGGAGATGCCACTGACATCATGTTATCTGAAAAACAATAAAGCACCAGACCCCCAAATCTGTAATGTTGATAACAATTGAGCTGCCATCATTTCCAAATTAATCAAATAAAACAGAGGAGATTTTTCTAACTTTAACACCACAGTGAATTATCAGTAAGTCAGAGTCTGATTATAACCTCTTGAGTTACCATTTAAGACAGGCTTATCTAGCAAGCCAGCAGGTTTTCCATGTATTCCCACTTCAACACACCTGCATCAAATTAATAGGATCTAACAGCCAATCCAGTTCTGCACAATGACTATATAATTTGAGTCAGGTGTGTTGAAGCAGGGATACATGGAAAACGTGCTGGATTGCGGACCTCGTAGGACCAAACTGAATAACTGCTATAAAAAATATCCTGAAAAAGGTCTGTCTTATGATTATTACTGAATGACTTAATTCAGTGCAGTAACTAGAGAATGCTAAATGGTCTGTACTGATAAAGCGCTTTTATCCAAAGCACTTTACATATACGTCACATTCGCCCATTCACACACTGATGGCGAAAGCTACCATGCAAGGCACTCTTGCTCAGGGACACCACGACATGAGCTCTTCGGGCCGGGATCAAACCGGGAACCCTTGGGCTACAGGACGACCACTCTACCCACTGAGCCATGCATGGGGCGGCATGGCATGACAAGAAGGGACATGAATCAGAAAGCTGTCCAGCCTTCATGTTTGAAGATACAGAGTAGAAAAGGTTTACAGTACGATGGGAGGTACAAAAAAACATGACTTGTGTTTGGTGTTGTATCATGCTGTATGTGGTAAATGTACAGTAAAGAAACAAATGTACAGGAGAAATCCTCAGCCTTAGCATCGTCCCTGACTGTTTTGCCGAAGAGCAAAAGCAAGGATGAATGAAAATACCTTCTTCCAGCCACATACTATAACCAAGGACCGGAGGGCCAGGGGCTAGATGCATAAACAATGTGCTTACACAAAAGATGTGTATGTTCTTCCGTGCAAACATACATAGGCTTTCATAGCAGCATGTAATTCTAACATGAGGCTGAAACAAGGACACATAGTTTACTATAAAAAAATGGACAATTTCACAGAGCTCACTCAGTATGAGTGGGATGTTCTTTCTAAGTGTTGTTTTTTTATAATTAGAGCAACTATAGCTTCGCTTCTTTCTTAACAAAACCTCTTTCATTCCTCGTTGGGTGCCTTTGGTTGCTGTGGGAAGTTCTATTACAGATGGCGTCTGCTATTGACTTCAAGACATAAGTGTTAGAATGAGGAAGAGGATCAGAACTGGATCAGATTCTGAGCCTAAGTTGCTTGGTCTGGTTAAGTAATTTGTTTTAATTCAACTCCATTAAATTCAATAAAAAAAAATAATAAAAGTAATCTCAAGAGAGACAAATTCTAATTCAATACAATTAATTTTAGTCAAATTATAATCTGATTATTTTGTTAGCCTAGTTTATGTTCATTTAAGCTGATTCATAAAAAACTATTGCCTAGCTAAGGAAACCAGCAGACTGCAACTATTAGCCGTTACTCTCTCTAGTGGTTCTTGTATTAAAAACGTTGCCAAAACTATGACTAGACTTAGTCAACAATATTTTCCCACCACTTCCTCTTTGTCCTCACTGAAGTTATAGAAAAATACTATATTATGTTATTTTATTATAATAACCCATATTTTCAATGACTTCAATGAGAACATGGTGTAAAATCAGTGGGTGTTTTTTTTTCAGCAGATAAAATGGCTATTTTTCCTAAACCATTATGGAGTTCTTTGTCTGAAATAACACCGGGACTTTAATCGGTTACATCAAACAAAACAGCATGTTTTTATGTCCTGATATTACTGCATTTGCCAGTACCATCCAAGCTGCTATCATTACAATTTGGAAAAATAGTCAGAAACTCTCAGCTGTGATGTGGTGTTGCAACCATGGGAGTTCAGACTGTGACCTCCCATGTGAATGATTCAAATTTCACAGACATTGCTGGAATGTGATGAAGATCTGAATGACACACTAGTATCTCCAGACCCAGCGTGTATATTTATTAATTCATTACTTAAATTAGAACCATTCCAACACAAACCTTGTCAGAATTTATCAGATGAGAGAAAAAAAACGCATTAATTGGTTGGAGCTGGTGAGCCCTCTAAGGAAAGAAGAAATGTGCTTTGCTTATATGAAAGCTGTTGTTTCAGCTATAGGTGAATAAATGTTATTTTGTACAGTACAATGACAGGAGCTTGCTAGAGGGACAAGTAAATTACATTGTAATTGGACAGCTTAGCCCATGGCTTCATATCCGTATCCCAGGTGGTTGATAAATAATCCTCTGAGCTGATCTCGCTGTATCCGATCTACAAGATAAGATTTGACAAATGATTGAAGAGATGTGGGATGGGTGGAATTAAAGTCTTTTTCCACAAGGCTGGATTATTTTATCATGTACTCACCCTCAGATAAAACCATCAAGTGTGTTTGTCTGTTGAGCATGATGCGTGTGTGTGTGTTCTTGCATTTTGACCCAAAATGTGAATTTATACGACTGAGTTACAACGTAGTGGCCACAGTCATCTGCCTGTTCCTCAGCCTCTGTGCAGTTGTAATTGCATTAGTGCAGTGTTGATTTTTTTATTAGACACCTTCTCCCAAAGTCCCCAGGCTCATTTTCCTTTATTAGACAAAGTCTGGAAAGACAATGCAGCACCTCGCGTTGCAAAATCCCTCCAGACAGAGCTTCATTCTAAAGCGAACAGAGTGATAACTGGGCAGAACCAGGCCCATTGAGGGGATTTGAGAAGGAATGCTGCAGGGCTGCCTTTATGTCTGCCATGGTCCTGTTCACATGAGATTTTTCCAACACAACTGTAAAGGAAATTAACGTGTACAACACAAGCTGAAGATGTTGCACAACAAAGCTTTCATAAATCATATAAGATATAACTTTATTTTAAACCTGATAGATGCTAAAAATGCATCAATGGTTCCTAAATCCTAACAGCAAATGAGCTGCAACTATCAAGTCAGTGGCTTATTATAGTGGAAAATGTAGAAGTATGTAGGTTAAAATTCGGACTTTGAATCATATTCTTCCATATTAAAATGGGTCAGATTGATGGAGCTCCTCAGTTGTGTCATTCACTGTAATGAAAATGACCTCACTGTCATGTGTAACGGGCGGAGGTGAGGACCCAAATGCAGGCAGTCAGGCAGGAGGCAGAATTGGTGCAGGTGACAGGTTTATTTCCCAGAACTTGAGACAAGGAACCACACACGACAGGGATAACTCCAGTGAACAAAAGACCAAAACAAGACAGGCCCCCCTACAAAGTTCAGGAGGGGCCACCTGGAGGCTGAACAGACGGCAGGATCAGGTCAGGAGGCCGGCTGGGGGGCCGGACGGACCGCGGCAGAACCTCCGGCGGACGACCCGGAGGCTGAGCAGACAGCAGGAACGGTTCAGGAGGCCGGCCGGGGGGCTGGACGGACCGGGGCAGAAACTCCGGCGGATGACCCGGAGTACGCGCAGACAGGAGGTTCTCAGGCGGACGGGCAGGCTTGGACCGGCGCTCTGGAGGACAGGCAGCCTGGATCACCGGAGGCTGAGCAGGCTTGGACCAGTGCACTGGCGGACAGGCAGACTGGAGCTCTGGGTCAGGTACCAGTAGCAGGTAAAGAGCGTCTCGACCCAAGACCCCCTCGGGAACAGGAACTCGAGCAGTGTGAGGAGCGTCTCGGCCTGAGACCCCCTCGGGAACAGGGACTCGAGCTGTGGACAACAATGGGACCGACACAGGAGAAGAAGATCTGGACACCGTCGTGGGACGCCGAAGAGCTGGGCAGGACCTCGGAGCAGGCGTGGGGCGCTGCGGCGCAGGGCAGGACCTTGGAGCCGGCGTCGGACGCTGCAGCGCAGGGCAGGACCTTGGAGCAGGCGTGGGGTGCTGAGGCACTGGAACTGGAGGTGAAGCTGGAGGCGTGGGCCTGGGAGCCCGTGGCGACACCCGTGACCGTGGAGCTGATGGCGTCACTCGAGACGTGGACCGAGGAGCTGGTGTCGACCTCCGAGATGTGGCCTGCCCCAGTGGTTTTGGGCTAATCGCCAATCTGGTTCCCCAGAATGGCGACCACTCTGGATATTCCAGCGGCTCAGGCTCCGTGTCCAGTCCAAGGAGCATTCCCACCAGCTCACTTGAAGTCATGATCTCGAGGGGCCGCCGCCCCTGGTGCCTGGACATCCTCCTCCTCCTGGACCTTGTGGGAGGAGGATCAGGAAACCACAGGTCTGGCTCCTCCACCGTAGGGAACCAGTCAGCAACCCCAGAACCATAATACTGATACCAAGCCATCAAACCTGCTGGGTCTGGTTTTGGTCAGATCCTTCTGTCATGTGTAACGGGCGGAGGTGAGGACCCAAATGCAGGCAGTCAGGCAGGAGGCAGAATTGGTGCAGGTGACAGGTTTATTTCCCAGAACTTGAGACAAGGAACCACACACGACAGGGATAACTCCAGTGAACAAAAACTACACATGACCAAATAAGGATCTGACAATGAATGACTGAAAACCAGGAGTACTTATACACAGAGGGAGTAACAAGACACAGGTGAAGTGGATGACTAATCAGGCCAGGTGATCTAATGAGGCAGAACAGAAATCACAGGAAAACAAGAGGGAAAAAACCAAACATGACAAAACTGAAAGCTAAAGCATGAACATAACTATAAACCAAGAACACCGAACTAAACATGACAAAAACCAAAATCCTAAACATCAAAACACCCACCAAAACCCAGAAACCGTGACACCTCACATCCACGGCCTTTGCATATCTAATCAAACTCTACTTGATGTGAAAGTTGGATTAAATGCATCAAGACTGTTCGAACTGAGGTAGTTTTAAAATCATCACATCTGTGTCCAATTTAGGACCGCATATGAAAGAAATTTGGAAAAATAATCTAATAAAAGTTCTATATTATCAAGCTTTGCCTTTTCCATTAAGCCTTTTAATGGAATGTAGTGCTGTGTCCATCTCTGCTATATTTGTCAGTAGCTTTATCTCTGTTACCCCTTCATCTCCAGCTGCAGATATACATGTTTGCTGTCACAGCTCAGATGCATCAGCTTCACCTCAGCTCCTCGCATCCTTGTGTTTGCCAGCGGTGTCACTCACTAATCTTTGTAATTTCTCTAAAAGATGCGTCCGGGGCCTCAGCTGTTTGCTCTTCATCTTTTAATGCTTCACACCTGCTGCTGTGAAGTCTCAAAAAAATAAAAAATAAAAGAAAATAACAGCAGATCTTTGGTCTTTGGCAGTTAGAAAACTAAGAGAGTTTGCATCTCGATGGAATCAAACAGGCAAACAGCAAAACAAGCTGTGTTACAACAAGTGTGGAGCATTACTAATCTGAAATCATTTTTAAAAATTAACTTTAGGCCGGATTTAATGTCAAAAAGACTGCTGGGATCTGTGGGCTTTATTGGCATGTATAACTGAGTGTCATCATTAAACAAAAAAGCTCATTTACTTTGTGGGCCTGAATAAGCTGGCCTAGTGGGAGCATGTAAATAGAGAACAGAATGGTACAAAGGACTGAGCCCTGTGGCATGAGACACCTGAGCTCAACCACTGCAAAGGTAAAATTATTAAATGTCAGAAAAATTCCATTAGAGATGTAAGTGTAATAATCTAATTCCTGAATTTCTTAATAGCTTAATTGTGGAGAATATTGTGATCAACAGTATCGAAGGCAACACTTAAATCTAATAGCAACCAAATAGAGCATCCTCCTTTATCTGCACTCAGATATAAACTAAGTTCAAACTGAATTAAAAAATTATTAAATCTGACCTAAACCGATGAAAAACACTTTACCATTTCAGGATTTTATTGAATGTGCTCTGAAGGTTGAGGCTTCATTATGAAACATCATACATTCTTTCCTTGATACCTCAAAAAGCTACTTTTTCAGCTATAAAATGTCCGTCCCTTTTAGTTAGAAAGATACATCAAACTAAAACTGAAGTCTGCTCTTATGAAATATTAGTTTGTTTGAACGAAACCTAAATCACAACAACTTTCAGTGAAGCTTAAACTTAATAGCCTAAGCAGAACGCCACATGTCTGCATATTTCACTTGCTGGTATAAAAGCTGACATCTGGCAAATAAATTCAGCTTTGATGTGACATCCTATTCTACATATAACAAGGGAAATTACTCATTTGAAACGTGCAGGTTTTTAAAATAAACATCATGGGAAGATAAGATGTTTATTTTTAATCATAGGAAGAGATGAAAAAAAGCAACTGCACAACCTTTGAAACGACTTGTGTTTGACTTGTTTCATCCAGTGTGCAGAAGTTCATGCACAGCACCATTCTCCACGCTGTGGGAAAACACACCGGCTCTGAGGGGAATTTTTCATCTGGTGGAGACAACTGCATGTAAAACACTCTTGAAATCTCATTATAGTTTCTCATTAAACTACAATTTTTTCAGGCAGATTGTTTTTACAGGGTAACAAGCTTGATTTACAGAAGCAAACTCTGAAATTATTTTTACAACTGCAAAATCTTTATGACTTAGCCCATAGTGGTAGAACCATGGTTCTGGATGCTTCTTAACCCCAATGCTTGAACGTCTGACAATCACAAACCTGAAAATGAAAAAGGTTAAGAGTTCTCTTCTGTTTCCAGCCTTCACATACAGCAAGTACTGATATTAGCCCAAAAATCCTGTTAATTCAAAAGGTTCAATATGAGACAGTTGTCCTCTTAACTTTAATGTCACACAACTACAGACTGAGCTCCAAACACAGGTAATTACTCTGAAAAATATCAGCTGTTTGACACCTGTTTGACTTCTTACATCCCACTGTGTCCCACCTGACTTAAATACATCCAGAGTGTAGATGTATTCCTGCTGTGAAACAGTTATTTTAGAAAACTAAACCAATATTCATTCCCAAGCTGCTGTGCTGCAGTGATAAAATGCAGGTTTTATTATCACCCCACTGTCTGCTGTTGTTAACATAAATCCGGGTTAATGACATTAGTTCTTTCAACAAGCTGGCTTACTTTGCTGTTTTTCAATGACTTTTTTTCTCCTGAGAACACAGAAAAATAATGCAGATTAAAATCAGCAAGTCCTTTGCAAAGATAACTAAAAAGATGATGAAGATAGTGAAGGGGGTAAAATTATAGAGTATGAAATGAATGTGAGGTTGTATGAGCCAAAATATTCTTTTTCCTTTTTAATCTGCTTTCTATCCTTCAGATAATTGCAGTCTTGTCTTTTTCTCCCTTTTTCCCCTCTGTTGTGTCTTCGTTGTTTCTTCCCTAATCCACTTCAGCAATATCCTAATCCCGATTCTGTCTTTGTCATTTTCTCTGCGCTATCTTTATTCTGTTAACCCATATCACTTTCTTTATCCTTCCATCTCCTCTCACCCCCTCATTTCATGCTGTGCACTAATTCCTGTCATTTCTTTTCCTCCTATTCTCCACAATTTTCATCTACTTTTATGTCACTACCCCACCAGCTTCACTAACCTCTTCACTACCCTCCTCTTCCTCCATTCTGTTCCCTCTGTTTTCCTTGAAAACATTCTTGGAAATGTAATGTCCGTTTAAACATTGGTAAATCACAGTCATTTTCTTCCATTACCATAATTACCATAAACAAACAAGACCATTACAGAGAGATTTGCATCTCCAGCCTTCACCAAGTATTTTGCACCGTGTGTTATCAACAGAACTCCGGCATAAATGTGCAGGACTGTTTTAGTGGAAGGGAGTCCTCCTATTTCAGGCCAAATTAAAGCAAGACATTAAGTGTCTGCTAATGGCCGATGGTGAAAAGAGAGAAAAAATTACCTTCAACCTGTTCATCCTGCAAACACATTTTTCTGTAAGGTAGAGAATTTTTAATCGCTAAATTTATTTAAATTGAAATGACTTTAATCAAGTGTTCATTCTGTAACTTGATTATGTTTGCTGCAATAGGTTGTAGGTGGTTCCTCCTTTCCTTATAAAAGCTTTATTAAAGTAATTGCTTAGAAGCTATTGGTTGTTGTGCATTACTGTAAATTTCTACTTGTTATGCCATGAAAGAGCAAATCAAACCACCTATAAATTAAGGACGGGCATTTCAATGTTCCAAATTACTCTGCATAATAGTTTGAGGAGATTAAAAAGGTTGTAAAGAAGCAAAAATTTACATATGTTGTATTTTATGCATTATCTAGGAGATAATTCTTTTAAAAAGAAATCAAGAAAACATTTTTACATTTTCATGTTGACGTAGGAACCCTTCCTTGATAACAACTTTCTCATTGAACTTGGAAGTCTGTGGATAGTTTCTGCCTGGATCTCGTTTGAGGACACCAGAATTGTTTGAAGGAGGCCCCAGAGGTTCTGAATAGGGTTGAGGTCAGGGGGTGACGGTGGCCACACCATGAGTTTTTCTCTTTATACCCATAGAAGATTCAATGGTGCTATTTGCAGCTTAGGGTATTGTGTTGTTTTTATGGTGTCTGTCTTCCTGTCTGGATTTCCATCTGTTGCTGTATATATGAAAATATTTCTCTCGACTCTACACCAGTTTTCAGACACTGTCCTGCAATTCTGTCCCTCCGGCTGTCTTCACTTGTCCGCATATCTGCCTGTGCACGTCTGTACTGCATGTGTGTGATTATTTGCTGCTTCGTTTAGAGTGTATATGAGAGGTTGTGGTGAGGTCTGAGGCCATAGAGCCCCAGGCTTCTCTGAAAAGAGGATGGACATTGACTCATAAATGTGTTTTATACACACAGACACAAGAGAAAGCACCCAGCAAACCAACACACACTCATACATGCACGATTGTTAATTCCACACCACCCCTAAAAAGAGAGGCTTTTAAGACTAACCAGAAATTTAAAAACTGAAACAGTTTTTCTGTGTGTGTCTTTTTAAAAACAATGACAATGGAGAACTGGGGAAAACAATCTTTTATTGAACCATAAAGGCACATTTGGACTTCTGTATTTACGTCTAATCAGCTGCTGCATTTGACCGCATGCTTTGGGCTGAATAATTAGATGGGGTGCATTATGATGGATAATGTGTTGTGCAGTTCATAAAGTGGCAGTAATGCTACAGAGAGACTATAGAATGATGGGTGCTGTGAGATGTGTGCAAAGTGAGGTTCGCCTTTAGAATAACAGACTGCTATTATTAAACAGCAGAGAGCCATTTTGTGGTGATAAGAGACACACTTTGTCCAGGCTCTTTAGCTTCTGAAAAGTGGAATACACTTTACTGTCCTTGGATGAGAGTACTCACCCTTAGTCATGTCAATTTGTCAATTTTTTAGGTCTTTTCTCTGTCAATTTTTCTTTTTGTCCCTTTATAGTCATTCATTTAGTAGCAAATTACTTCTTGTAACTCTCTCGCTCTGTCTCTTTGCAGGGAGATGAAGTACTGACTGTCATTAAAACGAAGGCTCAGTGGCCGGCATGGCAGCCACTCAACCTGTAAGTATAACATAATGTTTGTTTGACTTCAGAAGGGCTTCTGTCAGAGATCACATGAGGGGAAGAAAAAAAAAAGAAAAAACAAAAGAAAAAAACAGATAATAACCCTATGAAACAGCAGCACTTGGGTCAAACTGAAAAAAGTTGGCAAAAAGTTTGTTGTTGAGGTTAATTCATAGATAAAGCTCAGCTCTCCTGGACTGAACCCCAGTTCACATTCTTTCTCACTGGGGATGTTTTCATACATATACTTCAACATTATGTGCAAGCCAACAAGCTTTTAATGACACAGTTTCCTGTGAATGTTTGCAAAACCACACTCAGCTGGGGTCGCCCTCCCTGAACTGGCCTTCAGCTACATTGGAGCAGTATGAAAATGATTCACCACTAAATCTGTTGATTCCCAACTGAATCACAGCTACTACACTCTAAAGGCCCATTTACACTCCCTTACGTATGTCAATAGGAACACCGTTTCAAATGTAGTCATATGTCACTATCCTCATACTTCCATGCATCTTTTACATTGTCATGGTTAAGTCAGTTCTTCCACTAGTGGGCAGTGCTGAGTTCTGACGTCAGTAATGGTGGCAGTAATGCATCGCTATAAAAGTTGTTTCCAGCCGCACAACACACCCTAAACACTCGCAGAGCCTCTCTTCAAAAGCTCTCACTATTTTTCTATAGTTGTTGTCCTCGTTTCATTCTTCTTCTGCTTTTTTCTTCCTGTTTCTCTTCTTCTTCTCTGGTTTGTTTCTTTTACTGGTCGCATGTCAGCTATATCAGCGCTGCCCCCACGACTTCCAGTGGTATTGCTCTGTTTTCTGCGTCAAATGATGGATGGCTAAGCACCGTGAAAATGGACCAAATTTGTGGTTCCGTCTTCTGTGTCAGGCATAAATGGGCCTTTAATGAGGCAATGGACCTCTACACAATTAAAATCTATCATTTTTTATTCTCTCAGTTGCAACCCAGAAACCTCAGGAACATGTCATTCAGAGTTCTGGCATTTTGTAGCCTTTTTATGTCAGTGTGTAACACAGATTTGTAACTTAACATCTCACGTTAGAGAATAAATGGAGTAATACCGTTGCAAACAATTAAGACTGGTGCTGCCCAGGCTTCCTATTTTCAGTCCCTTAGGATCTGATGAGCTACCTGGTTTAAAGGTTTTACACATTGACACAGTCATGAATTTCATTAGTCTTTCTTTAAGGGAATTAACATATCTACCACTTCCAATCTGTGTGCTGATGTAGTCGTTAAATTATTTTTATCTAGATGATAATACATTCATTGTGGATGTAATTTTAGGATTTTGTTCATGGTTTCACTCTTTATACACCTTTAGTTGATGGCGTGTATTCTGGCAAGCCCTCTAAGTAACTGCAGAGAAAGGAAATTGTGCATCTGACCTGGACAAACCATACTGTGGACTGAAGATGAAGAATGAGCCAAATGACACCTCAGAATACCAAAGAGAAAAGAAAAGAGAGAGCAAAAAGAGCTTTGCTTAGATTTTCAGAAATTTCAGTTCAGCTCTGGAGCCCCCTTGTGGTCTATATGTGAAGTACAGATGAATTTATGGAGGGGGTTGGGGGAATCTTAATGATCAGATTGATCAGGTCATCATCTGTAATGATTATCAATAAAAAAAAAAAAGACAACAAAACAAGAAACTTGACTTTTTTTGTCATAATGTCACCTTTGGATAAAACAGCTTTTCTATGAAAAGACTTTATCTTCTTTACGAGCAGAGTCAAATTCTTAATAAGTAGCAAAAAAAAAAAAAAAAAAACTAAGAAGTTTGGTAAAAGGCTGTTTTACTTGTTGTACAATCAACTGTAATATACAATTTAAATTCAGATACTACTGAGCTAAGTGAATATTAATAAACGTAATTGTTTTAAGCTGACTCCCTTTCAGTTCTTCCTTTTTTAAGAGCCAGACTGACTTGTCTGAATTGTTGCACACTCAGGCATCCTGTGCACTCCCTGGAATTAGTTCAAAAGCAATTAGAAACTTATCACAGTTATAGCCCCCAGGACTGCATGAACACGAACACACACACATATGCTCACAGCGCTGTATCTTTCACCAAACATCTGTGTAATTACCGCTCTTAGCGGTGTCTGTCATTTGCGATATATTGTGCCACTATTATTTTTACTAATGAGCACATTCATATATACAGAGGCTCGCGCTCACAGTGAGTATGAAACATTATCTCATTCTCTCCAATTTTGATTGCAAAGCTTTCAGGTTCTCATAAATAGCAGTTTGTGCTCATGTCTCAGTTAAGATGTGATAATTAAGAAACTAAGACCTTCTTTTTGTAAAGAAACTTCAAATTACCTTTTTCTTATCAGAATATGTTATTATTGTCATAATGTTTGGAACATGCAGAAACAATATGTAATGATGGGTTATTTTCTGTTTCTGATTAAAAGTTTCAGTTATAGAACAGTTATCAATGAGGCTTGGATCAGGGGTCATGACATCACAACTGGCCATTTTGCTTGTAGTAAAATGAAATTTCAACAACAGGATGTGATACAGGAAACTGTTCACAGCCTTGAGAGGGTAACATCATGATTATATGAAGCAGGAGGATCATAAACTAGTGTTTCCTAAATTTTCTCACTTTGGTTAAATAACTGGGACATTTTATAACTGACGATCTGGCCGATGACATGGATTTTTACACAGTGTTGCTCAGTGCATGCTCAATTAATATCTTTATACACAAGTTCAATATCTCAGTGAATGGAAGGTTGTACTTCTTAAAGTATACTGGTTAGCATAATGGTTTGAATTATATATACCGCCCTTTTCACAGCACCCAAAGTGCTTAAGAGTGAATCCATTATTCATTTACTTCACATTCATACTTGCATTAAGCTACTTGTGTGCCAATATTAGAGGAACGTGTGTTGCCCAACAATGCAACAGATTTTTGGGATGCAGCAGGATTCAAACTCCTTACTGTGTCCCTATGTATGCTGCCTAGCTTTGGAGGTGGAGGTGATTATAAACTCAATGTGGCATATAATAATGGACTGAGGATGCTACTAATGCAAGTCACTTGATTGCTGGTGTTAGCATCCCCACCTGTGATGATGTATTATGCAATCTTATGTACAGATGCATATGTAGATTAGCAGATTATAAAAACATCATCTTATCACTGCACCAAGTTCAGTCAGGCTTTAGTACATGGAACCATTAGCCTTTTGAAAATCTTTGGCTGCAATTTTCTTCCAGTTTTTCCAGTTTTTTAAATGGATCACATATGCCTTTAACAAAGTGAAAAGAAAAGAAATTAAATTAAATTAAATTGAATTGAATGTTGTCATGTCATTATGCTTTGTTATCACAAAAGTGTGTGATGTGTTTAATAAGATGTGCTCATTATATGTTTATTTCCCCACTGCTTGAACTAGGCGAGCAGCTCCATCAGCAGAGTTTTCAGTGGACCGAACACGTCATCTCATGTCCTTCCTCACGATGCTTGGGCCCAGCCCAGACTGGAACGTGGGTCTCTCAGGAGAGGACCTCTGTACAAAGGACTGTGGCTGGGTCCAGAGACTGGTGACAGACCTCATCCCATGGGACGCAGGCACAGACAGTGGTGTCACATATGAGGTAAGATTAGTGCTGTTCTAGCAGCTTCATCACCAGAATTATAGCTGAATTTTTGATAACAGATGACACACAAAGGATACCTTCATCTTAATTTATCAAGCTAATTAATCAATTATCTTGAAAATAATAACCTGCTTAGTGACTGCCAACATGTTTTTCGACCCTCGCGGTCGACCGTGTCGGCTTTGCTTCTTTTTACAGAGCAGATACGTGCGTCTCTAAACAAAGGTCATGTTACCGGAGTTATTTACATAGATTTTCGAAAAGCTTTCGATATAGTTAATCATAAAATTTTGTTACATAAACTTCTTTCTTTTCATTTGTCCTCCTCTGCAATAAACATGTTTACATCATATTTAAGTGACAGATCTCAGGCTCAGTAACATCACAGCCACTAGGGTGCTCTATGGGTGTTCCACATGGCAGCATTTTAGGTCCTTTACTGTTCCTTCTGTACATTAATGATCTTCCTCATGTGCTTAGTTTTTCCAATTCTCTGTTATATGCTGATGATACTGTTATTTTTCTGTCTGGCCCAAACACTGACACAATTAATCACAAACTTAACACAGATATGCAGTATTTGCATGACTGGCTGCAAGATAATCATTTAACACTTAATGTTAAGAAAACAGAATGCATGTAGTTTTACTCATCTAGGAGACAGTTATCCATATCCAATCCCATCACCTTCTCCAACCACAAGCTCTCAGTTGCTTCCACATACAAATATTTGGGAGTCTCTCTTGACTCACATCTCACTTACTGTGAGCATGTCCAAACCCTAACCAGAAAGTTAAATCAAAAGTTATATGTTTATAGTAAAATTAGACCACATTTGTCTCACTCTGTCTCTAAAACATATCTTCATGCAATCATTATGTCTACTCTGTCGTATTGTCTGCCTGTTTGGTCACTTACAACAAATGAAATCCTTGAACCAGTAGCAAGACTCTATAACAGAGCTCACAAGATCCATAACAGGCTTCCAGGCTGGACTCACCATTGCTCTGCACTAGGGCTGGGCAATTAATCGAATTTTAATCGCAATTACGATCTGGGTTTTGAACGATCATAAAAATGAAATGGTCCGATTATTTTTTGTCCTTCGATTTGTCCCTCTTTATCATTTTCTATGTAAACTTGCACGAGGAAGCGAAAATCGCTGCCCTCCTCCAGCCAAGCGACAGGCGACAGTCGCGCATGTAAAATGTTGCGTTCGTGCACGCAGACGTGCACACGGGGGCTTGCGACGCAACACAAAAAAATAGAAAAATGTTCAATTTTTGTGAGTCGCAACTAAAAATCCACCAGCTCCCAGAGTCACAGAGAGACAAATGTTATAAACAGAACTTTTTTTTCAATTAACACAGTGAACAATCCGGGATTTAAGAAACTCATCAACACTTTGGACAAACGGTATCACTGCCATCTCAACACCATTTTAGTGGACTGTCTCTCTCTGCCCTGTATGATGAGGGTGGTGAGGGTGTTGTGAAAGACGTGGTGACGGTCCGATGTTTCGCCACCGCTACGGACCTGTGGTAAAACCGCACCAGAGCCGTATAGAAATGTCGCGCTACATTTTATTGACGCGAATTTCAACGTGAAAACGAAATGTCTCCAGACTATTTTTTCCCAGATCACACCAGACGGAACATAGCTGCTGGTCTGAGACAAACAATAGCTATAGCTATGGGGACCTGGTGGAAAGAAACTAGTCGGCATTACCACAGTAAACACTTCAAATGTCACACCCCCCTCACCCCCCACCCAACCTCTTATCTATAATTGTGTTAAATAATCGAGATCTCAATTTCAATCAAAATAATCGTGATTATCATTTTTCCCATAATCGAGCAGCCCTACTCTGCACTATCGTTGTCTAATGCTTTGACATTTCAGAACTATACAATAAGCCATGGGATTAAATTGTATTATCAAATCTTGAATGGACACATCTCAGCAGCACTTACTGCTTTGGTACCAAAACTCAGCTCAAGGTCCGAACGCTCGACTAGATCTGTTACAAATGGACTTTTGCCTTTACCGGCCTTTCGGAACTGCTATGGTCAGAGAGCTTTCTTTTATGTGTTCACTAAAGCCTGGAATGAGATAGAATAGAATAGAATAGAATAGACTAGAATAGAATTGAATTGAAATACTTTATTAATCTCTTTAGAGAGTCCTCAGGGAAATTTGGGTACCAGCAGCAATACAACACCAACTGTAAAGCAGGACAAGCACAAGACACAATATATACAGGTACAAAGCAAAATAGAGGCAACAAGGTGCAAGAAAAGCACAAATAGAATGCAATAAATAACAATAAGATAAGTTAAATAAAACAATATAAACAAGCATTGCACACAGTAGAGGTGGTACAGATTCCCAGATCACTATTGCTCGTATTAGTTATTGCAACTGTTTGTATGGGTTATTGTGCATGTGTTGTATCAGGCGGACTGCACACCTCCCTCTCCCCCCTCCTTCTCCCCCTCCTGCCTAATGCAGAGTTGTACAGTTTGATGGCTCGGGGGACAAAGGAGTCTCTGAGCCGGTTGGTCCTACTCTTGGTGAGGAGCAGCCTGTTACTGGTCAGGCTTCTCTGTGCACTGATGACAGTGTGCAGAGGGTGACTGGCATCATTCACAATAGCCAGTAGTTTTTTTTAGTGTTCTCCTCTCTGCCACTGTCACCAGGGAGTCCAGCTTCATGCCAACCACAGAGCCCGCCCGCCTGATGAGTTTTTCCAGCCTGTTAGCACACCTTTTTGTCATGTTACCCCCCCAGCAGACAACAGCATAAAAAAGCGTACTAGCCACCACAGACTGATAGAACATCCACAGGAGTTTCCTGTAGATGTTAAAAGATCCCAGTCTTCGCAGGAAGTACAGACGGCTTTGGCCCTTCTTGTACAGGTGATCTGTACAGCATGTCCAGTCCAGCTTGTTATCCAGCCACAACCCGAGGTACCTGTAGTTGTCTACAATCTCCACCTTGTTGTCCCTGATGGTCACTGGATGTGGTTGTGGGCTGGACTTCCTGAAGTCAATAACCATCTCCTTAGTCTTTGAGGTGTTAAGCTGGAGATGGTTCATCTGACTCCAGGTGACTCCAAGTCACTGACCAGATTCCTGTACTCATCCTCTCCATCATCCCTGATACACCCCATGATGGCTGTGTCATCTGCAAACTTCTGGATGTGACACAGCTCTGAGTTGTAACAGAAGTCTGAGGTGTAGAGTGTGAAGAGGAGGGGGGCCCCTGGGGTGCTCCTGTGCTGCTAATAACAGTGTTAGATGTGGTGTCCTTTAGCCTGACGTACTGCGGTCTCTCTGTGAGGTAGTTACCAATCCAGGAAACCAAGCAGGGGTCCACCTGCATCTTCCTCAGTTTGTCCAGAAGCATCAGGGGCTGGATTGTGTTAAAGTCACTTGAAAAATCCAAGAAAAGGATCCTTACTGTGCCCCTCCCCTTATATAGATGTACTTGGACACGGTGTAGGAGGTAGAGAATAGCATCCTCCACACCCACACCTGCGCGATAGGCAAACTGTAGGGGGTCCTGGGCCTGTTGCACTTGGGGCTTGAGGAGATTGAGGATGAGCCACTCCATCGTCTTCATCAGCTGGGATGTAAGTGCCACCGGTCTGCAATTGTTCAGCTCACCAGGACAGTTTTTCTTTGAAACTAGAACAATACAGGATGTTTTCCACAGGGTAGGCACTTTCCCCAGCTGTAGACTGTGGTTGAAGACATGCTGGAGACAAGGAGGCACTCTGTCAGGGCCTGCTGCTTTCCATGGGTGGAGCTTCCTCAATCCTCCCCTCACCTGTTCTGCTGTTATGTGTGGAGGGTGTTGAGATGGGGGGAGGGGTAAAGGTTGGCAAGGGGGCTGCACAGGGGATGAAGTCAGGGAGGTTGTGTACTGCAGTGGGGGAGGGGGGACCATGGGCTGGTTAAAGCGGTTAAAGAAGATGTTCAGCCTGTTTGCTTCTTCCACTGTCCCCCACGCTGTAATGGCCTTTGATCTGAAGCCTGTGATGGTGTTGACACCATCCCAGACCTCCTTCATACGGCTCTCACTCAGTTTATCCTCCACCTTCCTTCTGTAGGTGTCCCTCGCCACCTTCAGGCATTGTTTCACCTCCTGCTGTGCTAATTGCATTGCCTCCCTGTCATGGTTCATGAAAGCCACCTTCTTCCTGTTGAGGGCAGCTCTGTAGGCATCCTTCACATTGGAGTACAGCAGGTCTATTGTTCTGTTGTTCCTTGTGGGACAGTCTACAGCCTGATAGAAGGAGGCCAAGGTAGAGTCCAGGGAAGCATGATTAAAATCCCCAGATATGACCATAAACGCCTCGGGGTGCTTTGTCTGCAGCCTTGCTGTTACTGTGTGTATCTTCTCACAGGCAGCTGATGCTTCTGCGCTCGGCGGAATGTAAACACAGAGCACGATCACGTGACTAAGCTCCCTCGGCAAGTAATATGGCCGCAGACTAACGGCTAACAGTTCCAAGTCCTGGCAACACAGTTCCTTTTTCACTGAGACATGTCCTGGGCAACACCAACGTGAGCCCCCCACCTCTGCTCTTACTGCAGGCGTTCATGTCTCTGTCAGCTCTCACAGCAGTGAAACCCGGTAGATCCACGATAGCATCCGGTATCGCATCAGTGAGCCATGTCTCTGTGAAGATGTATAAGCTGCACTCGCGATAGCTCCGTTGATTGTTCAGTGCCAACAGCTCGTCAATCTTGTTAGTTAGTGAGTTGACGTTCCCCATTAGTACAGAGGGGATCACTGGCTTAAAACATCGTCGAGCAGCCTTTAGCTTAGTTCCTGACTTGCAGCCTCTGTACTTCCTCCTCAGCTCTGCCGGTACGTTGTGCTGCATTCCGACATTAGTCCACAATGCAAAAAGTTCCTCTCTTGAATAAACAAGACAACGTGCAAGTGCCATGCTAGAGTTAAAAAAATATTCAATAGGATATATATATATATATATATATATATATATACATATATATATAAAATAAGGAATAAAACGATAAGAAAGAAAGAAAGAAAGAAAGAAAGAAACACTCGGGTGCGTAAGAGACACTGGTAAGGCAGCCGTTTCCTACAGCGCCGTTAAAAAAAAAAAAAAGCACACAGCACATCAGGACTATAACATCACAAAGACTATTTACAAGAATATTTGCTTGTCATCTAATGGACAGGTACGGCTGTGACCACTGAGGTGGCTCCATAGCCTCCCCTAAAGCTGCTTCTCTTGGTTTGTGTTTGTATGATTGTACTGTCTTGTCTTGGAATTTGTGATGTGTGTTTGGTTTGTATGTTCTGCAGAGCAGGAACCTGCTGAAAAACAGTTCTTAAACTGAGTCAGGCCCGATTGTTTTAATCTTTTCCTGTTTAATAAATAAAAATGAAATGAAAATGAATCTCCAGTAATGTAATGAAATGCTAAGACCTTTACAGCCAGAGCAGCACAGATCTGTTGCTATATAGAGTAATTAATGCTTCCTGTCATTGTGAAAGCTGGCAACTCGCTCACTACTATCTGCTTGGGGTGTTGAATATAATCCACGTCTGCATCACGACATAATGGATTATAAGTAATGTAATGTATATATTCTGCAGCCGCTGGCGTGTGTGGTGTGACCTAGCCTGCTGCAACAGCTCGGCAGATAGATAACAGTCTCCCAAGAAGGATCTTAGGCTTTTACTTAGGAAAACTGTAAAACTAAGCAAAAATACATCAGTATCTCACTGGAAATACATTAATTGTCTCAGTGAAATCTTGTAACATTACACATAAAAATGTTATAAAAAAACCAATAAGTTAGCTTAACGCTAATATCTTTTGAAATACCATTGGCAAGCTAGCAGTTAGCATTTGCAAATGGACTAAAAGGATTAAAACAACTTAATCCATCAAGAAATGTTTACCTCAACAATATCAACAATATTCTGTTTAATCACAAATTGACTAGAATACTTATGGGGAAATATTTTCTGGCTATAAAGGAGAACATAAAAACCATCTTCTTAAATTCCATATTCTGTCGGAACTGACTACGGAAAGACTGAAGGGAACAAACACACTGTAAGAAATCTTGCCACTAGAGGGCTGCTTAACCATTTTTGATGACAGAATGTCACATAAATGATGTTTCTTGATTTTAATAAAGTTAACTAATGAAGTTGAAAATGGCATCATTGTTTACATGTTTATGATGCTTGTCAATATCAGGACATTTAGATTGATTTTTTAAAATAATTATAAATAAACAGAGTTCATAATTATCAGACTGCTTGTATTCATTGATGAAGAAGATGTGTTATTAAAGAAAACCGAGGATGCAACACATAGCAATGCATCGTGATGCATCAGGAAATTGGATCGAATAGTTGACAAGATAATCAAAATTGAACAAGAAAACAAAACTTTTATTAAATATGTGCATTTTTGCATTTGCAAGATTAAAAGAATAGCATCATGGAAAGTTAAAAAATAAATGTACGCTATTCATGTTCAGTCATAGAAACAAAAAGCTGAAACTTTGAAACTACTCATATTTGTTCAGCCAATAATTCATGTACAGTGTCATGCACAACTAGTGGATAGTGAAGAGCACACACAACTAGTGGAAGTAACATTTCATGCAATGACAATAATTGTGTTTAAAACATTCTGGGAATCTTATATTGGACAAAATATAGTGATGCAAAAACAGCCAGCAGTAGTTCAGTTTTCTGGTGTGGACAAGAACAGGTCTTTCACATTTGGTCCTGTTTTACTTTTTTAGTCAAAGCAACAGTTCCCACAAAAGGTTATATTCTGATTGGACAGTTTTTCTGACCTAAACTTTAGGACAGAACCTTGGAGCTTCTAAAACAATGTTTTGTGTCGGACTAAATTCACTTCATGGATTTGTGTATACATGGTAATATTTTTACCAGCACTGGCGTTACAAAATTTTTGTCAGTTGTACAAATGTGTTGAAAAAGTGTCTGGGATTTCTTTGCTGTGCAAGGAAAAATCTGCTGTTTGTACTTGACAGCTTCAAGCTTCAGTATATCTTTATGTGTGTGAAGAGAATACTCTGGATGTTTTTTGTCTGGTGCAGCATAAAAAATGTCAGTAAAACTAAGCTAGAGTTCATGGGGAATAGACAGATCCACCTGTTCAGAGGGCAACCATAGCTGAACCAAACAGTGTTTGTTATTAAATACTGGCCAAAATAAATATTTAATTTAAATGTTAAAATGTTTTTTCCATTTAAAAAAATTTGTGAAATAATCTACAAAAATGCATTAATGTCAAGTTTCAGGTCTTACTAGTGAGAGATTGCATCTGTCAGGTGAACAGTAGCTGAAATGCATTAGCCTTAATGCAGATCATTCTTGATCATATATTTTATTATAGAAGGAGCTCAAGATCCTAAATAAGACTTGAGACTAAGAAATGAGACCAAAAACTCACTGAGTAAACAGAAGAGAAATGTAAAGGGCCTTCTTCTAACGACCACATGATTCACCCCCTACTGATCATTAGATATAATGCAAGATCAAGATACCTGGCTAATTGTTCAAAAGCTATGTTTGTATTCCACAAAGGAGGTTTAGCAAATCCTGTGATGAAGCCTGTGCTCAAGGTTACTAAATCCTCTGATATCTTAAACTGCATTGTTGGGTCCAAAACACTGGCTATGAAGTAGCTATCACACCCCCGTTTTGGTTAGGCCAATGTGTGCACGTAAACCTATAAAAGGCATCAAACATTAAGCCCTGGAATCACGATGAAAATTACCAAAAAAGTAAACATCTGCATCCACCACTGCCTGCTGTGACGCTTGGCGGAAGATTTTCAGCTGAGTCAACACATAAGAGGATGTTAAACACATCAGAGACTACAGTTGACATGTGTTATCTAATTACTAAATTTAAAAGCTTATTATATTATATTATATTATATTATATTATATTATATTATATTATATTATATTATATTATATTATATTATGGTTCAAGTGAAAGCAAACTATAAAAACTTCAGACTGGTAAGAATTCTTCATCTGCACCTTAGAAAAAGTTCCACTGGTAGCCAATAATTTCCATCTAGCTGTAGGCTCAGCACAAAGGGGTTTTTCTATTTCATAGACAATAACAAGACGTTGGAAAGATTGAAGATGGGTTCAGAACGATCACAACAACCTCTCGGCCCTGTAAAGGAGGTTACAGTGAGCATCAACTGGGACCACCCGAAAATGAGGGGCATCCCGGGGGGGTTACATCATCAGAACTAGACCCAGATGACTGCAAAGTGACTATATTAAAGCCCACCAACAGCGCCAGGTCACAAAGGCGGACCTGGAAATGGAATATTTAAGACTGAAGATAAGAAATCCATGGAGACTAAATGAATTATGACATTGCATAGGAAGTGTTACTTTTTTCAGACGATGAAGCATGCAATGGGGAAGTTGCAAGGGAAAAATTCAAATAAATAATAATGAAAAATCTATTTGTTCATTTCTTTAAATCAAACTGGTTTTGACAGATTTGATCACACTATGATGATCTTCATGCTGGAGATATGTTGGGCATAGCCTGAACAAAGCCTGCTCCCTACCAGGCTATGTTCACACCAAATGTTTCTTTATTAATTTATCTAGATTAGCCATTCATTAGCCCTGAGGGCTCTCTGAAGGGATTAATAAAGTATTTCTATTCTATTCTGTTTTAGAATAGTAAACCCAAGATTACCATTTCATCTAAGTAAACATAGCCATCTAAACCAGTAAACCTGCAAACCCTCTTTATGAAATACCCTCGTGAAGGCCACATCCATCTTATACATACTTTCTATGGACTACCAGCGGAATGTATATCAAACAGCACTATTATTAAACTGTCTCATCAGGCACTCTCCACCTCCACCTGTCTGTTACTGTGACAGAGTTGTTTAGTTTCTATATCCTTGGGATGAAAGGTGCTCATCCATATTCACCCACTGTTTGGGGACTGGAGCAATTTATTTATAGTTTACACTCATGAATAAGCAAGGAGCTTATAGTGCAGAGAGGAGATGGTACATGCTGTTCACAAACCTCTCTCACCAAAGCTAAACCTCTCTCAATGTAGATTCTGTGACACTGAAAACAGGACTTGTTTTTGAGCAACAAGGTGTTTGATTTTAGCCTCCTCAGCCATTTTAAGTGATATAAATACTTCTCTTTTTTACATTAGGCCTAAATTGGCATTAACATTTAAAATTCAAACATAAATAAAACAACTCTATTTGTTTTCCTTTTTCTTTTCTCTCTTGTACACCTTTTTATAGAATATGAGATATAACACTGCATAATTCTGCATTTCTTTACTTTCTTGTTTCCTTGGTCCTTTATGGCCACAGAAATCACCCTTTCTAATATATTCTTGGGAAATAAAGAGCTGCAGATTGTGAATGAGTTAAAATATCTGGAAGTTATTGTAGAGTAACCACAGTATTATTAAACTTATATCAAGGTTATGAAAACAGTCAAATTTAATATTCTTGACTTGACTAAAGGTGCCTCCATAATGTATTGACCAGAGATGTCCACAAGTCCTTTTTTTGCAAGTCTGAAATCTTTGACCTTAAGTCCAAGTCAAGTCTCAAGTCTTATGGCTCAAGTCCAAGTCATGTCACAAGTAATTTTTTGTGGTACGGGGTAATCTGCCATGCAACACCTGCCATTTGGTCTGCTAAGAAGACTGCATTATAATATCCAAGAAATTTAAAATCCATATTCACCCTTTTTTTACCAGCATTTTGTAAAAACACTGATCTTTAGCTTCAACTGACTAATGCTCTGTCCCACTCCTGGACAATTTCTTTGCTATACTGAATTCAACAACTAGGTTCCTGGTTCAAGCCTCAACATTTCTGTCTGAAGTTTGCATGTTGCATTTGTGAGTGTGAATGATTGGCTCTCAGTCCTGTCCAGGGTGTACACTGGGTGTACGCCTTCTGCTTAGTAGATGCAGGAATAGGCTTCAACCCCCCCCTATAAAAAACAGGTGATAAGAATAAAAAATTAAAAGCATGAGCACCTCCCAATGCTCTTACATTGTTTTTTGTATAGGAGGCAGCTAAATATATGAAATGTAGGTTTTTATTTTATTTATTTTACTTAACCATGTATTTATTTAAAACCTGTTTTTGTAACTTTTTAATTCTATTTTTTTATATCTCATTTACCAAGGCATGTTGTTTTTTTTAAGAACTCTTCTTCTTTCATACTCGTCGCTCTTATTTATTCTTATTGGTCTTAGGTTTATGTGCTTTTCTACTTTTAACATTTTCAACTCCAGTGTTTCCTCGTGGGATTCTTCACGCCAGAACCTTTTCCTGCAGGGTCTGCAGGGTTGTCATGGGGATGGCTCTTGTCTAGCTGGCCGAAGGTCCTGCACTGCAGCCCTAATGGCTGTGGTGTACTCTTTCCTGCCCGGACCTGGACTTTTCCTGTGATGATGATGAAGATTTGATGAAGATTTTATTTGTCATTATACACAGTGCAGAACACAGGTACAACGAAATTTGTTTCCAGTACAACCCGTCCAAGACTAGACAGCAACAACATGTAGACACAACAGGAACAGGCATACTGAGGCAGCAGCCGCTGAGGCAGCGCGCCTATGTATTAGAGTAGATATAGAAGGAAAAGATAACATTGGGGGAATAAGATGTGGCTGGGGAGAAAAAAGGCATCACCACACTGGGCCTAAGGGCCCATTGTTGAGATACAAAAAAACCTCCTCGGTACATAAAAGCACATAACTCAGACATTCACAACATCAGAACACATGGCGGGGTGGGAAAGGGGTCTCCCATCACAGCAAGTGCGGACGTGGCTGACATGAGCGCAATCCAGTCGACCCGCCGCCCGGGAGTGGAGGGAAGGGGGGGGAAGAAACGACCAAGGCAGTGAATCATCGGGGCAGGTGTATCTGTAGTGGTGTATGTGAGTGTGGTGCTTGTGTGTGCGCAGTAGGTAAGTAGGTGAGCATTTGAACTTTCTCCCAGTCCTCCATCTCCAGTCTCTGCCACCTGATGATAGTGGGGTGTCCTTGAGAGCTGATCCAGGAAAAAGTCCAACGCCCGTAAGGAGGCTCGGGGGAGGGTGGGGGGACTGAGCATCCGTCAACAAGACATTCCAGGAGAACTTTATGACCAGCCATCCAAGGCCAGTACAGGGAGCCGAATTTGATAACAGCATTTGTTTTAGTTTCAGGCCAGAGCTGTTTCGTGTGCCTTGAGTCTCTCAGTGGTCCCACTGGCGACTCCAACCATCCGAATTTTGGGTCAATTTCCATTTCCATCCAGCCGAGCCGACAACTTCTCCAAGCTGGTGTCCACCTTACGTACAAGCTCCGAAATCGCAACCAGCTTGCCATCCTGAGCCTCCAGTTTACGATTTAGTTCCTGCAACGTCAAAGTCTGATTGTTCGTAGCTCGACACACACCGGCACAGAAATCCGGCAGCTTGCCAGTGACCGCCGACAGTGTCCGAATTTTGCGATATGCCAGGAAACCACCCGCTCCAAACAGCAGAAACCCAGTTATCATGAATCCGAATGTATAGATGTCTTCAGCGTCCTCGACAGACAAGATCAACAGACACATGACTTTCCACACTCCCCAGGAATCCATCACATATCCAGCTGAAAACGTTCCGCCAGGACAAGCAGGCTCCCCTACGCCTGTTTTCCGGTTCGAATAAATTTGGTCGATTGCATTTAGGGACCAGCTGATCAAATGACCTCTGTCATCATGGTGTGTTCCTGGTGTGGACAGAACCCCAAGATAGTGTTTCCTCAGAGTAGTGTCAAGCCAGATTATATTCTTATTATGTTAAAAGATGGGGTGGTGGGGGCTTTTTTTTTCTTGTGTGTGTGTGTGTGTGTGTGTGTGTGTGTGTGGGGGGGGGGGGGGGGGGGGGGGGGGAGAAGGAAAGAGTAGTTGTGTGTTTTTAATTGTTATTTTATATTCTTTATATTCAATTTGCAAATGTTTTATGTGCATTTCATTATGTAAAGTACTTTGTGCTACTCATGTATGAAAAGTGCCTTATAAACAAAATTTGATTTGAAGATCCAACAGCTCCAGGTCATTTTGTAGCTTGTTCCAGTCTGATGGAGCAGCAAAACTAAAAGCTCCTCTCCCGAGTTTAGTCTGCATATGAGGAACAGGCAGTTTGTAAAAGTCACAAGAGCACAGGGCATACTGACTTTCAACCCTTTGTAAATCTATCCATCCATTTTCTGCCACTTATCTGCCACTACTGGGATACCCCCCGCAACCCAAATAGACATTTTACATATCCTTACACAGACTGTTAATATAGACGCTAAATAAAAGAGGTCCCAGGAGTGAGCCTTGTGGCCCACCCTTGGAGACCTCAAGAAAAGGGGAATACTTCAGACTGTGCACTTTGCATTATATTTGACAGATACTGTAATTTACAAAACAGTCCAATGTATGTTTAAAAAAAACAATATTTGCAAATATTCAACAACAGTTTATTGGAAACTGAGGAATTAATACAAAAACTAAAACTAACAGAACCAGCAAACTCACAGACCATGACAGGAATAATCTCCCAAACAACAGTTCATTGATATGCAAAACAAACCTTTTACCATTTCTGTTGACAGTTACTTTAATTAAATTAGTGTTTCAGTCTCCAGCAAGCGATAACAATCTGTTAAACAAAAACACAAAAAGGAACTTTAAATTAATTGTTTCCTTTTTGCCTTTTGTCTTAGACAGTACAGTGGAGATGTGGGTAAAAAAGGAGATGCAAACAAAAAATCACCACAAAGAAAACTTTAAATCAACTTCTATCTACAAAGAAAAGCAGCATTGCTGTCAAAGTGCAGTAAATCAGGATGAACCTTCATTTCTCATCTAATACATGCAGACATCTTTCTTTTGTCTCAATTAATTCCGTTGCATATTTTAAATAAGAAATTGGTTTGAAACTTTAAACTGCATTGGAAAGTTACAACAAAGAGAATGATTCATGTTTGTCATTGGTCTCTGTCTCTTCTCTGCATGCTATGACACACCTGAAAAATGGGCAGTCAGTCTTTTATGAAAGGGAAATTTAAATTGAAATAAATTATACCTATTGAGATCAAACAAAAGGGAAGCTGTAGAACAGCTTGGCTATGGTAAAATTAGAGACTGTATGTGACTCTTTCAGGCCTCCACCAACTGCCAACCCTTTTTGTTTCTGGTTTAGAGTAGAGAATAATATTAAACAACCATTGTTATAATATTACTTTGAATTATTGCCATTGTATTGTTCTTTCCCTCAAGAGAAATTCAGTTGTTTTTCTTTCAAAAGCCTTAGAGCACCCGGCGTGGGCTGTTTTATCGTCATTCATTCATCCCCTCCATGCCACTTTTGGATTAGTATTCTTGTTTGACAAATAATTCCCATGCCCTGGGTTTTGGCTGCTTAAGTCCGATTACTCAAAGTGTTCCTCAGTGGAGGACTGTGAATATCTTCCCTCAGGCATGTTTGATAGGCAATATACAAGAGCAGATGTTTTCCTCTGAGACACCATCCCCTCTTACCGAGTGTGTTATTTGGAGTGTTAGTTTGGGATATTGGGAATTGTTCCCCTTCAAATCATGGCCTGATATTCACCCTTTCTCTCTTATGCATGCACGTTCATTTTCTCTTGATCATTAAAGAGTTGTTAGAGTATAATCTGCTCAAAAATTCACATTGTATCTTTCTAGGAACATGAAAAAATGAAGGGACTTTGTTGCACCAATGAATTACTGAACTACATACAGATAAAGGTGGCGGGAGTGTTACGACTCACTCTTAATGACAGTAGCTGAGATAAAACAGCACAGGTTGCAAATCAGGGTTTTGTACTATTTCTGTTTTGAGTACAAGTCATTTACCAAAGAAAAGGACATAAATTTGAAAGATAAAATGAAGGTGAATTTCTTGACAGTAGAGGCGTTATTTGCCAACTGGTGAGGCAGGCAAAGCTTGGGGCCACGGACCAGTAGACCCTTGAGGGTTGACCAACCTTTACTGAGCACTGACCTACTTAAAGGGTCTCCATCTGTAACTCTCCTTCTTGCAACAAGTAGCTCCAAGCATCATTTGTAAACAAACAAGAGAGGGTTTATCACAATGAAGAGAGGTTATCTGTCTGGCTGTGACAAAAGAAAGAAGAAAATACAGAATGAACAAAGACGACATCAAGAGAGTATTAAGTACTGTCATCAATACAGAAGCTGATTTAGCTCAGCTGAGACTGTCCTGTTGCTGTTGAGTGCATGGGTGTCACCAAGCTGGAAATAAAAACATTTATCTTGGACATAGGTCTTTCTTTATCAGATTAAAGCTGTGTCTAATCATGGTCAACTAGCTAAGAACAATAAGTTATTGTATTTAGAGGCAGGGAATTTGTGTTGTGTGTGTTGTGTGCATATTTTATTCTATTTACCATGTCTGTCCAGTGGGCTTTATGATTCTGAAAACTGTATTTATTCATTTATCTATGGATTATAATATAATACATTACAATCCTAAAGAGTCATAATGCAGGCTTTAGCACATAATTAAACCTTCTGTATTGGAACCATGTTAAACTATAATGCTCCTGGATAATTCAATCAAAACAGTCAATAATGGAGAATAAGCAGAAAAATAAAGAAAGCAGTGACAAAGAACACTTAAAAGTTGCATTTGATGAATTTAATGCAATAATAAAGCTTTAAAGATGATATTATTAACATGTTATGGTTAATAGTATACAGTATCGTATACACACATGTACAAAATTGTTGTTACCCTTTCGGTTAATGAAAGAAAAACTCAATGGTCACAGAAATAACTTGAATCTGACAAAAGTAATAAATAAAAATTCTATTAAATTTAACCAGTGAAAGTCAGACATTGCTTTTCAACTATGCTTTAACAGAATTATTTAAAAAAATAAACTCAAGAAACAGGCCTGGACAAAAACGATGGTATCCTTAACTTAATATTTTGTTGCACAACCTTTTGAGGCAATCACTGCAATCAAAGGATTCCTGTAACTGTCAATGAGACTTCTGCACCTCTCAGCAGGTATTTTGGACCACTCCTCATAAGCAAACTGCTCCAGTTGTCTCAGGTTTGAAGGGAGCCTTTTCCAGACAGCATGTTTCAGCTCCTTCCAAAGATGCTCAATAGGATTTAGGTCAGGGCTCATAGAAGCCACTTTAGAATAGTCCAGTGTTTTCCTCTTAGCCATTCTTGGGTGTTTTTAGATGTGTTTTGGGTCATTGTCCTGTTGCAAGACCCATGACCTGCGACTGAGACCAAGCATTCTGACACTGTCCAGCACTTTTCTCTCTAGAGTCCCTTGATAGTTATGAGATTTCATTGTACCTGCACAGATTCAAGACACCCTGTGCCAGATGCAGCAAAGCAGCCCCAGAACATAACAGAGCCTCCTCCATGTTTCACAGTAGGGACAGTGTTCTTTTCTTGATATGCTTCATTTTTCCGTCTGTAAACATAGAGCTGATGTTCCTTGGCAAAAAGTTCCATTTTTGTCTCATCTGTCCATAGGACATTCTCCCAGAAGCTTTGTGGCTGGTCAACATGTAGTTTGGCTTTTTTATGGTTTGTTTTCAACAATGATGTCCTCCTTGGTCGTCTTCCATTAAGTCCACTTTGGCTCAAACAACGACTGATGGTGCGATCTGACACTGATGTTCCTTGAGCTTGAAGTTCACCTTTAATCTCTAGAAGTTTGTTTCTTTTGTTACTGTTCGTATAATCTGTCTCTTTGTCATCAATTTTTCTCCTGCTGCCACGTCCAGGGAGGTTGGCTACAGTCCCATGGATCTTAAATTTCTGAATAATATGTGCAACTGTAGTCACATGAACATCAAGCTGCTTGGAGATGGTCTTATAGCCTTTGCATTTAACATGCTTGTCTATAATTTTCTTTCTAATCTCCTGAGACAACTCTTTCCTTTGCTTCCTCTGGTCCATGTTGAGTGTGGTACACACCAAGTCACCAAACAGCACAGTGACTACCTGTAGCCTATATATAGGCCCACTGACTGATTACAAGATTGTAGACACCTGTGATGCTAATTAGTGGACACACCTTGGATTAACATGTCTCTTTGGTCACATTATTTTCAGTCTTTTGTAGCAGTACCATCATTTTTGTCCAGGCCTGTTTCATGAGTTTATTTTTTTTTTAAATAATTCTGTTAAAGCATGGTTGAAAAGCAATGTCTGACATTCAGTGGTTAAATTTAATAGAATTTTTATTTATTATTACTTTTGTCAGATTCAAGTTATTTCTGTGACCATTGTGAGTTTTTCTTTCATTAACTGAAGGGTACCAACAATTTTGTCCACGTCTGTATAATGGTGGTGAAAGCTGCTTGGAAGGGGTCTCCCTGTGAATTTTTGCCTGGGCCCCAAGAAACTCTTAACATCACCTCTGCTTGACAGTAATATGTTTATATGAAGTTGTTAATAGATTATGCAGTAATATTCTAATAAGAGGTTTTGGCCACAATTATTTTGTAGTGAAAATCCAAATATCAAGACTGCCCTTACAGAGAGTTCTTTGGTTCATTTTTCCACAATAAAATGTTGACTGTTTTAGCTGAGTTTACCAGTTGTGACAGCCATGAATGGAGTGGGAAATTGGAGTAGATAAGGCTTACAGAAGATAAGCTGTGGCACTTCAATTTGCTGTATGATAAGAGATGAAGTGATATAGATCTATTGCTTGATGATGGTTTGTGTGGAAACATTAACTGTAAAAACAAAATCCTTGTATAATTGAGGTATATGAGGTGCCAAGTTAAAAAGAATTGTCCCAAGGAAGGATTCACACAAGAAACCAAGAAGAAAAAAACAAAAGAAAATAATATTTAAAAAAACACATTAAATATTATACATTATACATAATACATTATATTTAAATTTGGGCTTTGATGTCAGGCCACTGAACATCCATGAAAGTGTTAAAATCCATTAACCACAACAGGAACTCTGGATTCTTCATGTTAAAGAAAAAAAATCTCAGACCAAGATGAAAATATTTCTGTATTCAGCCCTCCGTTAATGTGGAATTCAGTTTGGCCTATAGATAACAGTTCTTCCAGAGAAAGTATGAAACTTCTTGACTGTTTGAAGATTTATTTGCCTTCTCATGAAGATACTGTAAAACTGTAACAGATGCAACACACCATAGTTACAAATACTGCACTCACATTATGTCATACAGCACTGTAAATAAAAAAATAAGTCAGTATTTAAACAAAAAACGATAACGATAAAAGTCGCTAGCTCAATGCTAACTCTGAATGAGAATTCCCATAGAGATGCTAACAGAATTAGCCTTCACGTCGCCGTTCAAAGGGAACGATATAACAGCAGTAGCCGTAACAATTTTGCCTCTTTTAAGAACTTAAACTCAGATTGTCAAAACACTTACAGGCATGTGTTTCCTGTGCTCTGTTTAAATGAAACCTTTACAACACCAGTGCATCAACCACAAACAATTTCTTCTTCTACTACTTCTTCTTCCACTATACTGAGGCAGCTGCAGTACACTATTTATTCGCTAGCTATCCCTAGCGGGGTAGCTGAACCACTAAACATTAACAAAGGCAGTACATTCTGAACTGTGAAGAAAATGTTATTTATTTTTTAAAGCACCTTTCAAGACCCCCAAGGACACTTTACAACATAAAAACAATAACATATAAAAAGCAATCAGGAATAAAACAAAGTGCACTAATGAGACCAGAGAAAAAAATACAGAAATGGATGAATGGCAGAGGAAATTTGCAGACTAGTGATTACAATGAGTAGGCAGTTTTGAACAGATGAGTTTTGAGTCTGGATTTAAAAATGGCAAGAGTTTCAGAGTTCATGATAGCTGGTGGCAGAAAATTCCAGAGCAGGAGAGCAGAGCGACTGAAGGCTCGGCTCCCCATGGTGCTGAGGCAGGCAGGGGGCTCAGTCAGATTTACGGTGGAGGAGAATCTAAGGGAGCGAGATGGGGTGGTGATGTGGATGGTATCATTATAACCACTGACAATCATGACAAATCTCTGCATTGTCCCACTGAAAGTAGTTGTTAGGTAATACAAAAGATATAACACTAAAAATGTTAAATTATTTATAATTCATTGGTATTTACAACCACATAAGATAGCATAATCATCTCTAGAAGACTGTGAAGTAGCTTTGGCTCCTTATAATGCTAGCTTACAGCAAGAAGATGAAAAAGAGAGATAAAATGATTAATTACGGAGGACCACAGAAAAAATGGTTTATCAGTTTATTGGACAAACCAAGAGCAGTCTGAGTTTTTTAGAGTGTACTGTCCTTTCACTGGTATAGGGGTTATAGTGCAGCAGAAGTAAAGAAAAAAGAAAAAACTCTAAATGAGCCTATGCATTAGGTGCCACGAGATCTTCTAGTTTTTGTAAGCTTTGGACCGAGTGGTTTTTTTTTTGTTTGTTTGTTTGTTTGTTTGTTTGTATTTAAACAAATTTTCACATATGATTCTCTAAGTTTTTGTGCTTAAGTTTGCTTATTTTTACACATACCTCTTTATTTCCAGTCACCAAACAAGCCTACCATACCTCAGGAGAAAATTCGACCCTTGACTAGTTTGGACCACCCACAGAGTCCGTTTTATGACCCAGAGGGTGGCCCAATCACCCCTGTGGCCCAGGTAGTGGTGGAACGTATTGCACGAAAGGTAAGATGTTAGTTTAAATGTGTGTGTTTGAAAAAAAATGTCACTCATTCTTCAACACTGCATACATAATAAACAAATACAACTGTCTGTTCCCATTATAGATACTTGAGAAATGATTATAAATATATAATTTATATGTTTCTGGAAACTTAATTAGAAAGCAGCCTCATGTCTGGGTCTTGAAGATGCTCTTTGTCACATCACAAGGCTTCCTCAGTTCTGACTAATAGAGCCCCTGTGTGTTCTTCATAACCTTAAAAGTCCTCCGGTTTATCACACACTATGGCCACATATGGAGTTACAACTTCTTCTTTTCTTTTGTGTCAGATGTTGCTTTTATGTTGTTTTCTCAATATGTGGCTGGGGTATCTAAGAAACTAAAGATTCTCTTCAAAAATATATATTTTACATTTATACCAAGCAGTGCTCTTTATTAAAGAAAAAAAAAACCTTAAGGGTAGCGTAAGGGCTGGGATATACAGTATATGCAGTTAGCAATGTATACGCATACGTATCATGGCTCTCGCGCATTTCTAGAATTCTTTGGTACGTAGGCCACTAACGTTGAGATGAGGTATCGTGCTAGAGGTGCTCGTGCCAACAAAAGCATGAACACAACAGGTCCGAGGTAAACGCAATGGCGGAAAGTTTTGAAGACCATCTCTCAAACCATGTCCCCAACTACCAGCATCTGTATGATTTTTCCTTCTCGTAGCACAGTGACAAACACTTGCAACTTAATAGTTGGCAACAAATTGGAAGCATTTTGGGGGTTGATGCCCCTGATATACAGTGTGACAGGTAAATTGGCCTTTTCACTATTTCAAAGTCCAAGTGCAGTGTACTCCCCTTTGCGATGACCTCCAATACTGATCATTTTTGCTGTGCTGTGCCTTTGTTCTTTGCAGCAATATATACACAGACGTAGCAGAACATTGACGTGTATGCTTGTGTTCACAGCAAGTATAGCCCAGCCCTAAAACACAAAAAAACACAAGACAAACTGTCCAGTGCAGCAAGGAGAGAACTAACATTTATACAGGAGGCCCAACAATGGAGAGCTGCTCCTCTGATCAGACCAAACGAGCATCAAAAGGAGAACAAACTCTCATCTGAAGACAGTAACATACACATTCTGCACAGAGAAGACAGTAAAGGGTTTTACAGAAGGATGAAGAAGGCCATTTATGTTAATCTGTGTTGATATGTTGTGATAGTCCTGTGCTCTAGGATTGTTTTATTGCAAGGTTTTGGACATCTTTCTTTTGTGTGGCATCATCTTTGGTCATGTGTGCAGGGAGAGCAGTGTAACGTGGTGCCAGACACCATTGACGACATCGTAGCTGATATTGGACAGGAGGAGAAACAGGAAGGTACAGTAAATGCACACTCAAACACACAGTTGGCCAAGAACCCCAAGTATACTACAGTTATTACTCTATAACTCTGTGTTCTGAGAACTTTTCTGCCTCTTCAGATCACCCTTATTACTGGACTTGTTGGTTACAAACTGAGATGATGTTGTTGGGACTTTTTATGATCAAGAAAACACACCATAGATGCCTCTAAAACAAAAATTGAAGATCAGTTAGTCAAATTACACATCTGGCAAGGCTTCACTTCCACCCTGTTTAATAAATGTGGGCGTCCTGCCGTGAACTACGTCTTGAGTCCTATTTTAGTCTCAGTTAAACATTATTCTGGGATGCAGCACAACTCTTTTAACTCTGCTCATTAATGTAATTAATTGCTTTTAAAAGTGAAATTAAAGACTCATTTAGATTTGAGGTTTTTCTGGTCCCAAAGCCTGAGGCACATTCTTGGCACAAAGTTGAACTTATTCACAGTGTGTGTTTGTGGTGTTGATGGACAGGAACTCATGGCACAATCCAGGAGAGAATCACATCTGGTGATGTTAGGGTTGCATCCCTGCATACTACAGAAAATGTGATTCTTTTGGCTTCTTTAGACCAAGGCCATCAGCATGCACCGGGGCGGTTCAGAGCTCAGTGTGAAGTGCCCCTCTGAGTTGGGAATGAGTCCTTGCCTCAGTTGGAGGAGTTTGGAGGTGCATCCAC
This sequence comes from Melanotaenia boesemani, assembly GCF_017639745.1. Lineage (NCBI taxonomy): Eukaryota > Metazoa > Chordata > Actinopteri > Atheriniformes > Melanotaeniidae > Melanotaenia > Melanotaenia boesemani. The sequence goes on along the minus strand of NC_055691.1, from coordinate 6,258,677 downwards.
ACTGGTGCCGTCTGGTTTTCTTTAAACAAACCCTTGTCCACTTCATCGGATAGTATGTTTTGCTTGAAGCAGTGTGAAAGATCATTCGCACTCTGGTGCAGAGCAAAGACGTGTCTGGTCTGGTTGAAAACTGGGGGTCTCAAGTGAACCCTGGTGTGATCCACTTGCAGTGTGAAAGCAAACGGACCATGAAGCAAGTCAAAGAGAGGAAGTATCATATTGCAACAGGGTTATCTCGCTGCCTCATATGCTGTTGATGCTGGACAGATTCTGGTGAAAATCGCATTAGATTTAATCTCTAAAGTAAAAACAGAAATCCCAAGACTGAATAAATTTAATGTTGCTCCATTATTTACTTGCCAGGAATGAGTCATTTTTAAAAACATAAAATAAAAGACAAAAAGACGAACAAACCTAGAAATAATGAGGGGAAAATAAAGTATAGAGACACTGCTCCTCTGTTCATCAAAAGGAGTCAGGTGAGGTGCTTCTGGCATCAAATTAGGATAATTCCAGGTTGCCTCCCCTTGGAGGATTTCCAAATAGATTCTACTGTTAGGAGACACCAGGGTGGACCCAGGATATGGTGGATGATTATATATCCCTTTTTGGCTTGGAAACGCTTTGGAATCCCCATGGAAGGGCTGGAGAGTGTCGCTGGGGGAGGACGTCTGGGTCTATCTCCTGAACTGGTTGCCTCCACTAGCTGTGTGGGTGAAAATGTTTATGATGACTTTTCATCCATCTGCTCAGTGTAGAATATTTTAAACACTTAATTTCTAGTTTACTTATTGTTAGAAGATCTGTTATTTTTACAGTACCTGCCTCTTTGCCACTGAACCAGCAACCAAGAAAGACTGTTAAATCACAATGTTTGTGTTGTGCATCTGGAGTTTTATGCATATTTTTGCTGGTAGAGTCTTTAGGTAGGGTGCAGGGTTTTGCATACATAGCAGGATCCTTACCAAAGATCCCCTGCTGCCTAATAAATGTCTTCCCCAGTCAGTCACAGGCCATTTCCCTCTCTCCCTCCTCCTTTTCCCCTCTCTGTTCCTCTACCTGGCCTCACTTTCTTCCTTTTCTTGGTGCAAAATGACACTACACAGGCAAGTTTCTATTTAGGTTGTTCCCCCAGGTCTGCCCCGAGCTTCAGCACTTTCACTTACACATCAAGCCACCTCTCCCCTTGCCTTCCTCTTTGTGTCTACAGCTCCTTTCTTCCCTCATTCGCCTCTGTCATTACACGTTATCCCAGAGAGTTGGGTTCATTCAGGTTTGTCCCTGCAGCATGACAGTATATTCTCCCCCACCTTTCCGCTTCTTTTCTCTGGCTCTCTAAAGCCCTAAGAGAGCATTTTTAATTGAAGCCAGTACCCCTGCTACCACTGATAATTGGACAAGACATTCATAAATCACACTCATCTTTTTCTTTCAAGCTCAGTCCCTCTGCTGCTTCCTCTATTGTTTGGATGTCACTTGGTGGTCTCTTGGGGTCCACTACCTGTGGTAATCACCTTAAGACACATTAGCTGTGTTCCCATTACAGTTTTTGGCAAAATAAAAGCAATATTTAAAAAAATTTGATAAAGTGTAATTGTGATTTGTAGGGGTTTCCACTGAATGGTGGTTAACGCATTAGCCGTTATTCTCGTAAAATCGTGGCTCACAGGACTCCATTATGAGGAGAATGCAGATTTATAATTCTTTGTAAAGCTGATGGTAGTTATATTTTTTCTTTAATTATTTTTAAAAAGATTTCCATGTCCTCCTGCGTGTACTCATACCGTGCCATCTTTAATTGAAATGAACTGGTCATGTGACTCCTACATCACGTTCAGGGTATGTGTAAATACGAAAAAAGTGTTTCCATTTCACTTTTGCAATATATTGCCATACTGACATGTCTGAAAAACAACCTCATGAGAGCGTAAAAACTTTTTGGTGATATATAAGAAGTTTTTCGAAATTAAGGTTTTTCCATTACCAGTTTTTTATTGGGATATTTAGGTTTTGTGCAATTCTAGGGGTAATGGAAACGCACCAAGTTCTGTATTTTATCACTCGTCCTGCTAAACCTGACAGATGAGTTGAGTTGTTTCACTCTGAAATTGAGAATTAAGTTTTGTTAATGCAAATGAATCTGTCAGAATTGACCATTTTACTCCTGTCATTCACCAAATTATATGGAATTGAAACAAAATCCCCATATGTCCACCTTCTTCCTGCAGACGACACACCAGAGACATGCATCTACTCCGCCTGGTCTCCATGGTCAGCTTGCAGCAGTGCTACATGTGACAAAGGTCGCAGGATGAGACAAAGGATGCTGAAGGCTCAACTAGACCTCAGCGTGCCGTGTCCGCACACACAGGATTTCCAGCCCTGCATGGGCCCAGGATGCAGCCTGGAGGGTAAAATCACACACAGAGACACACAAAGTCTTTAAAGATAATATGCTTTCTCAGCCATTTGATTGTCAGTAAATAACATTTAAAATGGCCACAGCTAGCATAGCATTATCTCACTGAAGAGCATTAACACTCGTGGAAACCTTGTTTTTATCAGAAACATCTGCAATTTATGCTTAAAATGGCTCTAAAGAGAACAATAAGCCCTTACTGCTATGGTTTTAATTTTACAAGTTATTTATTTCATTATGTGAAGATAAACGTGTTGTTGTCATGGTAAAACAACCTGGGTTATCTCGAACTCCTGACTGAAACAGGGACAGGAGCTGCTCAAAACGTGAACATAATTTATTAAAAGAATAAGTAAAAGTAAATTAAATTATATCATGAGATAATAATAATAACCCTAACTCCTGGAATAAAAACCAAGGTGTGATCAAATGACTCAGACATCTACTTTATATTCAAATTTGCTAAAGTTGCAGTACAGCAAGCCCAAATTTTTACCTTCAGATGGTGCTAATTTATACCATCTCAGGAAAACCAAAGGAGGATTCCTCAAGATAAAAAGTACATTAGTTTATTATCACAAGTAAACAAACTTTGTCATTACAAAACAGAACAAGCTGCTTTTGATCTTAAGATAATATTTAAATAAATATTTCAGGCTTGGCTGTGACCTTCAAGTACAATTTTAGCATTAAAAAGAGTTTACTGAGAAAGAAGAATATAAAATTCACTGTAATCTATCTATACTTTTACTGTAATAATCATTAAGAGAAACTATCAAGTTACAGCACTTTATTTTTCATTTATATCTCCACTGAAATGAATATTTACATGTGCACATAATTCTTGTGGTTTTTATAGGAGGTTCACCGTGACACACGAGTTCAGATTACAAGACATACTGACATGAAGACAGTCGCAATCTTACATCTTCATGTTCTAAGCACATGCTTCAAATCCCAAAGTATCTTTTCCTTCCAATCCCGTCCAGATCTATGCAACACAAAACAGTCTGACATCTGCATCCTTTATTTTATGCAAACATTCCTTAACTACACCAATCAGCTGTCATATTAAAGACAAACATCGAATGTTGTGGAGATCCCCTCTGGGTTGCCAGAACAGCTCAGACCTGTCAGGGCGTGGAGAGGAAACCTCCCGGGATGTACTGGGGTGTCTGGCACTAGAGAGCTGACAGCTGATCCTTTGGGTCCTGTGGGATGTGGTCTTGGGCCTCTGTGACTTGCATCCTGTGAATGCTTGATCAGATTGGGTTCTGGGAGCTTAGCTACTGCAACAACAACACACTCGGTTGTGGCTCTCTACCTATGTGGTGAGGTGCACTGTCCTGCTGTAGAAGGAGGCTTCATCCACATCATTCATTCGTGGACTTGCTTTTCCTACGTTTAATCCTCTCAGAGTTCGGGGTGTTATATTGTTTAGGGGTGATCAGTCAATCCTTAAAATAATAAGCAGATTAAAGTTCAGGTATTCATCTCCTCCCAACAAAACACAACTCGGTGACTCCGGGTGGTTCATTATGGTTGAATCCAATAGAATCTATAATGAGGCAGCTAAGCCGCTCCGTCATTATTATTGCACAGCCTGGTGAAATCATTTGAATCCAGAAATTTCATAGTGCAGCCATTGCATCACAATTAAGGCTATTGTAATGAAGGATTACTATGTGTGTGAACAGACAGGTAAAGCAGAACAGAACAGGCAACACTCCTTTGATTACAAAGAGAATCTGCACCCATGAGCTGACTGTAAAACAGATAGTGGCTCAGTCAAGGCCACAAATATCTGACTCTCATAAGCTTGTATCATGTTGCAAAATACACTAAATCCCAGATTACATAGAACAAACATGTAATGTTTAGTTTAGTTTATTTAGATCCACCATTAGCTATTGACATAGCAACAGCTATTCTTCCTGGGGTCTACATCAACAAGCTATAAATGCAAAAACATTTAACAATGTACATACAACATTCTCCCTAACAGAAATTATAACAAACATAATTCCAAAAACAATACATACAGAACAAAATATCATACACAAAAACTAATAAAAATATACATAAAAGCTCTACCTAAAACACAAATAAACCAAAATAATTTCAGATTTATGATATCTCTATTCATTTTACTAAGGTCATTATAATAATTCCCAAATAAGCCCTACACAAATGGCACCATCTAACAAGTTCAGTTATAGTTCATAATATAAAATGATATTCATTCTAAGGAAAATAAAAACAGTTGCAATGTTTTATAAAAACTAGTTGTATACATATTGATAATCAGAAACTGTGGTAGTGAGTTCCATGCCACCATGGCCCTATAGCGAACCATTCTCTGACCCTGGCTGGTACGACAGATCGGCAACAAAAAACGATTCTCACCTATCTGTCGTGTAGAGTATTCATGCACATCCTTGAAAAATGTCAACTTTCTATACAATATTTCAGGTGTTTTTCTTATAATTATATTTCTAAGGAACATAATTAAGGAATATTTTATCCTGCCCCTCACATGCAGCCAGGCTAACCGGCTATGCATCTCATTAATATTTGTTCTAAATGAACAGCTTAAGACAAGTCGAGCTGCTTTATTTTGCGCTATCTGCAGTTTATTTAAATTAGTATCCGTTGTATTAGACCAAATGATTGAACAATAATCTATATGTGACAGAACTATTGATTCAACTAATATTTTCCTAATTTGGTTTGGTACACATTTTCTGCAGTACTTAACTAAAGCCATACTCCTACCCATTTTCTTCAATATTTCCTTTATTTGACTGTCCCACGTTAACATGCTGTCCACTATCACCCCAAGCATCTTGACCTCAGTCACTTGTTCTATAGGGCATCCTTCTATAAACAAATTCAAAACAGGAAATTCTTTTTTAAGAAGATGACTTGATCCTATTAAAATACATTTAGTCTTTTCTGCATTAATCACCAGCTTATTTTCATAAAACCAGCCCTCAATTAGTCTCAACTCCTCATTCAGAATTACATTCAGATTAAGTACATTTGTGTCAGATACATAAACCGTTGAATCGTCCGCATACAGAGCAATGGTAGCTTGTTTCAAAATATGTGATAAATCATTCAAATAAATAGAAAATAAAAGTGGCCCAAGGCAACTCCCTTGTGGCACACCACAACACAACATCTTCTTCTCAGAGTAGCTACCATTAAATAATACTTTAAATTCTCGATTAACAAGATAACTTTTAATCCATTGAACCGCAGGAAGTTCAAACCCATACCAAATCAACTTGTCCAACAATAGCTCATGATCTAATAAATCAAAAGCTGCACTTAAATCTAATAATATAGTACCCACTAACTTTTTATTTTCAATTTCATTTAGCCAATCATCAGTCACTTGAGCTAAAGCTGACATTGTAGAGTGCCCTTTCTTGTAAGCATGCTGATAAACTGAATTTAAACCATTTTTACTAAAATACAAATTAATCTGATCGTAAACAATTTTCTCCATTATTTTACTCAACACTGGTAAAATACTTATAGGTCGACAATTTTTTCCAGAAAATGGTTCCTTGTTATTTTTAAGAAGAGGCACAATTTTAGCTATTTTCCAGTCAGTTGGGCAAATACATTTTTCCAGACTGAGATTAATAATATAACAAACTGGCATAGCAATCACATCAGACACCAATTTCAACAACATTACCTTTTCGACCAACCAATTCATTTACGGTTTTCCATATTTTACTACTGTCTGATTTTACATCTACGAATTTTCTTCCATAATATGCCTTTTTCTTTGATCTGTTTAATTTAGTTACATAATTCCTCAGTTGTTTATACCTATTCCACAATACCCTGTTATCCGATAGGATTGCTTCAGTCTTTAATTCATTTCTTTGCTTAATGAACCCTTTAAGTTCAGAATCGAGCCAGGGGGAAGCAGCATTCCTTACTGTCATTTTCCTCAGAGGAGCATGTTTATCAATGATTGGCATTAATGACCTAGTGAAAACCTCCAAGGCTCTATTCGGATCATCCTCTCGTAATATCTGAGACCAATCAATATTTCTGACCTCATCCTCGTAACTCCTCTCATTAAAATTTTTTAAATTTCGCTTAATAATAATTTTCTGACCTGATTTGGGGATTTTGGTCTTTCTATTAATTGCAATTAAGTTATGATCACTAAACCCAACACAAACTGAAATTCCTTTTGAACAGAAATCTACAGAATTTGTAAACATTAAATCAATACATGTAGCGGTTTTTTTCCCATCAGATGAGTAAAAAACTCTAGTTGGTTTTGTCACAACTTGTACCAAATTACAGGTGTCAGTAAAAGATTGCAATTTGTTTTTTAAAGAACAATTACTCAAACTCCAGTCAATATTTAAATCTCCAGTAAAGTAGATCTCCTTATTTAAGTCACATGCTTTGTCTAACATAGAACAAATCTGATCTAAACAAACTATTGGCGAATTTGGAGGTCTATAACAACAACCTACTAAGACGGGTCGGATGTATGGTAAGTGCAATTCCAACCATAATGCTTCAACACCAATATGGCCAAGATCCGATCTAACCTTTACCGGTATGTGATCCTGAACGTAAAATGCCACTCCTCCCCCATTTATATTCCTATCATACCTATAAAAATTATATCCATGTATAAACACAACAGAGTTATCAATGTTTACATCCAAATGAGTTTCTGATAAAGCTAATACATGCAACTTATAGTAACTTAAAACTTCAATAATATCCTGAACCTTATTTCTCAGACTGCAAATATTCAAATGGGCTATTTTCAATCCTTTACCAAATAATACACTTTCTCTCACCATATTACTATAATGCTTTTTAAATTCACATTGTCATAATTGTAGAGCTGTAAAAAAATAAACAAGTAAACTACAAAAAAATAAACACATAACCATTCATTCACACATATATGCACACACAATCTGCTCACCCATTTTACAAGCATCTATAGCTTACAAAAGATAGTTCCACCAGTCCAGACCCACAACAATATCAATAATTATCATCTCATCCCTAGATTTGTTTTTCCGGTTTGATCACTGTTTTGACAAATTTCTCCGCCATCAAGTGATCAGCAAACTTTTTAGTCTCTCCTTTAAAAGTCAGGATCAGGGTGGCCGGGTGAATAATACCATGTTTTACTCCAACACTCCATAATATACTCCTGACCTCCCGGAATCTCGCTCGAGCCTTCACGATCTCCGCAGTGAAATCAGGAAAAATACTCAGCTTCATCCCACGAATCTCCAGCACTCTTTCCATCTTTGCCATGCGTAGAATCTCCTCTCTCGCGACCAGTCTGTGCATCCTTACTATCATGGCCCGCTGCCCATGCTTATTCACAGATCCAGTGCGATACGCACTTTCAACTTCAGGCATATATTGGAGTTTATCTTTGAAAAGTTCTTGAAATAGAGCTGACATGTAACTTGTGGGATTACCTTTCTCGATGTCAGTAGTAAGACCCAAGATGCGTAGATTATATTTCCGACTATAGTTCTCCAACCTGTCAGCTCTATCCTTCAGGTCTTTGTTCTCCTTTTGAAGACGCTCCTTCTCCATTTCCAGATCCAAAACGCGACTCTCCATACAACCCACCGACTTCTCCAAAACTGTAACTTTCTTAGTGCACTCTATCAAGTCTGTCTTGAGACCATCAAGTTGCGGTTGTAATTTATCCATCGCTGCATTGATTTCTTCACGTATAATTGTCCGAATCAGGACAAACAATTCGGAGTTGACGCCTTCAGCCATATCAATCACCGTCACCTGTTCAGCTTGTGAGATATCACTTGTCTTTGTTTGTAACCGCGTTTTTTTCGAAGGCATATCACAAAATAAGTTTCCAGATCCAGTTCACATAAATTCCTTTTTTAGAGAGAGACAATAGTTGATTTAGTAGTATAGTTTTCTGTTATTTTTACCACAGTTTTCCCATTTTTGTCTGGAACCGGCGTCCACCCGAGCAACTCAGCGGTGACGCATGCGCTCCTGGTGTTATTAATGTCTTAATCACCTCACTGAAATATGGAAGATGATATGGATTAGCTCTTAATTCTGAGAAGCTTCTTTCAGTCTAGGAGGCTTAAAACAGATTTATTTGTATTTATATCTGACAGAAAGAAATTAAATCACCATGCATTCATTGTTAAAACCCATTCAAACCAGTGTAGGATTGTGTTTGTTCAGAAACATAATGAGGATTCAGACACTGAATATGAAACCTAAGATACAAACAAAGCTGTTGTTCACGGATCAATGTAAAAATAGAAAGCGATGATAGATGTGCTTTAGTCATTTAGTTTAAGTTTCTTTCCATTTCTCTCTGTTGCCAAAGGAGACAAAGTTTCCAGTTAACTTCAGGCTCAGACGTCAATCTGTTCACTTTTACTACTAGAAACAACCCTAGATTCAACAGCAAACACAGAAACACAAAACCCAAGGAGCTTCCCTTTTGTTTGGTCAAAATATGTGCTGAGAGGCAGCGTCTGTCTTCCTTCCTCCTGTCTCCTTCCTTTCTCCCAGGATGTCTACCGGTCATGAGACAAGTAAAAGTATTCAAGGCTGAAGAAGCTTCTCACAGACACACACCGGCATACTTCACTACTCCTCTTATCGATTATCACACAGCAACACAGATAGCTTTTTGTTCCTGAGCACCTCTCCTTTGTTTTCATTTAACGCTCCGTTAGTGTGTGGTAGGAGATTGATAATTGAAGGGCTTATGCTGGGGCAGGATGGGAAGCAACTCCGAGGGTGATTAATATTCCTCGGAAAGCCTTTAGCTCTCTGGAGGCCTCATCTGAGCTTGAGATACCTGTATCTTTTATTAATGATTCACTTAGTTCTGCTTTATTAGGCCACAGCCGGTAAGGAAAACATTCTCACTTCTTAGTTGGAAAATATGAGAGTCAAGTGTTGTGAGTAAAATAAAAATCCATTTAACTTTCTCAGATTTCATTGATCATTGCAGAAAAAAGCCCACTTTACAGGGTCTGCTCTCAAATAATGGTTTCCTTTTGACAGACTCCCTTTCCTCGCCTTTGATATGCTGCACAGGATATCTGCATGAGAGTGTGATGCTCTCAGAAGAGGTGTTGGACGGAGACGGTTGTAAAAGGCAGTTAGGCTTGTACAATGTCTCGCTTTAAGTGAAGAATAGGGAGATCTTGAAGCGCCATGACTGCTAATAGTTATAAAGAACAGTAGAGTGGAGCCTTGTTAAGGTTGAGAAGCTGCGACTCACTTTGCCGCTGATACAAGCCGAGGTCATACCTATTAATCCCTCAGGTCCCTGCTGTGAACAGGACTGTCCCTCAGGCAACTTGCCTTATTAAAGAGGGAGTTGAAGCAGTTTCTTTTTCAGAGCTTTTTAAAAATGACTCTTTGAGCTTTGAGCTGACTGAACAGATTGAAGTCTGAGCATCTAAGTGGATCTATCAGGTTAAATGTGTAGGAGCAGTGTCCTGTAACTGAAGCACGACTTCAGCTACTCATGTCATGAAATCTCTGTGATGATGAACTCTGAGATTAGTCTCTAAGGGCCGAATTAACTCAGCTGGGAGACTGATGAGCTAAATGTCCCTGGTTTGATCTTGGGTTTTGGCAGTTGATATTCTGTGTTTTTGCTATTGAGCTATTGCTAAATAGCTCATGTCAGTGTGATGACATGTAGCTTTCACAGTATGCTTTTTTCTAAAATGTAATTTAGTTTGTGATTCAATTATCTGAATCATGCAAGTTGCAACTTAGTTTTAGTCAACTAGATAAAATATTTAACTTAACTAAGCCCATAACAGGGGTAAGTTAGATGTTGTGGGAGGCTGCAGCATGTAGTTCTATGTGCACTGACCAGAAATAGTTGAGCTGTCTTTCATTTACAACATGAAGACAAGCTGCTTAAAAACAGTTGTGACAAATTTCTTTTGCTTGACATTTAGGAGGAACATACAATAAAAAATCCATACAAGGCTGAGAAAGATCCAGCATAACAAAGAATGGACTTCAGATTCATTATGGTTCAGTAAACTTTGCTGATCCATGACTGAAAGGCGTCCTGCAGATCACAGTTGAGTTGGCAATAGAATCCACGTTAAATAAAGTTCACACAAGGCCGAACACAATCAGCCACTACATTTATGATGCTACACTTCTCTCTCAAATGGCAAAGAAATGCTCCTGAAGCCCAAACTTGACTTACCTGTAATGTTTTCCATGTGACAACAATAAAACACAAAGTTTCCTGAGAAGCACCATTTCCAAAACTTTTTAAACAATATCTACTAAGACCATGTTTGCAACCAAATGACTGTATTATAAAAACAGTTGGCTCAGGAAATGTTTTATTTTTACAGTGATTTGTATCAGTAGGCAAAACTAAACGGGTTATACATGATAATCTCAAGAGAAAACAGCATAAAGGTGAATTAAAACAATTGAATGATTATGATGCCCATTAGGGTTGTAGTGTATAAAAATTAGGAAGCTCTAATGCAGAAACTATTATGATACTCATATCTTTAGTTTTATTAGTGCAGAAGTGTGTAAATCGTGTTTTCATGACCTTAGAATTACTTTGTCCCTTTGAGATGAAACACCACTAAGTTGCTTTGCATTTTGTGCTGCTAGATGATTACATCTTAAACCTTCAAGGCTGACATATCAGTTTTTAAATTCTCATGAAATAGACCGTTTAAACTTGTAGTGTGTATTCTTTTAGTTATTTAAGTTTTGTGACCACAGACCTGCTTATGTTTCATAACTTTATCTGTTATTTGTCTACCAGTTGTGTGACTGGATATTGCATTGTTGCTGATCATGCGGAGATTATGTCCCACTGGTTTCATGACTAACAATTACACATCAAAAGATTTAATCTAAGCCCCCCTGTTCAGGCTCGTTACGCATCTTTTAGTTCAAATGTGTGATGTAGCTGATTCTATATGTCTCTCCTTTCTTTATGTCTTCCTTTTCTTTTTAAATACGGGACATGAAAATAATGTAGCACCTCTCTCTTGAGATACTGAGAGCTCTTTTAAGTTTCTTCTCTTCCTGGTGAACAGAGCCATCAACATGCATGATGTCGGAGTGGATCAGCTGGTCGGCCTGCAGCGTGTCCTGTGGGATGGGGATGAGGTCGAGAGAGCGATATGTCAAACAGTATCCCGAGGACGGCTCGCTCTGCCAGTTCCAGACTGAGGAAACTGAGAAGTGTGTTGTCAACGATGAATGCTGTGAGTCTGTCTTCATTAATGCAGCTGAAACATTTCTAAACATGTACTAAAAACTTACTGTAGACAACAAGAATGCATAAATGTTTTGTTTGCTTTAAAACATTAATTGTCTCAGTTTCTTGTCTTTTGTTTCAAATCAATTAAAGAAATAGTGAAATTTCAGTATTTATCTGTAGACCTTCTGTAGTTTGAATTAATTTAAAACATTAATGTACTGTATTGACTATAATTGTAATATTTAAGTATCATATTATCTACATCATGTTGATAATACACATATGATTATATTGTTATGTGATTTCAGGTAATTAAATCAAAGCATTATTAAATGCAGATTAGTTTGGTTTTTTTGTAAAATTTTTAAATATCCTTCCTGGTGTGAGAGTGATGTTATTACCTGAAAACGGAGACAACAAAAGTTAGTCTTAAAGATACTGATATAGTTAAAGTCTATAAGTTTATTTATTGATATTGCAGTACTATCGTTCTTGTGATTTGCTTCTGGTTGTGATTTTTGTGCACATTTTCAGATCCTTGTATTTGCACTGCAAACTGCATTAAAACATTTACTTTCTACAGTATTTTCAAATCGAGAATCAAAATGAAAAACATTTTCTTTCTGGCTACTTTGCACTTGTTCAGCTGCTTGTTGACAATAAAAACAGCTAATCAACCAATCACACAACAGCAGATGTATGCATTTAGACATGTAGGCATGGTCTCGCTCAAGTTCAATCTGAGCATCAGAACTAGGAAAAAAAGGGGATTTCAGTAACTTTGAATGTGGCAGTTTCACACACACAACCATCTCCAACTCCAGTCCTCATGAGCTACTGTCCTGCAGATTTTAGATGTCTCCTACTACAACACACCTCTGCACAAGCCTGTTATTGACCCAGTGATTTGAGTTAGGTGTGTTGCATCAGGGTAGAATCCAAAACCTGCAGGACAGTAGCTCACGAGGACTGGAGATGAAGATAGAGACTGGTCTGCAAAAGAGAAAATATCCAGTAAGCAACAGGTGTCTGAATCATGATTCTCATCATGGATGTACAAACGATAAATCTGCAGCAACTCTGTGATGCTATCATGGCAATATGGAGCAAAGTCTCAGAAATGTTTCCAAGACTTTGTTGAATCTACGCTAAAAGTAGTTAAGGCAGTTCTGAAGGTTAAAGGGGTCCAACCTGGTACTAGCACGGTGGACTTGATAAACGGGCTTCTGATTGTATGATAAACCTTTAAATCAGGATAATGTCACCTACTAAACTAAAGGTACATACATTTGTTGAACTCTGATGAACTAATGATCAGATGATAATAATAATAATAATAATAATAATAATAATAATAATAATAATAATAATAATGGGGCAATTGTTACTTTTAATATAGTTAAAAAGAAAGAATTAAAAAAGATATTTATGTGTACTTATGATATCTTATTTAGTATTTAATAGTACTTCTCAGTGGTATGGGTGGTATGCTGAGTCAGAATTGGGTCATTTCTGACTTGGTATACCATCAAACTTGCATTACTGGCCTTTTTTGCATAGACTAGTACAGTACTTGTCTGGAAGGTCTTCCAGCATGCCCAGTCAACCCCTTACAAATTTTACATGTCAGTTCATTACCCACTCATCGCCCCTGGCCAGCCATGGCTTCCCAGATCAAAGGGTGACTTATGAGTCTGTACATAGTGATTTCTACTCAATCATACTGGTTTATGCCCCTTTATGGACAACTAAATTACTCTCAGGAATGTCATGTGGCCCAAGGCAGTCATTCAAACTGTTCCCATTTTTGGTTTTAAAGGCTCATCATGACCCATCTCTTCTGAGAACACCTTACACGTTAACATATTCCACTCACACTGTGCTCTGTCTTTTACAGAGATTTAGTACTTGATGCTTGATTTCTGGGATTCAGACTGCTGAAATTTTAGACCTCACTTCACATTTTCATGTTGCTTTTTCATTTCTCTCCATTTTTGTCTCATTTCAACCACTTTTGTAAAACTGATTGAGGGAAAATGAATGTTCACTTATTTAGAATGGAAATGACAGACATTTATTCCAAATGCTGAGCTTCAGTTTTGGCCACAGCAGTGCTGTGATTATATATTTTTTTTTCCCACAGCTCCCAGTAGCTGTGTTGTGACAGAGTGGGGGGAGTGGGACCCGTGCACCGTCACCTGTGGGGTTGGCATGAGAAGACGTGAGCGCATGGTGAAGATGCCTCCTTTAGATGGATCCATGTGTAAAACGGAGGTGGCTGAGGTGGAGAAGTGCATGATGCCAGAGTGCCGTGAGTTGACATGAGGGAAAAGCAAACTAATTAGACGTTCTGCACGTTGTAAATTTATTCTGGTGTGTGCTGGCAGATACCATCCCCTGCATGATGTCGCCCTGGTCGGACTGGAGCGAGTGCAGCGTGACGTGTGGGCGGGGCATCCGAACACGTCAGAGGATGCTGAAGTCGGATCCTGCAGAGTGCACCGAGGAGCTGGAGCAGGCAGAGAAGTGCATGCTGCCAGAGTGCCGTGAGTGCATGATTCCCACGTTTCTCTCCCTCGGCTTGTTCAGTCATCAGTCATCGTTTTGGTCGTTAGATCCAAACACGAGGCTGACTGCTGCCAGTTCATGTCAGTTTAAGTTTTTACGTTTGTGGCTCAAATCTAATTTAATGTTGTTTTCAAAGCACTGATGATATAAAAAAGGTCTTGTTTACTGACATGTTCACTGACTTGTTTTTCTTGTTTACTCTGTAAAAAAGTCATGAAACACCTGCTTGTTCAGGTTTCCATTTTCATTCACGTTTACTCTAATATTGCTTTTATATTCCATGATTTTACTCATCTGAACTTTTATCTGTGGCTGTGCTGTCATATAGTTTCATACCTGGTCACTGATAACTTCTTTCCTTTTTTTTTTATTAAACTTTTAGATTTTTTTTGTATCTTTCTATATATACAATTAAGTTTGTTCTTAAACATAAACATATATTAATATTTTATTATATAATTTTATATTTATATTTATTCTATTTATAATCTTGCTAATTGTCCCCCCCCCCCCCCCCTTTTGTGTTTTACTGAGAAAATTTTAATTTCTGGGATTATTTTTTTCCACAAATGTGATAGCATTTCCTCAGGCAGGATAGGTTTTGTTGTATTTGTGAATGGTTTTTAGTATTAGTTTTATGTAGTAGTTTAATGTATTAGTATTAGTATGTATTAATTTTCTACATTTTACACACATTTAACACTTTATTTTACATTTAGTTTTGTATAAAATGCTGTATGATGAAGTCTGATTTAAGTGGCAGTGAAGTAAAAAAGGATCAGAGCTACTTCTGAAATAATTACCTTTATACAATTTGTTGAATGAACTCAGTCACAGTTCAAATAAAATATATCTAGTTTAAATGTTTAATGTAAAACGTTTTAAAATGTTTGAGCCTTGTGATTATGTTTTAGGCTTCTTCCTGAAAATTGCATACCCAGAATTTAGCCACCATTTATATGTTTTTGGAGTTCTAGTTATGAGGTCAGTGTGTGTGTTACTGGTGAGGAATAAATAAAGATGGCAAATAGCAAAAAAATATCAGGCTCACCTACTTTAAAAAAAAAAAAAAAAATTTAGGATGAATGTGAGTATTTCTTTCCGGTAAATCTAAACCTCCATAACGTCACAACAGCGAGCATTATCTCTGCCAGGCCAACTCTGATAAAGCGAAGCAGAAGAAAATTAGAGGTTAAAGTATGCACACAGTTCAGACCAGGTCTCCAAAATGGCCATTTTGGCACAGTTTAGTACCATCTGTGGACCTCCAGGTTTTAAAAGGTTATGCAACATCACATGCGTACTATTCTCAGAACTTTAGTCTGGCTGAGTCAAGTTAGAATTAATACAAACGTTGATAAAAACTATTAAAATGTGATGTGTTGGCTAAAATGCAAAATATCTCTTCACTGTTATACAATATGGTTTATCATGATTGGAGCGCCGTACATCTCACACCCAAACTGACTGGAACTAGACTTTGCAGTAGAATACAGTGAAATCTGCCATTTCCCTTTTCTTGAACACATAATACTGTCACTCTGTTAACTTCTTAGATTTTTCCCGGGCCAAATCAAAGGTGAAAAGTTTGAGTGTGAGCAACCACTCTGTTGTCCATGCATTGATGTATTCAGTGTCCAGACCTAATCACCGGCTCCGATCATGCAGAAATGAGTGAGAAGTGACTGAGCTTGATGTTAAAAATAACCTTCTATGTGCGTCAGACTCACTTATGAAGGTTCACAGTACGTCACAAAATGGTCTGCTTGTATTTTTTTTTCAAACTGTCTCTTTTGTTGTTCATTCAGTTCTTCTCCTTTCTCCTCTGCTTTCCATCCAGCTGTGGACTGCATGGTTTCAGAGTGGTCCGAGTGGTCCGAGTGTAACAAGTCCTGCGGTAAAGGACACACCATTCGTACCCGTATGGTCAAACTGGAGCCACAGTTTGGAGGCAGCGCTTGTCCAGAGACCATCCAGAGGAAGAGATGTAAGATCAGGAAATGCAGGACAAAAACCAGAGAAGAGAGAGGAGGAGGAGGAAAGCGGAGGAGACGGGGTAAACAGGGAAGAGATGCAGCGGTGGAGGAGCAGCCAGGTTGGTGCTGGTAATCTGTTTAACCTGATGTGTGTAAGATTTAAACATTTAAACTCAGCACAGTTAAACATATCACATGCTAACAAGCAAAACACAAACAAGCACAAAGAAAGTGTGTTAATTCAACAATGCACACACAGAAATGAGTTTAAAAAATGACTGAACATGAGAAAATAACTGAGATGTTCCAGACCCGAGTCACAGATCCTGTTTAAACATGCATCTCTGCCTGCAGCTGAAGCTGTCATTTGTTCCTACAGGCTGCAGGATGCAGCCGTGGACCAGCTGGACAGACTGCACCAAACAATGTGGAGGAGGGATTCAGGAGCGTTTCATGAAGGCCAAGAAAAGGGCAAAGGGCAGCTGTAAGGACCGGAAGGAGATCCGTGCCTGTAATGTTCAGCCCTGCTAGGGGGCACTACTGAGCTACAGAGAGGAGGGGTGCAGCGAGATTAAACATGAGATATGAGTTCCTTTGATAAAGATGATTACAGCTTTTGATTTATTTGTATGAAAGGAGGTGAAGATGTGGGAAGATGATGGGTACGTAAAAATGACAGGATTTTGAGGAGAGAAAGAAGAGGAAAAAGGAGTGAAGCAAAAGGAGGTGACTTACCGTTTAGTAAAGCCATTGTAGAAAATTAGAAAACAGGGCTGACTTTTTATTTTAGACCACAGTGGAAGTATTAGAGTAACATCTGTGTCCTGCAAAGACAAGAAAAAAAGAAAAGGCTTCGTCCAATGATTCTTTTTAAGTCTGTCACCAGTCTTTATCAGTCACGTATGAAATAAGGATGTTTGACATTTTCTCCTGCAAGGTCCAAAATTTTTGTCTTGTTTGCTGAAAAAAAAAAGGTTTTCTACCACCCCTCTGCTCTAATGACCAATTTTTAAGTGATCGCCCTGTGCCTATTCTTTAGGCCACTGTCTAAAAAAAAAACTGTTGTTTTCTGTTTTTTTTCCAAATCAAAAAGACTGGATTGTGAAGGGAAATCTTTCATATAAATGGTAAATGTAATGTTTAATATCCTCATCTTTAAAACCAAACCTTGGCTTTTGAGAAATCAGGAATGCTCGAAAATTAAACAATTCCAAATCCCTCACCATGGATGTTTTAACGTTTTAACGTCTGCCAGTTAGCTGAGGCTCTTTTTTGCAGGACACAGATGCTTCTACAGGAAGTTTCTCAAGACTTCTGGATGTACTGTAAACCTGTTATCTAACCACATATATAAGTGACACTGCTATGTAATTACTAAAAACCACTTTCCACATAAACAGACACATTTAAATTGAGATGTTTTATACTGTTGAAATTAGTCTTTATATACTGTTTTGCTGTTTATTGGTCGTTTCAGCTGATGTAGCATTAAACCTGCGATAGCCGTCACTCTATCAGAGAACTTTATTTTAGCATGTGCAATTCTTTATTTTGGCATTTGGCTTTGTCAGCTGTAGTAGTTGTCTCAAAACAGGTAGCGGAAAGACTGTATCGGCCTTCGTTAGTTTGTAAAGACGCATTCAGATGGAGCCCTCAGAGTTTTGTGCTGGGCTGCACTGGTGCTCTATCTAGATGAGGATCTAGATGTTCGTACACGCAGCAGACTGTTACTGAGGCCTTTGGCTACAACTTTGCTTTCTTGTTTTGGTTTTGTTGTGCTTTTTTTCTGTGTTGCCATGATAACGGTGATCTGTAAAACCTTTTTAGTGCTCTTTAGCAAATGTTGCTGATTTGTTTCTGTTAAAATAAAAATGTCATCACCAAAGTTGTTTTCTGAAGCTGTTTTCTGTAACTTCCTTCTTTTGTTAACATTTTTGCTTTTTTTCCTTCACCACTGTTAACATGACTATTTTGTAAGAAGCCAACTTTACAATAAAAAGTGCAAATTGTGAAAATATAAAATCAATGAGTTGGTTTTGTCATTAATCTTCTCAACATCATGTCTTTGTGTTAGCTAATAGTTTAAATGCAGATTGGGAAAGTAGTGTAAAAGTAGGAGATTTTATTAGGTTTTTTAAAAATATGAAGAACTGTGAAACAGAAAAACAACTGATGGTGTCTTTATCTGTTTTCTAAAATTACATTGCATCTTTAGCAGAGTTTTTATTGCAGGAAATGTGACACGTGACTGCTGTGAAGCACACGTTGCACAAAGCTGCCTTTGAAACTGCCTTAAATGAAGAGTGAAAGAAAATGTGACAACATCTCTGAACATACACAGGGTCACAAATTACCAAAGCAGATATATTTCTGTTGCTCTGATGTTCTTGCTCTTCCATGTCACTTTGCAGTTTTGTATAAATTTATGTGATTTTACTTTGTGTTCCCTTCAAGTGACACAAATGAGCTGCAATACCTGCAATGTTGTAACATTTGTGTCTTTTATTTTGGACAAAATCTGCTGAAAACATGGTGGATCCAGTCTGAAACCACGAGTGAACCAGTTTTAACATCTCTGAATAGTTCTGTATTTATGTTTTTCAAACTGAGGTAAAATCAAACAATATCACGTATTATAAACACAATATTCACATATTTCTTTGCTATCCAATCTATATTCAGTATTTAAATGATTAAATATGTGAGTCAGGAACCATATTTAATTTTGTGGTTGAAAAATGTGTAGGAACCCTGTTTTATGAAAAATAATAATAATTAAAAAAGTCAGAAGGATAAGAAAATTACCCAGAGGAAAATATCAGTTAAATAAAATAAATAATAAATCTGTAAACGTGAGCGCACCCTGACAATACATAATATATCATGTATGTTATTAAACATCTCAAAATTAGAAACTATATGGCAGGTAAATAAGTGTGTTATTTGAATTAGGTTAAGAGGATCTGTAAACGTGGTTGCCCTTGTCTGTCGTCTCTGGACATTTGTCTCACTTTTTGTGTCAGAAAGTATTAGCTAAACATCTTTTAGAATTACGTTTAATCGACGGGCAGTTGAGGAGACAGAGGTGTAAAACTCCCCCTGTATGTACATCTGACTCCTCCATCAAGCCCCTGTTTTGTTTTTCTAATTACAGAAATTGGAGCTCGATATCAGACCTAAAAGATGTCCTAAAGTTGCATTTCCCCAATCCTGGCGTCTCTTCACTGGCTTCCTGTGAGCTCCAGGATCAAATTTAAAGTTGTTCTACTCACATATAAAGCTCTAAGCAACCTTGCTCCATCATACCTTAAAAACCTCCTAGTGCCATACTGTGCCAAGAGAACACTCCGCGCTCAAACAGCAGGCCAACTTTTGGTTCTTGAAGTAGATGGGGAGGCAGGGCCTTCAGTTATCAGTTCCTTTGGAACCGGCTCCCAGTCAGTGTTTGGGTTGCAGACCCTGTCTCTACGTCTAAGACCAGGTTTAAAACTTTCCTTTTTAAAAGGCTCTATAGTTCAGCTCAGCTTGGGTCAGAGTTTACTTTATGTCTTTTGCAGCACTTTGTGATCAGTTTGTTTAATTCTTTTTACACTTTTACTATTTAATTTGATTTTGTTTTACCACTACATTTTACTGTCATTTACTTTAAGCTGTTGTGTTGACTGGTTTAGATTATCTTAATGTTTTTAAATGTTTCTTAAATAAATTACTTACCTGCTTATATGAAATTATTTCTATGATCCACCTTTAATTGGTGTAATTACAAGTTCATACCACTAGATGGCGATGCAAGAATGTAGAATCCTGCAAGTCATAACACAGGAGGTCAATATCAAAGTGGAACGAAGATTAACAGAAGATTAACGGAGCTAACTTGGTTTCATCCTGGGCAAACATATTATCACAGCTGTTTCTCCCAAACATCAAACTTTTTTGCATCTAACTTTTAGTTGACATTTCAACTAATCCAACCCAAACGCCATGCACTCAAATCTTACAGCTCAACCAAACCTGAGTTTTCTTATACCCAGCATGATTAGTTATTTTTATTTACTAAGTACAGATATGTAGATTCTTTCTTTATCAACCCAGAAAAGACACTTATGGCAGAAAAACATGTCTCACTAAACTCATGAACATTGAACCTCTTAAGCTCAGCTGCCCTTTAACGTCAATTGTACCATACAACAGGACATTAAGTGTCATAAATAATAAAGTTTAGATAAAGTATGATAGCTTTTTATCTACTAATGATCAATATTGAATGATGTTTTGCAGCTCCTGGGTTGTGGGCATGATGTTTCAGCTGCATTCAGAAACAATTAGACAAGCTTTTGGCTTCAGACACAACAGAAGCACTTTGTGGCAGCTCCCATGGTGCCGGGTGCAACTTTGCAGCCTCACGGAAATGTTTATCTCATGATGTGAGATAAATGATGTGTGTGTTAAATGAGGAACCTTTTGATGACATTGTTCAGATATTTAATATTTTACCTCGCCAACCTCCCAAAGCTCATCTCCCAGAAGTGTTTTTTTTTTTTTAATTCCAAGTAAAAAAAAAAAAAAAAAAAAGAAATCTGGTCTGCTGAAGGAGGCTTTTTGAATTTAGGGAAAGTTCAATGAAAAGTGAAAATGTATTTTTTTTTTTTTTTATTTTAAATGCAACAACAATTTTTTCTCTTCATCACAGCATTTTGAAACTTTAAATATATCTATAATAAAATGCTAATGGCACATGTTTAAAATCAAATGTATTTGGTGTAATTTGAGTCTTCTGAATTATTAAACCCTTCAGCCACTTATGCTAAAACTTAAAAGACTTTACACAAATAAAATGAGACTATATTTCTACATGTAGGCTTTTTTTTTTTTTTTTATTTTTGTCTCTGCTTGCATGACTCTGTTTTTAAGAAGAGAGCTTTTAACAGCTAAAACCGTTACGCCTGAACCCCACCTTCATGAAAGTGGTGAGCAACATTAAAGTGATGCCCTGAATAATTTTTCCATATCAATGCATACATCAGTTTTGGATTTTTTGGATTTTGCTTGGTATTTTGTTCCTCTATGGTTTATCACTCATAAATCGTGTTTATGCTCCCTGAGTTCTGGAGTTACGGTAACTGGCAGCAGATGTTTTTTGTCACATTGACATCGAAAAAGAAAAGAAGGCAAAAAATTGTGAAACTGTTCCTTTGATCAAATACTGAAATTCTCCAAAACATGTTATTATACCCCATCCATGCTACACCATGTTGATATCACAGGAAACTAAACATATTTGCATGCAAACTGAATTACACGTTTTCCAAGGACTGCAATAGACTGTCAACCTATCCAGCTGCACCCTGCTTCTCACCTGGTAATTCCTGGGATAGGCTCCAGCTGCGCCATGACCCTGAATTGAAATAATAATAATAATAATAATAATAATAAGCAGCATAGAAAACGAATGGATGGTTTTCCATTAAAGGAATAAACATGAAACCACTTAAATGTATTTTCCAGTGACAAATAATAAAATAGTAACAGTCAGATATTAAAGTAATTTTCTACAACATGACAGCCCACCTCTGCAGATTGCTGGTCTGACTCTTCAACTTTGTTCCCAGGTGGAGAACTGGGCCTGATGTTCCCAGTTTAAAAGGCCTCCCCAGTCACTTCCTGATGGTTTCAATGGAGGAAACTTTGTTTGACTTTCATCATCTTTCTTGTCATTGGAGCCTTGGTTCCCTACTGATTCCCTGTTGTTTCATTGAGAGCGAAGTGCTTTACTTTAATTTATGTAATATTATAAGATGATGGTTTAACTTAAAAGAAAAGTAACTCATCTGTAAGCTTTTCCAGCTTAATCCACTAAATCTAACTCCTACTACAGATTCAGCCACGTTTAGCAGAAGTTCCTGCCGCTCCAGTCACATGATCATCGCTGCAAACTCCCCCACCTGTTCCAACTTGATTTTCTGCTAAACCACGGCCCAAAAGCCGGATGTGTACTTGTTGTATTTAATTGAGGATACATCAAAGGTACTGGTATGGACTTTGGGCAGCCTACAATCCCAGAATCCAATTGTTTTTTTATGTTGTTGTTGTTTTATTGTATTGCACTGCATCCACCTCCTCAACCTTGTCGCTTCCTCCTCATCTTCAAGTTAGAACATACCAGCAGCGGTTGCAAGCCCTGCTCGGTCCATTTTAAATCGTTTTGTACCTTTTCTGTGCAATTTATTTAAGATTTTCTGTGGCTTTAATCTTATCAAGTATGCTGCCGTTCCAAATGCAGAATGAGTCTACTTGAGTTGTTCCATCCTTGGAACTTTGTACTTCCAAGTCAAACTTGTCAAGTCATACTAGCAAATGTAGAAGTATGTTCTAAGTTTACTTGCGGCCCTTGACTTTCAATTGAAAAATAACAAAAGTCCTCGCTAAGCATTACTTTGAAAGAAATAGTTTATATGATTTCAAAGACATTGATTTCAGTAAGTGTGGGAGAAACTACAGCTAAAAATGTCAAATTTTCTCTTGATTTACCCTACACACACACACACACATACACACACACACACACACATATATATATACAGAAGATCCTTCCTTCCAGCAGCTATCAGGCTGAAGAACAAAGCCCTTAATTAATTAATGTGATTGTTTTACTAAAAAAAAAAAAAAAAAAAAAAAAAAAAAATTACTACTACTACAATATTGAATTTCCCTTTGGGATTAATAAAGTATTTTTCATTCATTCATTCATTATATATATATATATATATTCACTGTGTATGCGTGTGTGTGTGTGTGTGTGTGTGTTTTTTTTTATATAGGCACACCTTACTTATTGTCTATGATACTTAATTTTACCCCGAGGTTCATACTCATGTTAAGTTATTTAACAATAATCAAAATGTTGTCCTGTTTTTTTTTTAAATATATGTTTTCAATAAATGTTTGACATAGACTTTATCTTTCCATCAACAGGGTAATCATCCAAAGTCTATTTCTGTCCAGCTGGTGCTACATACAGCAACACGTTTCCCTCTTTTGCCCTTTGTGACCAACCTATTTCTTCTTTATCTCTCTCTGTCCTCTGAAGCTGCAACTCTCACACATTCTTTGGGCAAATGCTTCCCAGCTCCTGCAAAGTAAAGTGCACCACCAATAGTACAAAAAACAGCATAAAGGAATATGACCCTTGGGATCAGTGCTTCTCCAGAGAGGTGAGGATTTATGTACACATGTAAGTGCATTATGCTTATGAGAGTGTGAGGGAGAAGGAAACAGAGCTATTAGGAACATGGTGTTCAAACACTGCAATCAGTGGTCAGACATTTGAGTCTTACTCTCAATTCTTGAAGATAAATTTTCTCATCCTAGGTCTTACTAATAATGTCTTAATAATGTGTGTATTTACACCTTTGGTCAAACTTTCTAGCCCACAAATTCAACTTTGACTTTATAATATTGACAAATATTAGCTTTGGAAATATATGTCCACAATAAGCACTTATCTCTGTTTTATATTACATTTGCAGCACAGCTTTATCTGTAGTGCATTCCAGGAATTCTGGAACTTAATTGAAAAAACTATTTAATTAACCGTTATGATTGGTCCAACCATGACAAGAGGATTTTTTAATTTAATTTAGCATGTTATTTAGAACAAATTCTTATTCACAATTAAGGCCTGGCCTGTTGAGGAAGTTAGGCTATTGGTTAAAAAAAGAAAAAGGAAAAGATATATTTGAAGACAGCAGCAAATATTTAACATTTTGAACCCCTCAATGCCTGAAAGTGAAGTGTTAGCAAACAGTAAAAATAACACAGCAAAACACAAGTTGTAAATATAGAAAGGAGAACCTTTTTAACACAAAATTAGGAAATAATATGGACCAGTTAGTGAGCTTGAAACCATGGCTGACCAATCATATTATTTGTTTATAAAGCTGTCTACAGGATGTATTAATCAGCATTAAAGTTTTGTATTAAATATAATTGTCAAAAAATGATTTAGGTGAGGAGGCCACAGACCCAGCAAGGTTTTGTTGAATTAACCAATAAATTTCATGACATGATATTCATTTTGGTGGTGCTTAAAGAGCAACTGCAACACTTTGGCAGATTTTCTCAGTGATGCACCCCCTATCAACGGCCAATTCTGCATCCAACTAATATCTGTACCGTGAGCTCTCAACAACAACAACTCTTAGTGTCATGTTCTGTGTCTTTTGCAATCTGATACACGACCAATGCCCAGCTTACTGCAAATAATAATGTTAAATTTGACACTGCAAAGCC
Source organism: Melanotaenia boesemani (assembly GCF_017639745.1). Lineage (NCBI taxonomy): Eukaryota > Metazoa > Chordata > Actinopteri > Atheriniformes > Melanotaeniidae > Melanotaenia > Melanotaenia boesemani. Next base: position 6,234,148 of record NC_055691.1, on the reverse strand, counting down.
AGCTAACATCAAAGCCAGCTGTGCCATTATATGGTCGGGAAGGTGTTATGATCAGTGTGTTTTGGTCTTGGTTAAGAGGTCTTAGGAAAGTTGATGGAATTCTACAGAGATGGGGAAAAGAAAGAAAAAGAAAAGAACCCACAGATAGAGAAATGTATTTTGTCACTTTATTCAAGTTAAGGCGGAGGTTATGCTCTAAGGCACAAGTGATTAGATTTTTGGGGTGATCACTGTCTGGATCCAGGATTTTTTTTTAAAGTTTCTTTATGTGGTTCTTCTAAACTGACAACAAATTTCCTACAAATTTCCTATCAACAAATTATAAGTTGCCCTTTTTTTCAAACGATATTGTAACAAATGCAGCTCTAAATGAGCTTAATTTAGCTGGGCTGAGGGAAAAATGGCTCTTAGAGATGTAAAGGTTGCAGACCCCTGGCCCAGCCTAACCAGAGAGAAGCGATGACAAGAGGGGGAGGAGGAGTTTGCCACTTAAATGGAGAGGAAAGCATTCATTGTGAAGAGGCTTTACCAAACAAAGGAAACATGAATCTTTCAGAGTTAAGCTAATAATAAAAAATAAATAAATAAATAAAAAGTTGATAACAAAATCATAATTTTGCACTCATTTGTTTCAGGCAGTTGTAGTTTGTTCAATATTTGGAGGTCAACTAACACTTTTCAGTTGCTAACCATTTGCAAAGTGCAACAGTGTGTATTAGAGGACTCTTACCCACTAAGGACAATCCAGTATAAATGAGTTTGATTAGGACACACCTTGCTTAGAGCAATTAAACAGAACCACAAAAAAAGCAGAAGTTTCAGGAATGATTTTATTGCACAATAGTGTATGAACTTAAATGAAGGCCACACATAAACATTATCTAGGTACCAATTTTGAACATTTTTAAATGTATTAGCAAATCTACTCTGATTGGTTTGTTCCAACAGAATGATTTAAAGTTTTTTTTTTTTTTTTTTTTTCTTTTAAACAGCTGATCGCCTGTTTTAAATGGAGTGAAAACTCTGTCCACCTAGTTAACCGCTTGGTCGCGCCGGCAGTAAATGGTGCGAGCCGCTGACTCCAGGTTGGTGAGGATCTATGGACAGAGCACATCAGGCCCAGGTGGAGCTCGTGCCACTAATTACCTTACAGCAACTGCAAAACAACCAAAAAGAACAAGTGGTGGTGGGGCTGTGATACGTGGTTACAAATCATGACAGCATGTTAGGAGCTGACATTTCTCGGTTGCTGTCAGGGAACATGGTTAGGTTAGAGTTAAAAAAGACTTATGGTTAGAACTGAAATATAGTCCTCTGGTCTGCCTGAGGTGTCCCCCACGGGGCATGGTGGGTGGGTTATGTGTGAGATGACTGTGTGATAGTGAGTGCTTGTGGGTACGGCACAGGGGAGGGTGTGAGTGTGGGGCTATATGGGGTGGAGATTGGAGTAGGTGGAGGGTGGGGGGAGGGGGTCAATGACGCCCTGGTTCCCAGGGTGTGTGGCTGGAACATTGGGGTGTGTGTGGGCCTACGCCTGGTGGTTGTCTGGAGGCCTAGTTCACCTGGGCATGGTGCAGGCCCTCTGACTTTGGGGGTGGGGGGGCCGCCTCTGGGCTCCTGGGGCCCTTGGCCATTCACTGGGCTGCCCTGGGTGGCCTGGCTGGGCCGGCGGCTGCCGATCTTGGCCCACTGAGACCTGTGCCTCAAGACCGTGGGGGGCTTTTGCTGGGGCTCTCCTCTGCAGCCCTTCGGGTGGGGCTGGAGTCTTCTTTGGGGTGGGGTAGCTTGGGTTAGTGCTCCGGGCTGCTGCTGAGGGCCCGGGTCTCTGGGCTGCCCTGGGCTGCCTCTGACCAGGCGTGGTCGCATTTGCACGATCTCACTCACCACTCTTTCATCACTGACCACTCCTTATTCCTCATGCTCTGCATGCTGACACAGTCACTGAGTTGACCAGTGGGTTTATATATATTCTTCTTCTTCTTTTTTTTTCTTTCCTGAGTTAATATCTGGTCGCTGTTATGTTACTTTCATGACATGTCTTTTTGATTTGGTTATTATTTAAAAACTCTTAATGACTAGCAGCTCTGTTTTTTTTTGTAAAAGTTGTAGGAAATTTTCAGGTGTGTTCATGTACAGGTGTCGTTGCCTTCTGTCTGTGATGTTTTTGTCTGCTTTCTTCTTTCCTTTTTGCTTCTTTTTACTATTTTCCATCTTTTTCTGTCCCCCCAGGTCAGGTCCAGCAAGATTACAAAGATTATCAAGAGGAGCCTTACCCATAGGCCTCCCCTTGGCAAATTTGTTCAGCACAATACAGCAACCAGATTATCATTTTGCTTTCTATGATGCTGGACAGGACATTAAAAAAAAAAAAAAAGAACTGAAATATAGTCATTCAATATTACAATTACATCTTATTTTTCTTCTTCTTTTCTTTTAGGAGCAGCCAGACCATCATTCTGCATGCTATGATGCTGGAAAGGACAAGCTAAAAAAGAAAGAAGAAAAAATAGAGGTCAGATATTTCTTGAACATAACTACAGTCCACATCAGCCTGCATGCATGTACGCGCAATTTTTGAGGACAGACATTATGATGTACAATAGAGATGGCTATCATATATTTATATCATATTGAAAATGAAGGGTGAAGCTTTGAGTGTTTGTGTGTATTAATAAGATACACATTTTAAGAAATTCAATATAAGAAACAGGAAAGAAGCTATAACTCATTAAAAAACAGTATAAAGCATCATCTCTTCCCAGTACACACTTGCAGTAAATACTGTGGAATAACAGAAGCTAAATTTACTAAGTTATCCTACAACTTTTAAAAGGATTTTATCAGGGCGTTTGCTGGAAAAGCTGCAGACATTTCTATATTTGCTCACGAACCTTCTTGTCTCTAAAAGATTTCAGCACTGTAATGAATGAGTAAAATGACACAGCTTCTGCTTTTCCCATTAAATATTACAGCAGCTGATACGTCCCAGAGGACTTCATCAATATAACTGAAATGCAACATTAATGGAAAAAATATTGGTACTTTATACTCTCTGGGTTTACATACTTACTTCCATACTGTTCATTTAAAGTCACCATTGGTCCTCTTCAGGTATTTAAATGACACATGTTGCATTATCTAAGCCAACAGCTAAATGAACAAAGATTATATGTACATGGCAAAAAAGAACATGAAACATGAGGAACAAAAAAGGAGGAAATCACAAACTATGATCTGAGCTCTGATTTAATTTATTTTGCATCCCAAAAAGAGCATGAATGTTGAAAAAAATTTGAAGATCAGGCAGCCCCTCACTAAATGGAAGCAGATACTGTACTACTTAAAGGGGGACATTAAGGCTCTATCAGCAAAAGTGAAGCTGGAAAACTTTTCCACATGGGTTTTTAAAAAATAGGATTTTGAGATTTTGTTCTATTTTAAATAGTTGCCTCTTAAAGTAAATTGACAGTGGCCATTATTCTTTCAGACATAAACGTCTGTTTTCTTGCGAGTGGATCCGGTGGTGTCAGATGGCAGCAATGACTGCACTATTGGTATATAATTTTGGTTTTACTTATCCCAACCGGTGGTCAAGAACCTACCAAACAAAGCCCATATGGCAGTTTTTAAGCTCAGACCACTCTAACTTCACACACAGAGACACCGTAATACAAATGGTGGCACAAATATGGCAGCTTTGATGAATGTGGACCCACGGCAAGAAAAAAAAAGTTTTAGTCTTAGAGAATGAAAACATAACATTTATTTTAGTAAAGTGATTAGATACTAATTAAATAGTTTTTAATGATATATAATTCCTTTTTCTGTCCTTGAACTTAGATTTTGTTACACACTGCATCCTGAAGCGCTTTGAGGTCAAAAAAGATTACGGATCTCACAAAACTGAGCTGCTGATTTGGGTTTCAGGAAACAGAAGTTCAATACTGTGTTGTAGGCTAACTGTGTTTCAGACTTTTAATATTGAGAAAGTTTGAGGCCAAAAATTGTCCAGTGACAACAGAGTCAGAACATGTGATTTAATGGGTCTGAAGTGATTGGGTCTAAGAAACACAGATTGGGAAAATTTCCTGTATTATTATACTTTAAAATATTATATACATTTTATTAAAATCTCCTTTTTAAAATTTTCATCTCATGGGTTTAACTATGAAATTACTCATTCAAAACAAACATTTAAATGGTTATTTTTTGTATCAATTTGTCTGAAATTGTATGTTTTATTATGAGGGATTATTATAGCGAGAAACTGTCTATTTTATCTATGGGTGTTTTTATAATCTATAACTGTTTTGTCATAGAAAGCATTATTCACATACTGAAATAACTTTAAAAGGAAATTGACACTGGAATCTGATTTAAATCCGAGTGACCCGGCTTTTCCACTAGCACTTAAACGCATCATGTATTTGTGGAACTGTGAGGAGTCTAATGCTGTAAAATGAATCTGAACACTTCACAAGTTGTCGTGTTTGTAAATGTAATGTGATCCATGCACATCAGGAAATGTATGAATGCACATTTAACCATTTGTTTGCACAGGAAGCTTTCTGAACATGGAAATGACCACATCTGTGAGGTTGAGGGTAAAAAGCTGAATGTGCAGTGTTGTTGTTTGATGAATTTATAATGTGTGCATATGTAATTGCTTTATTTGTGCAGATTTGAACACACATTTGCATATAACTAAAGTTACTCACAAGTTGGTTTACATATTTTTAAATCCTGTAATACACATTTTTAACCATTATGAAACTAATGATGCTCTATAATATCTAAAATTTTATGCACACATGCAAAACAACAAGATGTAGTGAAATAACATCTAACAGTGTATTTGGGTGTGTACTTTCTGATGGGCATGCCATGGTCCAAAATGTGTGAGTTGAACAAACAATGGGGTTTTTGTTGATACATGGCAAAAAGTGGAATAAATTTGTTAATTTACTCAAGAAATTTGATATGCATTACACTCACTGCCAATTTAAAGGAAGAAAACAAAGAAATTAAATTGTAGCTTTGAAAGAGCTGGCTCTTCAACATCACTTGTTCTAAGGATTTCTTACTGACATGTAAAAAATAATATAAAAATGCTGAAATTGTCTTTGCGAATGTAGATTTTTTGATGCTTTTTGGTTTTGTAGCAATGAATTTTGTGCATCGCTGAGTGTTTCCAAATCTTTTCCGGACAGAGATAACAAACAAGCCAATAACTCACAACTCTCTGACAGGAAGAAGAAAACAGAACTCGATCATGGTACCATTAGCATGCCTGAGCAATTACAGTGTGTGTGTGGGTGTGTGTGAGAGAGAGAGTGAGAGAGAGCGAGAGAGAGAGAGAGAGAGAGAGAGAGAGAGAGAGAGAGAGAGAGAGAGAGAGAGAGAGAGAGAGAGAGAGAGAATGTGTGTGTTTGTGTGCATCACAGCTGATGCTCAGAATCCCACTGGGAATGATGTGGTTGCCGACTAAGTGACCTCCTTTGCAGCTCTTTCAACTTACTCTTGCTCGTCAACTACTTACTGGTGGAATGATCCCAGTACTACCCCCAACCTCTTTTCTCCCCCTTTTTTCCTCCTGTTATTCTGAGATCAAAAACCCTCAAATGCAGAGGGACTAGAGTCTCTATTTAGATGAGATGATAAAAATGGGGCATCATTTACCCCACCCTGCTAGAATCAGCTTCCTGTCTCCAGATTTTACAGTCCGGTAACAGTATCACACAAAAAGCTAATGGCCTTTTGGTCTTACTGGTTCTTGAGGTTAATTAGAACTATTATTCAAGCAACCCAGTTGGCTAGGAGCAGTTAAACAGTCTGGGGGGCAACCTGTGAATCAGTTGCATGTATTTATAAACACATATGGACACTTGCAAAAATCCAAAATCCAATCTTCTAAACTCCCATATTTACTGACAGTGCCAGTAAATGTTTGACTTAAATGAATTAAGCAGGTCTCTAAACGTGTCATCTTTAGTTATCTGTAAAAATGGGAATTGGAAAATAAACAGCAGAAAACAACAGTGTGGGGGAGAGCATTCAAATTAAGCCCCTAGCTGAACACCTACATGTCTGCATAAGCAAAATTAACAGCAAACCTAACCATAACTGACAGTCTTATATAATGAGGGGCTGAAAAGTCCCATTTCATGCCACCTCTGTCAATCAAAATCCTGCACATTGATGCATTTCTATTTGTTGTGATTTTGTAGTTTAGCCTCTGCCTGGTGTTTAAAATGTAACACTAGAAGCACTCAGAGAGCACAGACCTCCACCATGCCATAGGGGTAACTGAGAAAAATCCAATAACTCACCTAGTACCATGATGTCTTCTTGTATTTTCTCTTTCCAATGATTCTTGGCAATATCTGTTGAGTTAGAAACTTTAATGTAGTGCTCTGTTTCCTTGCTTTAGCATCATATGATGCTATTTTTCTAATTCTCCTTCAAATAATTAATAAAAAAATATAAATACATAAAAAAGTGTAATATATTAGCAGATAAGTGAATATTGTAAACTAGTAAGCATTTAAGACATTTTTTTATTTGAAATACAAGCCCAAAATAATCCCACATACTAATCAATTATCTATTCACTGAAGCTTTGTCTACTTCTAAAAGATAAGAAAGATTTGAAGGGGAAAAAAATTGCCACTGTTAAACGCCCTCTTTATCATTTTTCTTTTTGAATGCTGCATCAGCAGGGTGTCAAAATGACCATCTCTGGTGGAAGGTTAAAAGAAAATTCTGGAGTCACCCCCTAAATCTAATCACTTATTCCTTCCACTTTTAAAGATCTCCTAAAAATGTCATTAAAATCTGTCCATTACTTTTGAGTTATGTTGCTAACAGACAGAAAGACAAACGTACTCTGCCGAAAACATAACCTGTGTAAAGGTAATACAGCATGAAGCATGAAGCTTACAGTTGTGTAACGGTCAGATTAATATCTGACACCTTCCTATACTCAACAGACAAAAACCTTTGTCAATGCATCTTGTTGCTTATTAGCAGTGGTGGAACAAGACTTTTATGCATGGGGTGTCCAGAGAGTGGGCAAGACTGTATCAGGGCCACATACATGGGCGTCATTTGGCCTATTTTAGTGGTCCTGGGCCACCCTAAAGTGTTCTTAAACTCCCCCTAAAAAACTATAAATTTTTTATTTCATTATTTGCTTTAATGTTTGGAGTGTTAGTGACAGTTTGAGCTGATTCCCATGTGAAATCCCAGCAGCCAAATCCAGTCTGTTTATCACTGCTCCATGTTTTCATTCCCACCGTTCGACTGCAGCGCCTGCAGGTAACGCCCTGAATCTATGATCTAAATCAGAAGTCCCAAACCCTGGTCCTCAAGGCCCACTGTCCTGTGGTTCTTAGATGTCTCCCTGCTGCAACACACCTGGTTCAAATTAATGGCTCATTAGCAGACTTGTGCAGAGCTTGTCAGAGATCTGTTTCATTTGAATCAAATATTTTGCAGCAGGGAGACATCTAAGACCTGCAGGATAGTAGGCCTTGAGGACCAGGGTTGGGGACCTCTGATCTAAATGGATATATGGGTAGTATTTTTAAAGGATGAAAGAAAGTAGCAGTCACTAACTCCATCCAGTTAACAGCAAAAACTTGGTTGTTATTGGTAAAGTAGATGCTCCCTGTTTTAAAAATAAAAGACTTGCTAGCTCTCTAAAGTTAAAAATCTTAACATGATGTTGAGTTGTTATTGTTGGTTAGCTCCTTAACATAGAGACCAGTTTGATATCTAGCTGGTATCATCAGTGGTGAAGAAGAAGAAGAAGAAGAAGAAGAAGAAGAAGAAGCTCTTAATAGTTATCACTCCGTCACTTCTACCACCTGTATCCAGACAGGACAGAAACGTCTGCTGAGGATTTCACAGGAGGTGGAATTCTATTGTCATATAAACAGCTAAAATTATGTTAAGTTGCCCATTAAAGAGGGCATGGAGATCTAGAGACAGAGGTGGTGAAGCAGGTGTTTAGAGAAAGAGACCAAACTGCATGAACTTTAAGTTGCTCCATTATTTACTTAACAAGCTGTTTTTGGCCAATTGATGAGCCAGATTTTCTTTGTCTTTTTTGCTGGTTAGAGATCATTTTGGGGAATATTGCCCTCTAGCGAGCAGTTGTTATAACTGCATGACGTTGTCCGGACAGTTTGGTCTGCTTGAGAAAAGTGCAGTGTCAAAGCAAACCCAACTAAATTAGATGCAAAATCCTGGTGTGAATGCCCCCAAATTCACACACTCACATACACTGCTGTGATAACTGTAGTAACATTAAAGAGACATGAGAAATCACCAAGTGGAATTTTTCACAACAAGATCAAAAAGGTCCAATGGAAGGTCAATAATATGGAAATACTAGTTGGTCTTTTCTGGGCACAGTGTGTGGCTTTTGATGTAATAGTAGGGGGATTGACGGAGCCCCGCAGCAGTTAAACAGTTCTGGCTCATTGTCTGGTGGTGGCAGTGGTAGACTGGACCCTTGCGTCTGCACACAACTTGAGTGGCTAGTTCAACACTGGGAACTGTCACGGCTGCTGACACTGGGGCTGTGGTCTGCCTCAGTCTGATCTGTGCCCTTCCTGTTTACAAAGAAATGTCAGCGCTCTCCGCCTGGTCACGCCAGGAGTATTTCAGAGCAGATCATCTTTGCAGCAGCAGGGCGAGGATTGCACCATCACAAGATAGTTGGCACACTTATAGACCTGTAAAGAGAACAATAAACCAGCTTTATAGTCACGTCTTTATAGTAAGTTGTGCCCGTGTCCCTGGTTGTAACGCAATGTTAAGGTTTCAGAGTAAGACTCTAGACTGCTCTAGACTGACATGGTTTCCAAGTATCAAGCATCAAAAATAGAACAGCAGCATACTTTTGGGAAAGTGGAGTGCCACAGCACTTCATGGACACTTCAGAAGCGCTGCACGACTCACATGGTGGAATGCCTCTGTGACTTTTCCGTGTGGGGTGGAAGAGAAGGGTGCCAAAACCTTGCTGTAACTTAAAAATCTTTACAGTGGTTCAGTGGTTTTGTTTTTCAGTCACTCTTCAGTTTTAGGGCGAAAGTGGCTTAGGAGGTAGAGCGGGTCATCTGTGATCAGAAGGTTAGCTAAAACGTCACTTCACCCCAGTTATTCTAGTGTTGTGTCCTTGAGCAACGCAGTCTACCAACACTGATGTGTAAAGGTTTAGTGGTGGGCAGAAAGGCTGGTGGGGGCTGATTGGCAGCCATGTTTCTGTTAGTCTGCCCTAGGACATCTGTAACTACCCATGTAGTTTACCACCATCAGTGTTTAACTGTGGAGTAATGGAGTGAAAATGGCTATAGAAATCCAATTATTATTATTATTTTTTTTGCTTATATTTGTAATGTGGCACCATTTTTATCACACCACTCATAGAACTAATAAATGTACTCATTTGTTTATGTATTACTTTCAATCTAAGTGACTGGTAAGAACGTTTGGAAACCAAAACTACTTTGTAAGTTTAGGTTTAGGAAAAGACAACTGGATTTACTAATACTAACAGAAAAAAATGTCCCATCGAAAATAAATGCTTCCTTTTTCTTTGTCACTAGGTTCTCTCTCACCACAGAAAAGCCACGCACCAGTCCTCTGTAACACCTTCACTGTGGAGATGGTCAACAGCACAAAATTCCTGGGGGTAAATGTGACAGACACTCTGTCCTGGTCACAGCATATCACTGCTTTTAGGAAAAGAGCTAAGCATCATCTGCACCTCCTGCATTAGATGTGAAGCTCTTACCCACCCCCTCCCATCCTTATCACCTTCTACAGAGACACCATAGAAAGCTCACTGGCCAGCTGCATCTCAGTCTGCATATGCACCTGCACTCTGCAGTATATAAGTCTGCACATGTAGGACAGCAGAAAATATCCAAATACCTCATATCCCACATCTGTACAATAGTTTCCACAACTTACATTATATTTGCTTGGGCAAAATCCACACACTGTGCAATAAAATCTGAGCGATACAGTCATGCAGTATCAGTCCTACTTACAGTATCAATACTTAGTTTTTCCATCATATGTTCTACTCCAATGCGAACATTTTGTAATATTTTGATATTTTTATTTTATTTTATATTGTTTTGTATTTTTACTTTTTATTTTCCTTTTATTTGCCAATCAAATTAAATTTTGTTCTGTTGTTTAGCATATAATGAAGCTCTATATTAAAGTCAAACTTAAGTCTAAATACACTGTTTTGTGATGTCAGACATTTTCTCAATAGCAAACATGAACAGTGAAATTTCCTATTTCCAGATTTCCGTGTAAAATGTTAAACCTTATTTCTAGACTTTTTTTTTCTTGTAGGTATTCTATAAAATGTATTTAGTTTGTTTTACAGATTTCACTTCACTAAGTTGGATAATATTACTATATCAGCAAGCCCTGATTTTGATGTCCTGAATTAAACCCAATGAGCTGGATGTAAACCCTCTGAGCAGAAAAATTGCAAAATTGCACAAGGACCAAGTCATGTCTTCAGAAAGAGAGCTTAAACCCTTCTTTATTTATTTATTTATTCATTATTATTATTATTTTTTTAGCAACATCGTAGCAGGCAGAATTATGGTCTGACTGCTTGTGCCAAACAAATTTGCATTTCCAAGAGGAGTTTTATGGGTATAAGGCTTCTTTTGATAATCTGATTTTTTTTCTTGTTTATTTACTTATTTTGAATTATTGTTTATTACTGAATTTACATAATATTACTGGACCTGACTGGAAGGGAAAGAAAAAAGGATAAAGAGAGAACAGAGGTGAAAAGAAGAGCAGAGAAAAGAAAGAAGATTTAAAGATACATCAGATAGAAAGCAATGGCCCTTCAGTCCAAACAGAAACCCCAGACAACCAGCTGCTACACCTGTACAGAAACACAACAGAGAATTTCCTAAACCATGTCAATCTAGAGCAAAGTGGTGAGTAGCACTCTTTTGTCAGTTTCAAGTTGTCTGTCCTAGATACATATATCAGTACCAATCTATACTGAGCAACCAACTTTTTCCTTGAAAAAAGTGCCTATGTCCTATTTCAAAGCAATGGGTCCAGCTAGGATCCTCTGTTGTTAAGCCTAGAAGCGCTGATGTACAGGCTACTTATATCAAATAAGTCATGTTAGTCAATGGAATAAGAAATAAAATAAGAAATTGATGTGGATGCTGGGCATGCATAGTATTATGGTACTTTTCTTCATGTTACTTATTCACCTACTATATTGTAACTGTAAATACAATTACCTTTCAATCTGAAATCCAGCGATGTTATGGGTAAAACAATTTACAGTTTTACTCTGTGGGTTAGGGAAGACCTGTGCTTTTTGTCTCTGAACTTGTGAAACACTCCTTTTCTACACTTGGCATAAATGTGTGTGTTTTTTTTTTTTTTTGTTTTGTTTTAATCAGATATTTCAAGTGAACAGATATCTATATAACATAACATCTGAACTAACCGTTCTATCAATTAAGCTATAATTTAAGCAGATACTACATTGTATTTTCCAGAATGAGTGTGTTAGGAGTGAAAGATACTGTGGTGGTCAAACAACTAGATGCAGGTGTGAGGTGCAGCTGGAACTGGTCTTGGCCCAAGTTACAAGGCAAAGTCACAGTAAAAGGACAAGAGCTGTCATTTCAACTGTCAGATGTGTTAAAGTCGAAGTCAGCTTTATTGTTAATTTCTTCACATGTATAAGACATACAAAAGAACTGAGATTACATTTCCTACTGTCCCACAGTGAAGACAGGACAGGACATTTCAACACTGAAGTAACCATTAAAATTAAATATAAATAAAAAATTGCACAGGCACAAAAAATATCTGAATAAAAGACAAACTGAGATTATTGCAAACTGATTAAACTGCCAATAATTAGATACTTTATTATACATTCATACTAGACTGTAACTCGACTGGATTTTTTCTCCAAGTGCACCAGATTTATGCTTTTAAATATAAAATGTCCAGAATTTCTTCCAGGGAAGCATGCCCCTGGACCCACCCAGAGGGGGTGTGTCCCTTCACCTTTTTCACCCCTGACCGATTTTCATGTCTGTCTCTTTTTAGTGTCTACTCACATCAGTAGAGCCCACCACAGCCTCCTCACCAACCACGTCCACAGAAGGTGTCCAACGTACCCATCAGGTAAAAAAATAGACTAATTATGCTTTGCACTGCCCCCTAACAAAGTTATGAGGTGGTACTGCAGTTCAACCAGTTAAACTGCAAGGTCAGTTTCTGTTTGGTGTTTTGAGCGCCTGCCGCTCCGAAGGTCTGTGCACGGCCATGGGAGTTTCCTTCAGTCCTTGACAATAACAACCTACTAAGGAAAGATCAGCCAACCTCAGATTAAGCCGAAAACTTCTTTTATTTCTTCTGGCATTTTCAACATGGGAGTCACACACCCTTTGCTTAACGCAGGCTTCTGGGCTTCAATGTCGGATGTAACATCACCCGTCGGCCGCCCACATTGCCAACTGCCTCCTGGATTTGTCTTCTAAGAACTAAAAACCCTGAATGAACTCAATGAGCTTCTCTACTTGCTGAGCCAGTCTGCTGGTCACCTCAATAAATTCACATTTGGTGTTGCAGTTGTGGTCTGCCTCTGTTCTTTTGGTGCATTACAAATGGTAGCTACTTAGTACAGAAGAAAAATCTCACTACCACATAATCAAGTTCATAGCAGATTATATACCAGTGGCACAACTGCCATGTTTTTATTCCAAAAAATCCCAAAACAAAAGTACCTGGAATCAGCTGTCTCTAAGTAAAATTCTTGATTTTACATAATTCCCTAAGAGCAGCTTAAATTGGAAAAAGTTTACCAAACAAAACACATCAGACTGTATCCTTTGGCAAAGCTCAACTCTTACGGAAACAGATTTAAAGCTCATCTTGCTATGTTCATCCACAGCAGCCAGTACAAATAAGAACAGGGATTGCAACACATCCACAAAGCAATACATGCCTCTCTAAAAGTACTTTACAGCAACTTCTCAAAATTGCTTTTGAGAGCTCAAGAGGGATAAATTAGGTGGACAAATTGGCTTCATATGCAGCCTGAAGATGCTTCACTGTTGAATCATTTCTATTGCCTGTTGATAAGCTAAATTACATCCAAGATGCACTTTGTCTTCACTAATGCTACTTTATTTATAAGTGCTACCCAGACTCAGCAGACTCCACCAGAGGAATCTGAATCCAAATGACTGATAATCTTGTCAAGATCAACATAAATACTGTGTCAGCATTCTGTCGAGTTATTTACAGCAGACTCATCATTGAAGGACATTCCTTTTCCTGTAAAGCTTTAGGAGTGGCAGTGAGTGAGGTAGTAGAGCGGGTCGTCAATTAATTGGAAAGTTGACGGTTTGATTCTCACTCCTCCAGTCATCAGTTGTTGTACCCTTGGGCAAGACACTTACCCCTCTCACATCACTGATGTATGAATGTTTAGTGGTGGTCGGAAAGGCCATAAGCTCGGATGGGCTGCCACGTTTCTGTTAGTCTGTGACTACACATGTAGCTTAGCATCACCGAGTGTGAATGAATAATGCAGGGCTGGCCAACGTCGGTCCTTGAAAGCCACAATCCTGCAGCTTTTCCAAATTTCCCTGCTCCAACACACATCCCAAGTCTAATTATTCCAATGGGAGACCCTAACATGAGCACCTTTTATTCCTTCTTTTGCTATGTACATTCTGGAGGTTTTCCAATTATCTGTTAACACATCTTCATAAAGCCAAGTTTGTCTGTTTGCCACAAACTTGATCTTGCAGTACTCATATGTGTTAACAAAACATGTACCGTAGATACAGTTATATAGATAAAAATTTGCATACTACCAACCGTTCCCCAATTCTTTCGCTGATCGTCATTACCTTCAAATCTCTTTAACCATGCTCATTCCTTAAACTGGAATCCTGAATTGTTTCGTACTACTAGTACACCTTTGCAATACCTCAATATGTGTGTAGGGGGTCATTAACTAAACTATCCTTGTAATTTCTCATGGCAAAGAGCAAAATTAAGAAAAAAGTTAGATAATAACAGCTTATCAGTTAATTGTAAATTAAATGAAACTACCAAAATGTTACTCTAACCAGAACCCTGACTTTGCTTCTGGGCCTCTTGATTTGAGTCTGATCTCATTCTCCTGCTTAAAAAAAGATAGTGGTTTACAGTGATAACTGGCGCTGTTCTTCATCACTGAAGCGTGAAAACTGAGTGACTAACACTTCACATGCAGATAGTCAATGAGAGCAATCTCCAGGGAAGTGGTGTTGGACAGAACTGTGGATCCAGGTGGCAAAACCCACATGAAAGCTTGACCTGAGCTGAGGTTTGTATGACTTTGACCTCCTGAATATGGTTGGCTTCAGGCTCAGCAATAAAGCATCAGTACGCTCCAGCTGAAATGTGTTTCAGATGGCTGAACAGCATTTAAAGACTTCCTCAAGCTTTATGACATCAAAATGACTTGGTACGCTAAGTCCAGCTAAGGTAACCACTGACTAGAACATTTAATCGGACTACTAACCTTGTCAAAGCATATAATCACCTAGTAGATCCAGTATATGTTCATCTCTGCTGTAATAGGTGCTATTACACGTCCCTTGACCATGTTATTATGGGGCTTTTTCTTCATTGTTATAATTCAAAATGATTGGCAGCTCAATCCAAGTTAACTGCTATATTTCACAGGTTATTAAAATTCTCTGTTAATGATGTCTTCCTCTGCAATATCCTGGCTGCTTCTATTGTATGGTCATTGAGGCCACTAAGTTACGGGATTGTACAAGAGTACACCCTGGACAGGTCGCCAGTCCATCACAGTGAACCCAGTGACTGCTTTCATTTTTATTTTATTAAAATATAACATTTGAAAGCAAAAGTGAGTGGAAGTAAATATAGACACATCATAGGGGCTAAGACATGTGGATCTTTTGGAAGGCAGTGATATCTTTCATGCTCTGCTGGTTTTGTTCTATTACAGTCTTGTTTTCATTTGTTGTTGCCTTTAGTTCTTCCTTGTTTCCTGTTTTATTTTGTTGAGTTTGCTCCTGGTTTTCAGTTGAGTCAGATCAATTTTCATGTCTTTCTGTTTCTGCATTGCCCATTGTCTTTTGTGTTTCATTATTAAAGCCCCAGATGCCACTTGACTTTATCTCCTCTCTTGTTCTGCATTTGGGTTCATTTCATCACCTTATCCCTCTTGGGCTGTGACATTATCTATACCCCCAGCTTCCCAATGTGAACGATTTAACCCTGTAAAACTGGTAATACCATTTGTAACGATGGTTTCTCAAATATTTTGAGGCCCTTTTGCACTTGTTTTGCTGTCAATATACTTTAAATATATGTATATATATATATATATATATATATGTATATATATATATATATATTTGCTATAGGATGCAAATCAACTTTGTTTGATGACATTTAATTAAACCATGTTGCAGTTAATAGCACATACGATGTGATTCATGACCCTGACATGATAATTGTGCCACATATTTTCAGACAATTGTTCCTTTATGGTATTAAAGGTGTTGGGCTTGTGAATGACAGCAGTAGCTGTCAAACATGAACTTTCTGTTCTCATTAAAGTCATAAAAGGGAAGGCAGGAGGTCTTCACATACTGTTCAACCATAAGGCACTTCATCTGGAACGCACTGATACATTTAATGTTGAGGCAGGAGGGTTTCCAGGCAGCTAACCTGAGCCAAACCTGAGGTCAGGTTTTGCAGTGGGCATCACCAGGTGGATCCACACTTTTATACATCAGCCTGGTATTTAGCAAGAACAAAGGTTAAAAAAAAGGTATATAAGACTGTGAATGTAGCTGCAGATAAACTGGAAATGAGACATAAAATGTAAGACAAATCCAGGTATGAATGGAGAAGTCTAAAAAAATTACCCATTCTAATACCTGTTTTCTACAAGTTGAAAGTCTTTTACACGTTGTGGTGGTTTAGGAATGTTTCTGAAAGCAGGATGGGAAGATACTCTGTTTCAAGCAGTACTAATACATATTACCACGTGAACAACAGATCGAATGACTTGATCTGTTGTTCACATGGGGCTGCTTGTAGTGACAAATTCCCAGATAATTATTACAAGCCTCCACAGTTCATCCTAGCTTCTCAGAATGCCTTTTTCTTTTATTTTTTACTGATTGCTGTCATTTTACCATCCACATCCTCACCGATTCTTCCAGCTCTCATCATCCTTGTTTCTAGCAGCAACAGCAGGCAACTTTTCAGAAAGAAAAAGCTCTGATTAAAGCCACTGCTGAATCACAAATGGAAAATGGAGGACTGACTTTGTCAGATGGAAACGTGGCTCTGGTGCTCATGTTGTGCAGTACCTGATCAATACATTAAAATTGAGGAAATGTATGAAAAAAGTTACGTGATGTCTGTTCAGTGTTGCCAGAGTAATGCATTTTTTTGCCTTGAAATTATAACTTTGCAGATCCTTGGTAAAGCTGATAAATATGCCCCCACATATCCTCAAAGACATGTTAATATTTTGCCCTTCAGCATTACGGCTGCAGGAGTGCCTACGTTAGCATCTATGAAGGTGTCACATAAAGCTTGTGTGTCAGAAAATCTTCGAAGGTCTTTCAGTCACAGCGATCTGTTGGGAGAACTCACAGTAAAGGTGTGAAAAGGGGGCGGAGGTGATGAATGTGTTTACCATCTCCTTCAATCTGTCTTTCAGACATTTTTTCCTTGAATTTCACAGTATAAATTAATCAGTTCTATATATAGAAATATTTATTAATAACATCTGAATGGACAATTTACACAGTCTGCCTTATGTTAAAGTACATTTTGTGTTTACAATATCTTTAGTATCTCACAGCAAAAAAAAGGGGGGGGATTTAAAAATGACTCAGAAAAATGATGCATGCATCATATCTATAAACACAGAGGTAAATACTATTTGTGACAGTGTCCAATACAAAGACATACTGGTTTAAACTGATTTAAACAAACAAAATGAAACAAAAACACTGGCTCATTAAAACCACAGGGCATGGTCCCAATTAAAGAAAACACGAAGTGTCATTTCAATGGCAGGGGGAAAGCCCCGAGTGTGCTAAGATGTAGTTGACCTGTCAAAAAGGCACATGGGATTCCCCATTAACTTTATAAGATCATGGTAAGCCATCCAACAACTTAAGCCGCAGTCATTCTGCAGCCACTGAAAATAATGACAATAACATGAGTTTGGCGTGAGGGAATATGGTGATGTCACTGTACAGGTTGAAAATATAAACAATAACAAGACAGTTTAATTAAAATATCTATACCACTGATTCAGATGGTGAAATCAAAGTCAGCTTTCTTTTTCATTTATTTGATTGTTGCTCATCATTGTTGGCTTTTCCACAAGCTGTATAATCAGTTATTTGCATGAAACCAGATTAGGTGGGAATTAAGTGTGGAGGAATTTGCAACCTGAAGCTGCACCAATAGATTTTATCTCAACATCCGACTTTACCAGGTGCATTGTGATCTTATACAACTAAAACAGTCAGTTCACGCTGCAGTTTCTCTCAGGAAATTGTAGCATCTTGAAAATAATGTAGCATCTTCCCTGTTTGTTTTCAGTGATTCCACCAGCTTCGTTTCCAGGGAACTGTTTTTTTTAGTGAAAACCTATCCAGGACTTAATGGCACATTTATGAAAGAAGAATGTTAATCAGCAACAGTGGCATATGTTTCCCCAGAGCAATATGGCGGAGGAATCAAGAAGTAGGTGGATTCATTAAATTGAAAAACGACAAATAAATGTTGGTTTTTATCAGCTGGATGTCTAAATAAACAGATGTTAATGATTGCATGTAATTACTTTGTTTACATTGTTGTGTTTTGAACACATGGTTAAAAAGAAAAAAAAACTAATTATTTCCAAATATTTAGTTACAGAAATCTCATCAGGCCTTTTTTAAAAATGAAAATAAATTAGCTTATATTTAGCAAACGTGGCAGCATTGTTAATTCAGATGTGCTCAAATAACCTACTTGTTGTTTATGAATAGAAACAAACACTAAAATCCATCCGGCATGAGAGCATTGTAAAATTACAAAAGGATATATTCAAGATTTAAATAATCTAAAGACCCCAAAAAACAAGAACTGGCATACAGTATATCTGACAGGCCTGGACTGTTTTTCTGCCAGAGAATTACTGATGACAACCATTCAACTTGTGTTTCTTTTATTTTGACCACACCCTGAAGTATGACCATTTAACATGCACCAAATAAAACATCATATTCTCTCTGTTACAACTTCTTTTGGTACAAACTTGTTTTTGTCACAGGAACTGATCTGCAAGAACAAGTCTCCCACTGACATAAATCTAAGGTTTACACTAAAATCTCCATGTTCGCAACTGCTTCGGCTTCTGAAGAGCACAGGCAGGCAAATACACAAAAGAGCTTAAACTTTATTTTATCTGAATAGGGTTGTTCTTCATTTTTAATTCTGTTGCTCACCTAACTCTTCATGTTAGTTAAACATTTTGTCTATGATTGCATACCACTCACACAAATCAACAGTTACAGCTCCAGACATTAGCCTAAAAAAAACATTACTTTGGTCCACAAACCTGCAATTTGCAAAAAAGACAAACAAAAAAAAAAAAAAAAAGTAAAAAGCTAAACATGTTAACCTGTAAACACTTTAACAGCTTCATTAGACAAATTAAACAATTGGATTAGTTCACTTGGAATGTTGTTAAGTGTTTTTATGATTTTTTTTCTTTTGGTTGTGAAGACACAGAAGGAAGTATGAAGTGGGAATTAGCCTTTGCAGCAGTTTTACCACAACAAAAATACTTCAAACATCAGTTTTAGTAATGGTCTATAGCTGATGATACTACTGCACTCACTTGTTAGTCACACCTTGTACTGAATGTTTAAACATATAGGAAAGGTTATCCGTTGGTCCATCATCTGTCTGTTTACCACCCTGAGGCTTGTGTGTTGTGCATGGGCGGTCATGGTGAAGGTGGTGTCTTCAGGGAATTGGTGGACCCTCCTTGGCTTCCACTCACTGTCGCACCCTGTCCAACCCACTGATGAGACAGAGAGAGTTGCGTGGTAACAAAAGGTTAGGACATTTTTTAACTGACAGCATCTGTATTCATAAAGGAAGATTACAAATATTCAGACTTTGATATCAAAGTTGAGGATGTTAGAATAAAACTCTTTATCTAAAAGCAGCACATTTACAGTATTTAAAAGTTTGGTGTTTTCCAGAGGTGGAGACTTGAGTCTGTGACTCAGACTGGAGTTGCACTGAAGGCACACATTCACAGTGACCTCAGACTCGACTCGGACTCCCGATTTGAGACCTGTGTACAATCTTTTATGATTTTGTCCCTGTGAGATTGCCTGTTTGCTGTCTGTGCTGTTTGTTATTTCCCCAGATGTAACGTTTAACACAACGCCACACAAACACTGGTACATACACAAGAGCAGTCAATAAGAGGACTGGCAGCACAACTACAGTTGCTCCACCCTTCATTGTAACCCTATGAGATCGAAAAGCGAGATATTTAAGCTCAAAGCCTCTTTGTGAGCGAGCGGTCGCTGCAGTGTGCTTTTTAGTCACTCATTCATGTGACAAAAAAGTGGAGGCAACTGAATTTTCAGCTCTCTGTATATTCTTTACTTTGCACCCAGTAACATCAGAACTGCCTTGAAATTACCCTTGGGGAATTCAGGAGCATTTTGTTGTTTTTGGTCATGTTTTTGGTGTGTGAGTGTGTGTGTTTGCAGCCGTGGTTGAAGAGATCAAGCTTATGAATTATTGATGGTCTCAGTCTGTATTGCTGAGGTCAGGGAGGGTCAGTCCAACACTTCAGAAAAGCAATAAGGCTTAAACGTATGAGTGTACATCACAACTAATATGTGTGGAGGGAAAAAGAGGCCTGTTGACTGTGTTGAGATTTATACATTGAAATATATTCAGTCATCTCTGTGAAGCAATACTTTATCCTTTAAGTATTATTGTAATGTATGTGTTTTAGAGTTGTGTGTGTTTGAGCGTGTGTGTCCATGTGTGAAATATCCAGTCATCCAGGCTCCCTCAGGGCTACTGTCTAGATGTTTTAAGGAAACACAGATAAGCCATTACTTGGGATCCCAGACTCTGTTGCTAAAGTCCAGAGCCGCTGTTAATGGGTTTGGACAAGAACTGCTCCTGAAGAGGGTTTGACAGACCACATTTGTGTGTGCACATGTGAGTGTGTACACTCTGTGTTAGTGCTGTACAAGAGACCTCCACTGGTCCTAACACTTTTGAAAATATCAGGGTCACTAACCCTTCACCAATATTTAACATCCATCCACACCGAGTAAACACAGTGTGACAGCGACGTTTCGTCTCACCTTGATGTGATGCTCACTAAAGCACTGAGATGATAACTGGGAGAAGTGGGTGGACTTCTGGTGTCAGGATGTAACAAAATTAAGTAATCATGATTTTTGGCAGCGTGGTGAACAAAGCGCTGCAACATCCTGCCCACTCTCTCCAAAAACAGAAAAAAATCCAATGTAAATTTTATTCACAGAGGGGAAGCAGATTATTTATAAGTAAAACACAAAAACAACAGAAAACTCTCCAGCTTTAAGTCAATAACTGTATCATTAAGATAGCATAGCCACTGGGTCTGAGATGAGGAAATGTTTTAAGAGCAAAAACACTGACACTCACTAAAATTTAAATTTCTAAGACAAATATGTTTTCCCACAAGTTACATTATTTATTTGACAAGATCATATGAAGTTTAAGTAAAATAGGAATGATAACTCCTGAAACCACAAGCTAAACATCAAAAGTATAAAAAAAAACAAAGATAAAAAAGATCAGTATTAATATCTGATTCTAAGTCACATAAAATTGCTTTCAACTCAAATGCAAATGAAACAGTACCAAGAAGCCTGGCTGAAAACTGTTGCATAATGCCGTGGTTAATTGTCTATATAGTATTTTTATGGCAGTTTGAATTCTTTCTGATAACGAAGCTCCCAGTTCCTTATCAGAGCTCTGACTTTTTTTTATTCAATTGCTCTAAACTCATCCACAGAAGTCATAAAGCTGATGGAAAATTTTCATGCTGAAATGTTATGATTGTTTTGCTAGAAGTGTATGAATATTTTGACTTCATTATTGAGTGAGTTTTTAAAAAAAGGATATTATAAGAAATATTTATATAATTATTTAAAAATTGGAAACAAAAATGCTATAAGAAAATGCTTAACACTAATGTTAGAAGAATTCTAGCATTATTTTGGATATATATTGTAATACAACTACTATAAACATCATATTAATTCATTATAGTACTATCACTAATAACTGTATATTACCATTATGGGTTTTCAGGGTGGGTTTAAATTTCTTTGGTAAAAAAAATAAAAACATCATTGGTAAATATTAGCATCACCTTGAGGCTCACAACAAAAATGCTAGCATAATTAAATAAAAGGTGTTCATTATACATTACTTGCCATTGTTTTTTATTAAAGAAAATCAGAATTGTTTCTAAAGAATGTCACATGACATCTTCATTAACAGAATAATATTCCCGGAGGCCTAACCACTCATACAGTGAACAGACTTTCTGTGAGAAAAGAATTATTGATGTCTAAGGGGGGCTTTTCGTCAGTGAACCACATGAAAAGCAGTTCCAATAGGCTCTGAGTTAGCATGCTACCTGGCTGCTAACCACTGCAGTGAGCAAGGGATGTTAAGCATGTCAACACACTTCTAAGTAAAGTAGAAGTCTGAATGCTCTTTAAAGGAGAGGAAAGACTCATTTTAGCTGGCAGATGCTAATGTGTGTCACAGCTGATCCTTAGCATAACATTTAACCGGACTGCGATCCGTTTTGAGGTGTTTTAGCTTCTGACCTCCTCTGCTAAAAAGCAATATGTTTAGCTTTGACAACTCTACATGAATTTACATGAATCAGTCCAGCATCTGTTTTAGCATGCCCTGTTTTTTTTAATGAGTGTGGGCTGGGAATTCAGAAATAGAAACAGCTCTGTGAATGTAGCCACCTCTCCCTCTGTCTCTCCATCTCTCAAAGCAAAGCCTCAGTTGTGGCAATCACAGCAAAACAAGTATACACAAGGGTTGTGCAGTATTTTTTTTGTTATGTAATTGTTACATTTCTAGTTATTTCCCCCCAATGTGCATAAAAATGGAATACACAACATGGCAACATGGAATATTGTGTGAGACTCATTTGTATGGAAATGACGCATTAAAGTGACAACTGTAGTTCAGTATCTTTCATTCTTTTGAGTTCAAGTAAACGTTTATAAATAATCTCTGTTTTTGGAGTAATAATCAGATTTAATGTAAGCTTTTCATCACATTATATTGTGAATGGTTGAATTAATTTCTGAATGGCTGAAAGGAACAATGTGGGTGGTGACTCAGTAGTTTTTTTTTTTATTATTAATACTACTTTTTTTATTATTTATTATTATTTTTTAAATATAACAGCAGGTGCAAATATCAGCAGTGAAAAAATCATTCAGAGCAAACATGGCTGCATTTGTGTAAGGGTAATTCCTTTTTTTATTTCTTCTTGTTCTTTTTTTTTCTAGTGCATCCCACAAGGGATAAACTAGCATTATGCATTAATACTCATTAATATTCACCGTAAGAAATGGCTGGATTATTCGTGCAGGCATTCCTAGCTCTTAGTCAATCGATCTTAATGGATTTTGATGATCTGGTTTTATTCTTGCGCTACTCTGAATTTGACCTTTGTTGATTTCTATGAAATGTCTGCTGGACTGATTGCTTTATAATACTGTTTTATTTCCTACAGGATCAGATGGAATGGCTTTGGGGATTTATCTGCTTTTCATGAAGCAGTAGCTTCAGGTCCAACCATTTTATTGAGAGCAAGTGTGTTTACATGGAAACAAAGTTAATTAAAGGTCTTATACATTTTCTCAACAATTTCATATGGGTGTCAGAGGTCCAACAACATTGTTTTCAAAGTGTATTACCCCAACTTCAGCCTTGATCTTTAAATTCAGCCATTCCAAATGTGGCTCTAGTGAGCTCTAATGGAAACGGGCCATTTATGTGTCTGAACTTTTAAATGTTCATAAGTGGTGCCTGCCCATCTTTTGGCTTTTGCTGGTGCCTTCTCTGTGATTTTAAAGAGCAGGCTCAGCTAGTCGGGTGGTGGTTTTTTCCCCTTGTGAGGTCACAAAGGGAAAGATCTCAGACTCACCTGTATGAGCATGCATTTGCTAAAAAGTGGAGCAAGCAAGTGAGACAGGAGACAGAATTTTTTCATCCACAGGCTATGAGGACACATATGATTGTTAGAAAACCATTAGAAAGTGAATTTTGCATAATATGGGACCTAGATGTTTAATGCTATGTCATACAGTAGTATGAGCATTTATTAATTGTGATGATACCAAGTTCCTACAAGAAGGACATTTCCTTAAGAATATAATGTGGTATAGTGTTGGAACAAATATATTGCATCGCTACAGAAATCAGGCCATACCTCTATGAGTGGGTGCCAGTGTGCAATGGGTTTACGTGGGTACGTCAGCATCTCATTCCAGTGGTCTCGTCCCAGACCTTCTGCCTCATTACCAACCCTGCACACCCCAATCACCTCATTGTGTCCGACCCTATAAGACAGCAAATATCAGCAACAACAATGAGAGTTCATTTTTCACTTAGTTAATGTTCCACACGGGACTGCTGAAATGTACAAACCGATCATAATCCATGACCGCTATGAGAAGGCTGATCTGGTCAATGTTCTCAGGAGGAACATCAAACACAATGGCTTCGTTGTACACTGGGTTCAGCGTGTTACGCTTGGTCGAAGTCTTCCTCTTCTTTAGCCTTCGTCCCTCACACATCAAGGACACTTTCACATATGGATCTGAAAAGAGACAGTAAGAATATTTGAGCATGACTTGATAAATTACATGTAGCACAGGAGTGTTTGACTGGGCATTAACACAAAATGACCAAAAACAAAAGATTTTATTTGATCTCTAACATAACATAGCATATCTCTGGCGTTGAATTCCCATGCCCAGTCAAACATTGACATCTATCAGACCCTAACCCAGGTCAGCCGCTAAGGTCAAAAGATACCCAAGACTGACGTGGGCCCAGCAACATCCTAGTCACCCAACAGGAAACTAGCACTGCCTGGCAAAGTGCCCTTTCCTCTTTTACAAGGGAACTGCCTGAAAGGCCAGAGCAACACCCCGCGGTGCCAACAATTTTTACCCATAATGTTACACGATATAAGGATTTTAAATTTGTTTTGAGAATATGAAGGACAAAAAACAATTAATTTAACAAGAAGCCAAATTTCACAAGCTACCACTGGATCAGCTATGCTAGCTATGCTCACGCTTTCATTGAAGTTTGAAATATACATGCAGCTTAATTTTTCAGTTAAAGTCAGCTGCATTACGTGGAAACACTTCAAACATGCTAAATCATTTACATCAGTGTCACCCAGATGTGGTGATGAGTGGGTGGCGATAGAGAGCAACTTCTTCTCCTGTTAGCATTCAAGCTGGTACTTTGGGAATGTTCATCACTGCAAATGTGTGTCCACACAAAGTCTAAGACAAAAGATTTAAAAAGCAAAACCCCTGGCCAGACAGTGCTGTAATTTAGTCATGAAAACAGGTCATAAACGTTCTTTTAGCTATGGCTTGTTGCACTATTTCATGAGTTATTTTATTATCTTTTTTAAACTGGTGTAATAATGTATTGCTTAATTTGTATGTATGTTTTTGTTGTTTTTCTTCTGCTGCCTCTTGCCAGGTCATCATTGCAAACGAGAATTTGTTCCCAATTTACTCATCTGATTAAATAAAGGTTCAATAAAACTCAACAAAAAGCCCATTTTGTCAACCCCAGTAAAAAGCTGTTTTCTAGTATACGCATGGGTGAGAATTACCCACATGAGTGGAAATCAGTGAATCATCCATTACCATGAAACTCACTGTAGAATAAATATTGTATATATGCATTGTAATTACCAAGTTTGCCTTAGTGATAAACAGGTAAAGAAAATGATACACCTTGATTTTTATAGAATATTTATATTATAAAAATATAGTAGAATAGTATTTTTTTGTAGAATAGATACAAATAAATTAGATGAAGTGAAATATGATTAGCCTCTTCTGGCATGTGAGATTACAACAGAAGTGTCATAATCAACATATGTCAGAGTAAATCACCTGGAACACAGTAGAAAATGTAAAATGTTATCTCCTTCTAAAAGAAAACCCCATTACCTTCTGTGAAAACCAAAAGATAGCAGCCCAGTTCATTTGGGATTTAGAAATGTCTGAGGTGTAAAAGTAGTAGCTAAAAAAGTTAACCTGAGCAGTTTTACAGATGTTTTAATACAGGAGTTACGCAGGTGAATATATCAGGAGCCCTTTAGCATGATGTTGATCAATGATCAGGCAGGAGAATCAAGGGATAGTCTCCAAATTCACCTTAGAAATGCCTGAAAGAAGTAAAGCCCAAGAAAGTATAAAACAGCAAAAGTAAGAGATGATTTATGATTTTTAGGGCTGTGCATCTTCACTGGCCTCACGACTCGATTTAATTATGATTATCTTGTCAACGATTCGATTCAACGATGCATCATTATGCATCGATTTGTTGCAGCCTCAGTTTTCTTTATTAATTATCTTAATAATACAAGCACATAAAATTAACTCTCTGTTATTAATTATTTCAGAAATGAATCTGAATGTCCTGATATTGACAATCATCATAAACATGTAAACAATTATGTTATTTTCAACTTATTGAACTTTACTCTTCCACTGTCAGAAAATCAAGTCACACCATTACTATACTGTGACGTTCTGTCATGGTTAAGCAGGCAGTAAAGGAGTGTGTTATGTCCCTTCAGTCTATCTGTAGTCAGTTCACACAGAATATGGAAGTTTAGATGTTTTTCATTTTCTCCTTTATGACCAGAAAACATTTGACTGTAAGTATTCTAGTCAATTTGTAACTGAACACAGAGAATATTGTTGAGGTAAACATTTGTTGATGGACAAAGTTGTATAAATCCATTTAGTCTCTTTGCGCATGCTAACCGCTAGCTTGCCAGTGGTGTTTTTCATTGATTGCCTTAAACTAACTTATCGGTTTTTATACATTTATGTAATTTCACTGAGATAATGAATGTATTTCCAGTGAGATACTGATGTATTTTCGGTATGTCTTTCAAAACAGCTTAAGTCTTGGATCTGCAGAGCTGTTGCAGCAGGCTAGGTCATGCTAGCAGCAGCAGAATATATATACATTACATTAATATTATCGATCATGTTTTGTTGAGGCATTGATGCAGAATTGTCCAAGTCTGCATCACGATGCATCGTAGAAACGAATAAATTCATTGATGAATTTAGTGATTTTTAAAAATTATTTTATTTTGCTGCTCATTGGCTATTATATCACACTTTTTGTCTCACAGTGATGAGACAGACATCTTTGTAACCAGCAGGTTCTGTGCTTTCATATGACATCTTGTCTGTTGTGTGCCCTAACAATCCTTTTCACAATAATAAAGAACTTGAACACTTGACTTGTTTGTGTTCTGTATTTCACTGCCCAGCCTCCTAATTGAAACACTCCACTCTTGCTGGGCAACCCACCTGAGGCTCCAGTGATGTCCATGGCTTTGAGATTTCTGGCTTTGATCATGGTGATGGTGAGTCTGCCAGCCGTAGGGAGGTAACACAATGAGAACATCAGCTCTCCAAGATCTACATTGTCCTATAAAAAAAAAGTACATTTCAATTTTATTTTAATACCAAAGCAACATTCTTATATCAAAGTTAAATTCACTTCTGAGAGTCATTGCTGCAGTCACAGATGGCACATTCTTGTATTCATATATAGAGACTATAGAGACCAGATGATATAAAATCTGAAGGCTGAGGGATGAAAATATAGAACAGATAATGAAAAGCATAACTGCTGCTAGAAAGAACACAATATAAAAACTGATAGGCATCTGTTTCAAGTGTTTCTGGACTGGTCCTTTTATAATTAAACCAAAGTTAGTTAAGTTTAACGCAAAGGAAAGCACATTATAACACAATAAAGAGGCGACACCTGTTTACCCCTCAGATCCAGATCATGCCTGAGACACCTTAGATAGGAATGTTGGAAACCAAATATAATCACATCTGTTTCATGCAACAGCTGCACGACTCATCTTTATTCATTATGTCTCATGTCACAACAATGTCATGCCCTGACTATTTTAAATAATATGGTGCTGCATCTCTTATCTTCTATGTGCTGAAACTTGTGGAATTGAACTATTTCTGTTTTCCTACTCAAATGTTCACAACTCATTAACTAACATGCCAAGACTTTTTCCCAATTAACACATCTGAAAATACAGTGTGAGGGTGTGAAAGTGAGCCACACACTCCTGCAGCACAAGCACTGACTTGAACGGCTGCAGGAGAACCTCTGGTTTGTAACTTTCGTCACATACGGGGCTTGCACACAGCTCCCTACAAGCAAATCTCATTTAGAGGAGCAAAACCTGTGTTAAATAGAGGATTAAAGGGTTTTTAAATAACAATTGCTCTCTGAACTGCTGGCCAGTTGCATTACATCACAGTTACAGGTTAAAACAACCAACCTAATTTTTTTCAATATTTTCAGGATGTTAGTGATTTTTTTTTATTTAATTTTTGTCAAAAGTAACCAATTGGATAGAAACCTTTTATTAAAGGTCAGATCTAGTGAGTATACTGAAAAATCATTGTTTCTCCTAGACAGTGATAAGTGCTACTTCTCATGCTGATTAAGACAAACTGGAGTTTGGGCACATGGGTGGTTTAGAAACACTTAGGCACACATATGCACATTAAGACCCTGCTGCTCTGAGTATTCTGCTCAATATTGCTGGAAATCAAATTGATTAAAATGAGTTAATTCATCACAGATGACAGCATCTGCATGCCTGCAAGTGCACAAACACAACACATCACACAATATGCGCACATACACAAACAGTCATTGTTCAGGATCTGTGACATTCAAACTGACTGATGAATTTATTCATCTCATGTGTTGCTGGAGCAGAATCCACCCCTGATGCTTTATCATCACTGTGGCTTTAAAGCTGTATATAGCTTATGATGTCTCAAAGATGAAACACATATAAAGTGTGGGAGAAACATATGGATTGTGATGCTAACACATGCGCACTCAGGCAGGCATGTACGAAGATGGTGGATAAACAAGCCCTTTAGCTCTCCACTGATAATGTGATATCCCTCTTCCCTCACACACACACTCAGACTACAGAGTTACGTTTTCAGGCTATAGAATGTCGGTCACTACTCTTATGAGCACTCAAATCAAGCCTGTGGTCAGGATTATGGTCACTTGTGCTCTGCCAATGAAATTACACTGGATCTCTAAAGCACCCCAATAAAGCAGAGAGAGTGTGGACAGTCCATCTTCTCCAATTATAATACCAACACCTGCTCTCCCTCAGGAGCAGCCTGGCTTATCTACAAGCCTCTATTTGCTGTGTCTTTTATAAACAAGGCTGGGAACTGACTTGATCATTCCCTTATTATTCTCTTTATTCTTCCCCCTCCTCCTACTTCATTGCTCTTTACCTGTATAAATGGGATTAACCACTACCTTTAAAGATTCTTATAGGATAGTTTTTAGAGTGTGTAGTTTCCGATGAATACTAATGATTCCACTTAGTTTTTATGTTGCAGGGAATGAAATTCTTCTTTCTTCACTTCTGTGCCATCAAACTATTTCAGTTTGTGTTGTATAGAAGTAGTTGGCTTAAGAAACAAGAGACCAGACCTCAAACACATGTCCTGTTTATGCTCCAAAGACAAACGAAGCCTACTTTTTTCACAAAGAAAAACAACTGGATCTTTTGTTAATTAGTTCCCTAATGCCACATGCATTATTTAATTTTTTGTGCACACAGTTACATCTATTTGTTCATATTCCTCATCTGTGCCTTTGGTTTAATGTTGTTTTAGAAGTTGACAATATCACCCACAATAACAAAAGGACAAAAAAAAAAGGTCATTGAGGAAATTGTGATTGTGAAACACCCGTGCTGGTTACAATGACTTCCTTCAGTCTTTAACTTTATTTATTTATTTATTTATTAAAGTTGACACAATAAATAAATAAATAAATAATAAATATGTAAGGTAATAGGGTGTCCCCCCCTCTCTATGTACATATATGAACATAGAGAGGGGGGTCACCCTATTACACTGAGGTACAATTAGGTTTTTGTGTCATGCACACGGGTATGTATGACAGTGAGCCTTGATATCAGAACTAAAGTTTAAATTGTGGAATTGTAAATTAAGCTCACCTAAACACCCAGTACATACGAGCTGATCAGGAGTACACTACCCTGGTTATCTGTTTGAGTGAACATGGTGGAAGTAAATAAATCACAGCCTTGACTGAACTTCAGCTGTATAGATAAATACACCCTGGCAGAATCAGGCTAAGCTATAGGATCCTTCACAGCTGGCAAAGAAAAGAAATCTGAGACTGTCATAAATAAATCTGCTGCTTTGTTAAAGTATAAAGAGTCTGAATAATAGCAACTTTCAAAAAAGAAATGCTTACAGACACCATTTCTTTCTTTTGTGTAAAGTGTCTCTGTCTCATACACATGCTACTCATCAATTTAATTGTGCATAAGCTTCAAAGAAAGCTGGTGAGCTCTAGATTTACCAGGTGAGACCAGCAATTGGCGACCACTTTAAATATATTCTTTACTTCACATAAAAGAAATATAATCAGTTTCCTGTAGGTTTTTGAATACGAGTCAGAGAAATGTTTTTTACCTGCGAGCTGACATGGTGGGAGGCCATGAAATGCATGACAGCTGATCGTAAGCTAACCACCTCTTAGCTTGTCAGTGTCAATACTTGTTGCAAAGATGTGAGAATTATCAAAGTATTCCTTGATTAAATTAACTAAATAATACAAAAAAAAACACGTTTACTTGAGTAAGTTCATGTAGATCTGTATCTGTACTCAGATTTTTGGCTTGACTGTTTGCATTTAGACAATCATATTCCTAACTTAGCAATAAGAGCAAAGGACAAGTGCTTGCTATATGGTACAATTTATCATTGTTACAAAATGGGATCCTCCAACGAATTAATAGCACACACACATACACTCACTCAATGACTATGCTGACCCCATTTATCAAGGTCCTAATTACAAGCCAACCACACTGCAGTCAATAGTATTGACCGGTCCTGCTACATCTTCAGGATTTCTGAATGTTTTCAGGTTCTTCAGTGTCTTTAATCTGCAAAAAACATCAGCTAAAAAACAGAGAAATCATGTCCGAACATGCACTCAGAAGCCAAAAATAGCAAGTATCCCCACATACCAGAATAATTAAACATACCAGTGAGTAGGTCAAATGTTGGAAGAACTATCGATTGGCAGGAACTCATTACACAAAAACGATGAGTTAAATGATTTGTTGCTTCAGTCTGAGCCAGGACTGATTAGTGAGCTGAAAGTTTCCTCTAATTATGCTTCTACCTTTTAACATTAACTGCCTTAACTGTCATTTTACCTTTATTTTGAGTTTTCAATCCAAATAACAGAAGATGAAGCAAGTAATAAAGACAATTTCTTTACACTACTTCTCTCTTATGAGCTTCAGGAGCTCACTTGAGATTTATTGTCAGTTAAGTTTCATCAACATGAAGAGTTTATTGTTCATCAATAATGACCACGATGCTAAAGACTTTCGCTTCCACTGATTCATCAATCAATGGTTCCCAAAACATTACGGAGGATCCCAAAGTGAAGAGATTATCGATATTAGGTTTGCACATATACAAAAACATAATATTTAGACGAATCACATCACAGCACATACCCATCTTAAAATTCAATACATCAGTGGAGGGCAGAGACCTATTCTTTTGCTGCTACAGAGTTGTGGAGCTGTGGATTAAAGGACAAATGTAAGGCAGAGGATTCCCTCCTGAGCCAGCACAGATATGTGTGGTTGTCAGAAGAGGTATTTAATTAATGTTTAACTAATTAACAGTATGTGGATTAACACTTAACTGGTATGGGCTAACATGAATCCAGACTTTTGTCAGTGCAAGCTTAAAGTAGAGTTTATCAATGTTTACAAAAAACATATGCATCATATATATATATATATATATATATATATATGTGTGTGTGTGTGTGTGTGTGTGTGTGTGTGTGTGTGTGTGTGTGTGTGTGTGTGTGTGTGTGTGTGTGTGTGTGTATAAACACTGGTAACACATCATGTGCAACCTCTAGTCTACCCCTACAAGATTAACCCCTTTTTCTTTTCTGTGCTCGTGTAATTAAGAAATATGCACACATTACAACCTAGTGCATATGGCCAGAAATGTGCAGCAGCTTACTCCGTGCCAAGAGCCATGATTAATTTGCATCCACACATACTGAAGAGTGGACCAGCCGGGGTCCTTCTCTGTGATCCCAAGGGAGGTAACCCAGTTCTGCTGGGGACATTGAGAGAGTAAGAGTAGGACTTTCCACATTTCTTTAGGCCCCCCTCACAGACCTATTATATTGAGATGTCCAATCAAACATGTGCAGCAAAACTTAACCTTATTGTTCATTTTGTTGTTTTACTATAGAGTTTGCAGTGAGGTGGGAAGAGTTGTACAACATTACACAGAGCCGATTACCTATTCCTCTCCTATTTGTACATTTCAACCTGTAATTTACTTGGAAATGTTTTAGTATTTTATATTATGGACAGGGATGGGGACACAAGTCTGGGACTCAGACTTGAGTCACACTTAGGTCATATTTCCAGTGACTTCAGACTCATAAACAATCTTTTATTTTTAACGTTTTCTTTTAAGATCTCCTCTCTGTCCAGTCTCCTGGCTGCTATCTGTTTTGTGGGCTGTCATTTCCCCAGACATAACACTAACACCACACAAATGTGTCCGCACAAAACAATATAACACTGTAATATAAAAGGTAATGTCTGCATCTATGTTTTCATTGAGCTTAGAGGCACAGTGGTATAAACGCTGGTTTGTTACTACCTTTGTACCAGTTTCTCTTCCGCTGTTACTGCACAAATTTAACAAGAGGCTCCAGAAATTTTAAAAGTTTAATCACAAACAGATGACCAATCACAAGGGAGTACTTCTGCATAGCTTCGCTTCAAGCAGGGTTGCATGTTGGTTCTGGAACATGTGCGTGTCAAGCCTATGCAGACCTATGCGGAGCATATGGTGGTGATGCCATAACTGACCTTTTGCAGATGCCCCACAAGTATAAATCTAGCTTAAAAGGACATTTGCTAAGGTTACACGATGTTTTAAATTCATAATTAATTATTCAGAATTAAATAATTTGGAATTAAAGTATTCTCCTAGACGTTTACATGGAAATAGTCATTTCTAATTGAGGTTTACATGGAAGACATGTTTAATCGGCTTTATTCACTTTCGTTTAAGATTTTGGAGTTGGTAAGGGTTCTGATTGGACAGGCGGTGGACATGATGTATTTACGTCAACAGGTAAACAAACTCCAGTTCAACATACAAAACCACATAATACTATTTTCACTTTGATTTTGATTATAGTTTTGAAGCGTTAGTTTGACACTAGCATACTACTCTCATCAGCTGAGGAGGAGAAGGGAGATTTGTATGTGTGTCATCCTGACAGGACAACTCCAGGGAACGAGTATGCGCAGAACAACTGGAATTAATTTAAAGTGGAAAAAATTGATACATGATCAAGGAATTCTCAATTCAGATTTCAAATCAGAATAAAGCAGCCACATACTTTTAATTTAAGTTTAATATGGAATGAAATTTTCATTTGGATTAGGTTTTTACAAGGACATTTTAAAATTTTTTAAAGAGGATTGGATTTTTATTCTGAAATAAAGGGGGATTAAAACGCTCATGTAAATGTGGCAATTAGGTAAGAATTACTTTCATCTAAGGTTGAAATTGTGTTCGCATTCAAACGTATATTGCATTCTAGCACCTCACTTTCTCAAACACATATTGGAACAAAGGTAGCAGCAGTGTGTCAAAGTCTCGAAAACACAGATGAAAGCATGTCATCTGGTTCATGATTTCATAAATATTGCAAACTGCATCTCATCAAATGGTCAGACATTGTTCCTCTGTGCTTAGAAAGAAGAATGGTTCTCACAGGGGAACACCTGGATGGGCAAACAGG
Source organism: Melanotaenia boesemani (assembly GCF_017639745.1). Taxonomy (NCBI): domain Eukaryota; kingdom Metazoa; phylum Chordata; class Actinopteri; order Atheriniformes; family Melanotaeniidae; genus Melanotaenia; species Melanotaenia boesemani. The sequence goes on along the minus strand of NC_055691.1, from coordinate 6,200,746 downwards.
GCTCGAGGGATGGCGTCGATACAGCGCTGGATTTATGTCACAGTAAAAGCCAGCTTATAAAGCCTTACCATTGGCTTTAAGTCCGGCTTTACCACAACTGAAAGCTGGTTTTTACTGTCACTATGAAAGCGACTGAAACTATGTAAACATACACTTTTCTATCAACAAGGCTGGAATATTTTAGCAGGATCCACTGCTGTGCTGTCTATGGTAATGAGCAGTGTTGGGTAGTAACGTGTTACTTTTGTCAGTAGCTAATACTCTAATGCATTACTCTTCAAATAAAGTAACTGTTACTGTTACCCTATGGTGTGTTACTCCATTATTAGCTAAATTAATTTATTAATAGCTAGCCTAGTGTTGAGCTTCCTTTTTTGTATCGTCTGGTCATGCTGGCTTTTAAGTCCCATTTTTCCACTTTATTGGCAATGGTGAAAACAGCTCACGTGCTGCTGCTGCATATGCATGGTCCAGTATTTTTTTGTAAATAACATTTTAACAGGTTTTCCAACTTGCCAGGGTAGTAAATCTTTCTTATTTATCTTCTCCTCATGCGTCTCTCAATCATTGTGCGCTGGCTCACCTTGGTGTTATTTGTCCCTCGCTGGAGGCTGTAGTTTTGACTGACTGACTGACTGACTGAGAAGTGACCAAAACCCAGCGACCGGGCAAGAAGAGCATCAACCAGTGAGGTTACAAAGAGACCAAATTAGAAAGTCTGTCCACTGGACCACTAGGTCACAGACTAGAAAAATAGTCCCTGTGAAAAATCAGCCAATGCCTTTAAGCTATTTTCACACCTCATAGTCCACTAGACTCTATACAGCTGGTCCAGGTTTGCTTTCACATTACACCAAACAAACTGAACCTGCTGAATACTGTATTCCCCTCCTCGCCTAAGGTGGCACTACATCAAGAATTACTCAAGGAGAGGGCGAGACAAACGATGAACAAGGAAACTCATTCATTTTTGGTAAATGCAGGGCAACTTCCATGTCCGCCACAGAAGTTGTAGTCTGCTAACATCTTCAATGTGTATCAGAGTTCGGTTGTGCACTCTTACCTTTCCAAACACACCAGACTGTTTAATTAAGAAACGCACTCTTAGAAAAAAAAAATTAAAAAATCTGGTGATGCTGGCATTTTGACAGCTCCATTTATAACTATAGTGGGTGATGTGTGCAAAAAGTCTCTCCACTTGGTTAGAAGCATTACTGTTTTGGCTAAGTCCTCCTGTAAAGTGTAAAAAACAAAATGAAATATCGGCACATGTTTTGAGATTAAATAAAAAAGATGGCATGCAACCTAACGTAGCAAGCCAAAAAACACTTCCCAGTCCACACATAAGCACTGTATTTGGAATCAGTCTTCACCCTGGTAGGTGTTTTACAACATTTGTTTTCACTGCCTAAAAACTACACTTGCAGTAGGCCAACAAGTGCAAACATAGTGAAGCATGATGATGGCAGCGTGTTTGTTTTTTCTTAAGAAAGAAAAGAAGAAATCAGCAAGACCTGCAAAATTGGTCAAAAGTGAAAGAAGGATGAGTGATGTACAAGAAGTTAGAGAAGAATAGATTTACAGTGAATTAGATAAATGCTACTGTACAAATAAGTTAATTAATCTTCTTATGGAATATGGTGGCTTTTTAATTTTAGGTTATCTATAAAAAGATATTAATTTGTTACCTTGATAAAATGGTCAATTGAATTGGTTGATTTTAGAGTTTTAGATTACTATTATGACTTTTGAGCCTGAAGTACAAATATAAATGTGTACTTTATGTCATTAGAGCAAACACTATTGGCTACTGGACAGCAGAGATGACAACTTGATCAACTCCCTCCTCTTTAGTCAGCCACCAGTTGATCAAATAAATGTAGAGAGAATGATATAAACTAAGTAATCATTACAGCAAAATAAGCTATGTTGGATAATCTTATAATCAACCTGTAATCCATACATAATGACAGTAGAATAATGTAAAAAAAATAAAATAAAAATCTGAATGTGTCTGAAATATGTGTCTGACACTGTTTTGACTGAAAATATAGAAATCTGAGAACCAGAGGTTACACATACCAGGCTGGAGCCAAGTTTGATTGCAATCTGTGGCAGGGAGATGTATGATTAATAAGGGATTATATTTAGAGAGTGGACTCGTCTGACTTGGACACAGGAGACAGGACTATGCTTCACATGTTATGCCTCACAAGTAGACATAACCCATTTAAACTGACCTCATTTAGATATGATTGGCATTTGAGTCTGGTTAGAGTTAAAACAATGTTTGTGAACAAACGTCTGTATGCTGAACATAGTTACTTATGCTTATATGATTCAAATCCTCATAAAAAAAAAAAAAATCTGCCCATTAGAGGCAATGATTGGAGAAAAATTGACACAGTTTTTAGTAACTTTGTCAGAAAACATGAGAAAAAGTGCATAAGCCTTCTATTTTTCATTCTAAGTATGTATGTATGATACTCCTACTAAAACTGTATCAAAGAGATAATATTGAAGAAACTTTAAAGGTGCAGTGTGTAACAAAATCGAAGGTCATTTACAGAAAATTGCAGATAATTCTTGAACACCGTTTGGTACAAGTAACACCTTAAAAAGCACATAGAAGAACACAACACACATGTACATTATGTTGAAGTAGTTACCTGTAATACAGTCACTGCTGCACCTAAGCCCACTGGATCTACTCACAGATGGAAACATGGTTATGTCTGGAGGAATTTTGGCCCCTGACGGCCACCAGTCAATCCAACTGTGTTTTGCGATTGAAGTTATTTATATGCTCATCTTTACCACTAGATGGCAGTAATTCTTACACACTGTACCTTTAAACATTCCAGTTGTCAGTTATTACCTCAAGCTGTAAAAACTGCACAACTTGAATCACAATGTTAGACTTGAGAGAGTTTTAGCTTTCAAAATAGTATGCTAGTAGTTTCTACCGAGAAACACATGATTTACACTACCGTTCAAAAGTTTGGGGTCACTTTGCCATGGGATTCAATAGGGAAGTGACCCCAAACTTTTGAACGGTAGTGTAGCTTGTGTAACCGTTTCCTCTGGTAATGTAAATGTAAGTAGAATGGGAATGGCTCAACACCTTTCTCTTCATTTAATGAATGGGGATCTATAAACACAAAAGCCTGCTGAAGGTAGTGTCCACCATATAGAGCCTGTTTGCTCAGCTGCCTTGGAAGAGGATTTGAACCAAGTCCTGTTCACTCAACAGGGCCAAGCCACAAAGGGTAGTTCCTACTTCCTCAACCAGCCTGAGTCCCAGCTGTGGATAATTTACCCTTATAACTTCAACAATTTTATCATTTCATTGTTTCCTAATGCAACATAGCTGCATAGGTCCAAATACTCAAACTAAAATACTGATGTTGGCAAACATAAAAAACATCTTATGGACATATTATCGAGATTAAAACTTGATTTTAAGTGGATGGGAATTAGATTCTTTTATGTGTTTGGATCAAATCCACTCTATATCTTGCTTTAAAATGAGTGGTGCATATGTTAATAATTGAAAACATGATCTAATATTGTGATATAATATTGGTGCTGTTCCCATGGTTACCTCACCACATCACGTTTGGTTTTATACGTCTCTGGATAGTCAGTTTTTGTCTCTCGCATGAGAGGCAGATTTGTAGGTGGGGGAATCGCTTGGCTTCGAAAAACACCAACTCTCCAATGCAATCACCCTGTTTTTGTGCAAAATATTGTTTAGCATTGGTGTCACGGAAAATTGTGCATCTGTTCATTTTATCAGAAATGTCAGGCTATTTCATTTCACATGTTGCACTCGCTGATGTCCATGACTCTTTAATTCACTGTCTGTCACTTTTGTTTATCTGACTATTGTCTCTTTTTTGGTTCAAGGTAGTAATCAAGAAGATGAATCCACTATGACTGACATGCAGTAATAATGAATACACAAAAGACATACCCACCCAATTCAGCCTGCAGTGAGGCCAGAATGATAAACAAGTAAAGCTGCACAAGGAGTTCGGCACACACAAAGCACAAGAAAGAGTGATCAAATTTCACTCTGAACTGCTGTTAACGGGCAAAAAATATTATACAAATAATATTTAAGCTTCTGTGACTCAATAATGTGCCTGATTTAAGCATGTGTACTTGCATATAGCGTTATTATGCCCACTATTGCATTTTCTGTCCAAAAAAGAAAATCTGAAAAATGGAAATTATTCTTTTCCAAGGCTGAAGGGTAAACACACAGGAAGGCAGTAAGTGTCAAATTTAGTGCATTATTAGTAGCACAGTATAACACTTTCATGCACAGATGCATTCCTGCACCCAAAGTTAGAAGTGTTGTTAGTTTGGTAGAAATATGCTTAAGAAAACTGGATTGAAATTTAGTTAGAAAAGTGCTAACATAAATTTATAAAACTTTTTAAAAATGTATACTATACTTGATTTCCTAGCTTCTGTGCACAGCAGATCAATGCTTGTAGTAGTGGAGCAGCTGTTATAAAATTGTAACAATTATATACTGCACCTTTGTTGTGATAGTTGACAAAAGATTTACTAAATGTGCAAAATAATGGAGGCTATTTATACTCTGTTTTTCCTTCGATAAACTGATTATGTGCAAACATGTTTATAATTCCTCAGGATGTGATCTTATACAGACTGCCCAAAAAAGAAGTCACATTCAACCTCCTTCAAACAAGGAATGCAAACCATGAGGGATTTCTTGGCAGGAGGATCTAACCTCCAGCTCTATAGATTTATCCAAGTGAATAATGTAATATAGACAGTGTCGCTGTATCTCTGTCAAGCCAACCAGTCTTATGTGAGTGTAGATCTGGGTCAGTACCCCCAAGTGTTTCCTACTGCTTTCATCAAACATTAACTGTGTCTAAGTATATTTTTATGTCTCTGCCTTTCAAAATCACAGAGGGAAAATGAGATATAACACTGCTGATACATTTTCCCTCTGCTGGTGGTCTTTCTGATTATTTGTTAAAGAAAATTTTATCCAGACCGTTATTAAGTCTGGATAGATACTTCTTTAGTAATCTCAGTTTAGCAGATTAGCTAATGTAATGACCTGGAAACCTGTTTGTTAATCATAAAAATTCGGAATGTAATCAGTGGGGTGAAGTTACATGAAAAGAGAAAGAGATAGAATAAAAGAAAATTGAATTTAAGTTCTCACCGAGGTTACATAATCTATGTCACGGCACAGTTTTGTCTCCCGGGGAAAGTCAGCCAGCTCCAGGAAGTTGTCCACCACCACTTGGCCGATTAAATCATGGCGGGAGAACCTGTCAAAGTCATAAACACTGAAGTGCAGCTTGCGGTTTGACAGCTCGGAGTATGCCACAGGAAAGAGAAACACTTCATCAAACACAGGGTTGAGAGTCTTGCGGTGCACCTTGGTCTGGTGCTTGGTTTTGCGGTCAGGCAACAGGTAGATCTTGACATAAGGGTCAGAGGTTCCTGAGAAGTCCTTGGCGGGAAGATCCTGGGCCTTGTGGATCTTAACAATCAGCTGCTCCAGGTCAAAGTCAAATTTCAGGATGAAGTGAAGACGCCCGCAGCTGTCGGTCCGGCGGCCATCTTCTGCGTCCACTGACCGCTGCTTGTACAACTCTGGTTTGATCCGGCCCAAACCAGAGAGAGAGTCTTGGCGCTGGAACTGAGCAGGATTGAAGTCAGGATTGGACAAGTTCAACTGACGGCGGATGGAGTTGTGCCTGTAAAAAAAAGTATTTTAAGCTTATAAAACATTAGATATAAACCACCATCCATTCAGAATTCTCTAAACTTAATTTATGATTGATGCAATGCATCTGCACAGGCAACTGGATCCCCTAAGGCCTGGTGTCTTGTGGATGTCAACTTCCTGATAAAGCATCTCTGAAGCCCATCTGTGTTCCTATCTGCATTTAATCCCCCCAATAACATCAGAAACCAGACAGAACCCTGGGGGACTGGTGTACTAACCGTACAGATGACGTAGGCTCAGTAATCTGTCTTTGAACCCTGTCCCTGGCCAGAGTGTGAATCTGGTTTTTCTCCACCTTGGTCTGGGTCTCCAGCGGGATGTCAGGTGATGTGTGGCTTATCTTTAGGGCTGATTCTGGAACAGCCACTGCCGACAGGGGGCCTGAAGGCTCCTTTACACAGCCATCCTCGCTGTACTCCCTTTCCTCCCCATCCACCTGCACAACACATATTACAGTTTATGTTGCTGCAAATATTCTTACAGAAAAATTAACTAGGAATGGTGGTTTATACAGGCAAACACTCTAAAAAATAAGAAACTATGTGCTCATAGAGTTACTTATTGATGTTTCCAGGCAACCTGCAGTGAAAAGTTAAATCTGTTGATCTGTTCTATCAGTACTGGCCGATTTTGCAACATGTGGCTTCTGGTACCCGTTTGCTAGATAACGGTGCATGCATTTAAAAAAATAACATCAAATATCTTCAAACACAAGCATCTGTTTCTGCTTTTTTTAGGGTGTGGGTGGGGGGGATTCTTGTAGAAATGGGCTTGATAAGCTATTATATTTAATTTATATGCTGTAGAGAATGAGACTAAAGTATGTACGCCATGTGGCAGAAGTGTACAAACCTCCAAGAGTGGCTTTTAGTTTAAAAGCTAAATTTATCAATAGATAATGTAGAGAGAATTTAGGGCTCTCGGTAAGCTGCCCAGAAGGGGTCCACCAACTAATATCTCTTCAAGAGAAAAGCATGATCTGTGGGGTCACAAATAGTAACTTATTAGAAACTAAAGGTCTCTGTGACATTGATTAATGTAAATGTTCACAATCAGGAGAACATGCTGTACCTGGCAGGGTGGTAAAGAAAGTGCTGCTGTTCTTGTAAGAGAACGCAACTGCAAACCTGCAGTTTACTTTAGATCAAGTAGAGAAGACAGAAGAGTTTTGGTTTTATCAAAGAGATCATATGTACTGCTGCATCTGGTTAAAGACTGTTTGATGGAGTACTGAATTCTGCATTTACATAGACAGGTGAACTCTGAACAGCAGCATGGTTTGTGGTTCAAATCTCAGATGAAGCCTTTCTGGCTGCAGTTTGCATGTTGTCTGTGTGGATGCATGGGCTCTCTCTCAGTTTCTCCTCCCACAGTCCAAAAACATACATTAATTGGTGTTTTACTATTAGAGTAATTATAAAGTTAATATTTTAGAATAACTTCATCAAAGTCCTGACCTTAATCCATTAGAAATTATGTTAAAAGGACCAGATGTGAGCAGATCATGTAAAGAAACACAACAACATAAAACTGTCCTGTGCAGAGGCTCATATTCGTCCGAGCTTATGTGCAGAATAAACAAAGGTATACTGCATCATTTACCTTAATGAATATATGACCAGGTATATATTTTTGTATCTTTTGCATGGCTCAGTTTTCTTTATCTGGTTTAGTAATTTGTTGAAAAGGAGATTTTCCCTGTCATATCAATAGTAAGTAAATTTTATTTGCATTTTGGGAGGATATGGCCTCCTTCCTTCTTTCCTATAATGATTTGATCCTAGTCAGTCCTTGGACGTGATTGGCTGCATGCTGTGCCCATAAAAAAGAACCCTTCCCCCTGAATGCAACCTCAGCAGAGCTCAGAAGAGGCAGCTGACGATTCGGCCCTCGCCCAGATGGACATGGACTTATTTACTTCGCTACAAAGACCCATTACTATTTCATAACCCATTAAAGTGGCTAGCAAGTTTTGTATTATACCCATCAAATTGAATTTTAACCTGCATTTGGCATGTTGGTGGGTGTTAGTTTAGAGCCCTGGTCAAAAATAAAAATCATCTTTTATAAAGGAATGGCCTTTAGTTATCATGTAATCAGCTTGCAGATCAGATGAAAACAGCAGTGTGTAAAAGTGGTCTCATACATTGCATATGCCAAAATATGTTGCATGTACATAGTAGTATACAGTATTCATAGCTAGTACATACTGTTACATTACTAGAAGATTAAAATGACTTTTGCAGGGTTGTTTGGGTATCTAGCTCCATAAAACTGGAAATCTTAGATGCCAGTGCTTGTGAAGTCATACTTACCTCTGTGAGGACAGGTTGTTGGTCTCCTCCTAAGAAGTGTGCTCCCTTGAGAACTTCTGGCAGGAAACGGCCACTCAGTGGCACCCAGCACAACTTCCATGAAACAAAAAGGGAGACACTGAAGAGGGCCAGACCACAGGTGGTCACCAGCAGGGACAACAGACTCACCGATACATCTAGAGAGATAGGGCAGGTGGTCAGCTTTTCATGGGAAAATGCTGGAACAGACAAACTTATATTAGAGCTCCAGGGAGGACAGGCTATATTCCTTCAGAATTTCTGAAAATGAAGTTACAAAAAGGCAAGAGAAAGTTCTAAAAAGCAACATCAAAACACTAAAACATCCTTCAGCAGCAGATATTCTTCATCAAAGTTTAACACTAGTGATCATTACAAATTCATGTTCTACAAATTTGTTAGAATTGACTTAGCGTAGGGTGTTGTTTTTATAACTCAAATATTGCTATTTTCTTTTTCTGTCAAAGCTTTGAAGGACCAGCAGAAAGATGTTGCAGAGGCAACGAAAGTTACAGACTTTCTAATGACCTTAAATGTTCTTTAGATTATGGATTATGTCTGCAGTCTGAGTTTCAGTGGCAATTATTTATGTGATCCACTATCGTGTGTATAAATCTGTCACATCAGTTTAAGTCTCTAAAACTGTGACCATTCTCTACCATCCCAGTTTCACATAAAATGCACAGTAGTTTCAAAACTAAAAACTGAGAGGGAATCAGCAACCAATAATTTCAGAAAAGGACATTTTGATGTGATACGCTTAGTAGAAAAACTCAAAGGATGCCATTTACACAGTCGTTTCCTTACACATGCACAAATAGAGTAGTTCTACTCAGTATGCTCACAACAAATTGCCAAGAGCACGGTCACAACTTGTTTGTGATCATGTTGACTCGGTTCATGCATAGCATACCTCTTTCTGGTTGCCAGTCTTTTGGAACATTATACTCTGATTATAAATTCTGGCATGGGCAACCTATCCTACAGTCCGGTAGTTGTTTCTACTTCCATATCTTTAAAGGTCAGTGTTTTAATACAGGCACTGCAAGCATGGACCCCATGAATGCACTCACTGATGATTATGTTTACATCATGAGGATCCAACAAGAGTCTAAAGCACTTGCAGACACACATAGTATAACATTAATTTTGATGGAAAAATGTGGTTTGCTCCACTGCATTTCTGAGTGTTGTGCACTATCAATACAAATGTGGTAAGATAAAAGTTAGAAAGGTTGTATAGCAACATAAAATAACTAATTAAAATACTTTATTTTGGCTCTGAGATTTCAAAGTGACGAATGATGTGAAATGCTGACAAAACCATCAGTTTTGTGTTAGAAAAACTGCAAGCAGATTGCTTTTGATGAGAAAAAAACACTATGTTACTGCATATTCTATCATAGGTTATAATCGTTTTAATCATTATAGGAGACATACAATATGGTTGGAAGCAGATTGATGGATATTTGAGATCATTGCACAACAGTGTTGTTATTCCATTAACAGAGGAGGGGTTTCTCTCTTTAACTGCTGGGTAATAGCACAGAGTCAGACAGATAATGCTCTTTCTGGGGAGGAAGCCTTTCAGAAAGTCATCTAAAACCTTGGCTATCTGCTGAGGTAAAATGATTTTTTAGGGAGAAATTCAGAGAGATAACAGTGTTCACTGTACCCATATCTTTTTTTTTTCTTTGCTGCTTGTCATTCTGCATTAGATTCAATAGACATAAAATGTCTGAATTTTTTAGTAGCTACATTTCTTAAAACACAGACTTTATCAGTGATACACTAAGCTTCTATAATGATAAAGGGAGGTTCCATGTCATGACATGATAACACCAAAATATGTTCCACATTACAGACAACATGTTTGTACTGGGTTTAGTTTTAGGCAGCATTTTCTTTTGCAGTGTTTATTGTTTGTCTGAAAAGAGCTGAGAGCTCCTCTTAATGGTATAGCAGCACAGTGTGAGATCAGATAATTAATGGATGCATTTAGTCTCTTAGAGGTTCAAGAAAAACCTTTCCTCCTCCCCAGTTCAAACAACAAATACTTGTTTTAGGTGTTTAGTAAACTGCATAATTTCTCTGAAAGTCATCATTACAGACTTCAAACATCCCACACTGTGTTAAAATAGATATTGCAACACAATAACAAGACTTTATTGAGCCACAAAAAAAAACACCTTCAATACTTTAAGCATACAAGAAAAACATCTAAGGCTTGATAGAGAAACCAACTCAGCTAAACTGTTTTCATATCTGTCATGCAGACATGCAACCCAAAGTGCTGCAAATATCAAGCAGAGCAGTCAAAAAATAATAATAATTCAGTTTCAAAAAATGTATTGAAAGTGTTGAATATAGTAGGTATTAAGACTCTTTTAAACTGGTTGCTCTTTTGCAGATTTCACACATTTTTTTTTTTTTGTAGTTTAAAAAATTTCTGATTATTTTGAGAGGCTCATTGTACAATATATGCTGAACTGCCAATAATTATGTCATCTGTATCTGGCAGTGATATATACCCTGTAATCAAATGGCACACAATGTAGAGATTACAGTGCTGAATGGTCTCCATAGCAACAACTATCACCAGCTTCTTCAGCAAAGCAGGTGGTTGTCAACATGAATGCTGTGTGTCCAGAATCCATTTTCCACCATTTAATTCATGTTTTTGCCCATGTTGTACTTCTGGTCACTGTGATACCATCACAGTGACCAGATGTCAAAGACAACAACATCACAGTTTATGGCAACTGAACATGTCAACAATATGGTATCAGTCCTGCCCAGTGATCCAAAAAAAAGATTTACTTTCTCAGTTTAAGATTGACATTCAAATATCCAGTCAAGAAATCAGACCTTAGCATCATATATTAGCACTGAAAGACAACCCTGGAGAAAATGGGGGGCATATTTAGATTAAAGCTCAATTTTCATCATTCTTGACTCTGAAGGATTATAAACTGAAATGTATTAATTAACTTTTAAACTCCACATCAACTAAAAATAAGGTTTGAACCTTGGTAGCAAGATCCATTGTGGGGAGAATCAATCATCAGTGCTATGGCTGGAGATTTCTGCTTTCAGTCAGCTGAGTAACTACAGCTCAGGTGATGTCATATGAATGTTTGTAAAAAACTAGAGAAACCAGTCCTGGTGCTATGATGGTCGGAAATTAAATTAAATGAAAAATATTTTATTAATCCCAGAAGGGCACTGCGACTGGGAGTCTGTAAAGGATGTACTCGTTTGATGATGAATGGAATAAAATGGATGAGGTAAAAAGATGTATGGATGAAACTGACTATTTGCAAGGTGGAGCTGAACAGACACTTTGCAGTCCTACAAGAACCTGTGAAATGAGAAGCTAGGGGTAATAGGAGAAGCTGGCTAGACGCTAACAGCTGTTATTAAGTCGACCAGAGTAACTGCTAGCAACCATGACCTGGCCCTGTAAGGTGAGAAGGCCCCACCCACTGGCTGTCAGGACTTGACCATGCTAGAAGCAGCCAGGTCATGGCCTGGCAACCCAAGCGGTCCTTAGCCTATGCTAACTATACGCAAGGCCAGATTAGCATTATTGTATCAAGATATTCATCCACTGAATTAGGAAATGGCATAGTATCATTTCCAATCTAACAGAAATTTATATAGCACTTTTAACACATCACTGCTGACCACTGAACAATAAAGCAACAATAAAAAAAAACATATCTATAAATACACTAAAACATAGGCCAATTAGTCAAGAAATTATAAAATGACCAAAAACACTAAAATCTTAAAAGACATAAAAGCATCACCTCAATTAGTGTTAAAAGCCAAAGAAAATAAGTGGGTTTTAAGGGGATGTTTAAAAACAGAGAGGAGGCTTGAAAGGCAGCTGGTTCCAGAGCTTTGGTGCTACCACAGTGAAAGCTCGATCCCCTCTAAGTTTCAGCCTTTTTTTAGGAATGATCAGAAGCTGCTGGTCAGCAGACCTTCAAAGTCATGACAGAGTGTAGAGGCTGAAGCAGGTCAGATAAATAGAGTGGTGCTAGAACATTTCTATGTTAAAACCAATCATTTTAAAATGGAAAACCATCGGGAAGCCAATGAAGTGAAGCCAGAATCGGTGAGATGCGCTCTGACTTGCGGGTGCCTGTCAGCAAGCAAGCAGCTGCATTTTAGACCATTTGCAAGTGACAAAGAACAACTTTTCCTACCCAACATATAAAGCATTACAGTAGTCCAACCTTGTTGAATATCTCTCAAAATACTTTTTTAATAAAACCAACTTAATTAAACTGCATCAGCTAAAAGAAACTGGACTTAACCACATTATTAATCTGTGTGTCTAGTTTCAACTTAGAGTCAACCTTTACGCCGACTCAAAGCAGTGGGCTTAACAAAAGGTGACAAAAAATCCAGACATGCAGGGAGAGCAGTCTTTTTGAGAGAGCATATATCTGACAATCATCTGCATAAAAATTAAATTAAACGTGATATGTACGTAATGTGGTGCCAAGGGAAGCAAATACAAAGTAAAAAGAAGAGGGCCAAGAATTGAGCCCTGTGGCACCCCACAAGTAAGGCGGGCCAATGAAGACATAAAATTTCCAAGACTCAGAGAAACTTCTGATATATAGGACTTGAACCAACTTAGGGCAGAACCTTGTAACACACAGTGTTTCAGGTGTGATAATAAGATTTTATGGTCGACTGTGTCAAAGACTGTTATTGAATCTAAAAGCATCAGAAAAACAGTATCCCCAGAGTATGTGACAAGTAAGATGTCACTAAAAACTTTTAAAAGTGCAGTTTCTGTACTGTGAAGGGTTTCAAAACCAGACTGAAAAACCTCAAGAATTCTGTTTGAAAAGGCCTTCAATTGGATAAAAACATTTTCTAAAAATTTGGAAAGGAAAGGAAGCCTAAATAATGCTCTAAAATTAGACAAAGCTGAGGGATCCATAACAGGTTTTTTGATGAGTAGGTTTATGATCACATTTACAATCATTATGTACTACACCAGGGGACAGACTGCTGTTAACACTGAGGACCAATTACAGGCAGGACATCTTCAAAAAGATGATGGGGTGCAGTATCCACAGATGAGCCTGATGTTTTAAGCTGAACACTTGTGCCTTCTAACACCCTGAGGTGTTAGAACTGCTTTTATTGCAGCACTATGTAACTTTTCGACCATTAAAATATGCATTTCTGATTGTTTTCATGGCACAGATGGCACAGTGACAATTATTTTGTACATTTTAGGAGCTTTTGTTGCCCTGCAGGATCCTGAGGCTGAGAAACCACACTTCACACCTTTTGCCTCCAGTTTGCTGCGTCACATAACAGCTGAGTTTTGCTTTACCCACCACTTCACACACCAGCAACTGGATATAAACGCTATGGCTGTTTTTGAACGAGCTTTGTGGCTGATTCATCAAAAAGAGGCAAGGGGACATTATTAGGGAAAAAATAGGAAAAGAGAAAGATACAGAGTAAAACATAAGGCAAGAGACAACACTGAACTGACTTTTACTGACTGTTGAGAGCTCAGAGTAAGAGGAAGAATGTAAGATGGAGACATAATTAGTCATTTTTGTTACAGGGCGACCCACTGAGAAAATAGTGAAAATGTTTATTAGTGCTGTAACATGTTATTACAGAGCTTTTCCCTTTTCACACCTGGAGACCTCCTTTGCACTAAATGCTAAAATTTGTAAGTTGTCTGTGTTCCTAGCTCTTTTAAACTTTATCTAGGTACTAGAAAGCACTTTAACATTTCTCATTCACCTACAAACACATATAGCACTTTATATTGTATGTGCACTTAAGTTTTATCTATTATATGTGAGATCAACAATGAGAATATAATGGCCAACGATGGAATTAATGTCTTCACCTAGGGCTGGGCGATAGGATCACAATATAAATTATATATCCTGATATGAAAAATTTTTTCTTAAGTAACTAAAGAGGCAGTTCTAATTTATATCTTCGAGTAGTAAATGCACTTTTGTTAAGGATCAGCTGCAAACATGCATTAAAACAGTTGACTGAAATTAAAGTAGCTGTATATTGAATTAAATCCTTCTAAATCGAAATGAATGCAAAATACTTTTCAATGGCCTTAACAAAAATAGTTTTTTGTTTGTTTGTTTGTTTTGTTTGTTTGAGAGCATATTAAATAAACAAAAGAATATTTCTAAATATGCGGTATTTAGCCAAAAGTCTCATTTTCATCAGTTGTCCCTGGCTAGATTTTACAAAGCTCCCTGGAATAAGGAAAAACATTACAAACAAAACAAAACTTAAAACAAAAACAGGAACAGAGATAACATTGTTAAAAACTAGACACCATAGAGACAACACTAAATCACATAGAGAAAAACAACTGCATTAAAAAAAATCTAAAAATATTTGTCAATAAGCTAAAACTGATCAGATGGTGATAAAGCAGACACAGTTGTTGATAATAACAAATATCATCAAGATCTACACCGTTAAGACAAAACTACTGAACCACAAAGCAAGACAACCTCGCAAAAGGTAAAACACACAGGCATAAGTTCGAGTGATGGGATGTCCGGCTCTTTTCAGAGAGCCGGATCTTTTGGCTCGGCTCCCAAAGAAGAGCCAGCTCTTTTGGCACCTGAACAGCTCTTAATTTAGCATCTTTTTTAGCCCCATAATTTACAGTAAGTTCTCAAAAATTAATGAATTGTGTTTTGAAAACCCTTTTGTGTTCAGGATTTTTACGAAAAGCCTTTTATTTGCTTCCTGTTGTTAATTTATTCTGATACAAAATCCTTAATTTTGTTTAATATTTCAACAAAAATCTCATATTGCACAAATGAACAAAAAGCAGAAAACAAATACATAAAACAGATGTCCTCAGAGCAGGTTGGCATTCGGGAAAATAAGATGCATCATCTTGGATGGTTGATCTGGTTTCCCCCCCTGTGTTTGATCCTATATCCTCACATGTGATTGGCCCCCTGCCAATGCGGGCCAATCCAAACAAAGCAGTGCTGTGGGCAGAGCTGGGCTGAAGACTAAGAGCTAGTCGTGCAGCAAAAGAAAAAAAAAAAAAAAAAAACTGGCTCTCACTCAATGGGAGCCGGCTCTTCTCATTCACTACAAAGCATCGGCTCTCAGAGCCGGCTCTTTCACACATGGCACATCACTAATAAGTTCACATATGCATAAAAGCACCTTTTACAACCAAAACAGAAGTCGGTCAGTCAAGACAGACATAGTGACGATATTTGATCTTCACATAAAAACAAACACAAACATTAACAAGAATCTTGATATTGCCCAATCCTCACCATTTATATAAGATCAGGATTTTTTGAGCTTGAATTGAAACCACACTTCTAGTCAAATCATCAATCCATTGCTTTAAAACCAGTTAAAATTAAGTGTACGCTCTCACTGACTGTAAACATGTTTTCATTATCAATGTGCCATCTGATGACTACGGTTACTCACATCACAACATATCACTTGCACAACTCTGTACGGTCAGTTTTTGCCTTTAGCACAAGAACCCGACTGAGAGGGTACAGTAGATGAAATAGGGCTTGCTTCCCATACAAAGGCACCCTGATATACTGCACCTGATTCCAGAAAGCCATCGTGCTATCTGTAAAAACACACTCAGGCAAAACAGCCTTTGACAAAAGACTCTGAAAACTTCCGAATTTAGGCGATCATTAGACAAAAAAATCACTAAAGATATTAAGACAATTTGTAGAGCTTAACAGATTGCAGTGATAAAGCTAAGTGACAGATTTATTACTGTAATGTGCACAGTTATTATCCATATTAACATTCTGAATTATTATTTTACATATAAAAATAACTTAAAAAGAAGTAAAACCTTATTTATTCATAAGAGGATATTGCTTTCCTGAGACTAAATTTAATTAAAAGACAGAAATGTAAAATTGTACTTTTTATTAGGCACATTTATTTTATGTTCCATGGCATGCTCGCCCTGATTTTAGTTTACTTTTTATACCAAAGTGATGTGAACTGAATCATGCCAAATAAAATGAGAAAACCCTAAAGGTGTCTGGATATGTCAGCAGAGCACCACATTATATGCTCGTTATAATTACAGCTCAGTCAGCACTGTGATTTGTGAAAGGAGACACAAATTCTTGGTTGAGCTCTGCTCTGGGAACTACCTGCTGATGAATTCTTTTAAGAAATGATCTGCAGTGTGTGTCCCAGTACAGTATCGTTGCTCATGTTTTCAGCTGGCACAGCTTTTTGTATAGAAATTAAAAACATCTCTGTATTCTGCTACAGTATTATTCATGTTTGCATTCAGAAAATGTCAAAAGTACTATTGGTCCTTCTTTTGCTAATCTTGGTTTATAAAACGAGTAAAGAGCAGCTTTTTTAAAGCCACTGTGTGTTTCAACTGACTTCCTTTTGCATGGTGCAATCAAGACAGCGAGACCTACACTCTACAATGCCAGCACCAGTTAATTGGATTCTGTTAATCAGTAAGCTCACTCCTCACTGAAGGATGTCAACAATTATAATTAAAAAAAGGTCAGGAAGGTTTTAATGAGTACAACTGTCTGCTGTGGGGCTGCTTGTTTTTATGTGGGTATGAATGTAAAAGTAGCAGAAGTACGTTTCATGGATTTATTTTGATTTAATTTAAAACAGAATTGGTCCAAAAAACCTGTATTATAAATAGCTGATAAATGTTTCCCGTCAGCCTGGAACATTTTCAGCATTTTGTTAGTTTTTAGATTAATTGAAAAAAATAATAATAAATAAATAAAACCAGCCTTTCCACTATGTGGTGGTCTCCCATTATTTGAAAGCATCATGTTTTCTATCAATATCAGGGCAGATGTAGCTGGTCTCCCCAGTCCACGTGTCTTGGAGTGAGACTGAGCATGCATTCATCTGTAACTATGTGGAAAGTAAAGACTTGCCTCAGAAAGGCCGTATGAGTGTGGTCAAATTACTGAATGTGGCCTACCATTTATTGATTAGTTGAAATTACAAAAATATATCAACTGAGTCATGATCTATTTTTTTTTCTATTTAGTTTCTAATTCCGCCTGTTTTCTTTTGAGGAGTATCCACTTGTTTATTCTGTTATGATTACTTCCTGTTAGGTAACCCTGGGTTTTCCGTCCAGCAACACTGGTTCACTTCTTCCCGGGTGCATCACCATGGTAACTTCAGCTGAACAGCAGGTTATGTTCTGGAAAAGAGATCAATAGCTATGTTTACATGAAGCACTTTTAATCTGATCTGACGTCCATTCAGAATAAAAGTGTGTCATATAAACATGTCAGCTGATCCCATCGGCCTCAATCGGAAAGAATTTCCAATCCAATCAAGAAAGGTGGTTAACGCCTTTTCATGATCAGATCAGCAGGAAGAAATAACCATGTGCACACTCATTCTGATAATTTTGTGGAGTATTTTGTTTATGCACATACTTGAACCGGGTGGGGTTACGTAAGGTAACAAGTTTCAGACTTGAGAAATGACAGCAGCGTAACAGAATGGGACAACATTTTCGTTAGAAACTGAAAGATTATTGAGCATTTTGACGGTTAAAAGGTAAAGAAAAAACACACTTCTTTTTACGAATGTCAAGAGTGTTATATCATAGTAAATTTGTCTATCATGTAAATACAACTGATTGGATCACTGACTCGATCTTGCGTGCATGTAAACATGTCAGTTGGAATCTCCGATCAGATTGATTTCAACTGGATTGATTAAATATTTGTTCATGAATGAATGCATGAATGAATGAATTTATTGTCATTGCACAACAATTACATCAATGATCATTGGCAGTGAAATTCTTAGATCCCAGGCTCTCCTAACAATGCTAAAAAGAATATAAACCACAATGAAAATAGTGGTAAATGTAATGTAAATATAGCTGGGCACCACCACCTGACCAATCAGTTCTCTTGGAAAATGGCCTGTCCAGTCTTAAAACACCCTGTCCACATTAGAGGAGCACTTAGGAGAAAAAGAGTTTTTAGGGATGTCCCAATAACATCCTACACAAAAGGTACAGATTTTAAACAGATGGATTTTGTTACATTTGTCAGCTGATGGGCTGCAAACAATATCAAATAAACTCCATTGATTTCATCCACACAACAGAGACAGTGTTAAGAAACAAAGCAATGTCACTGACTGCTGTGAGTGATTTTGTACTTGTTCTTGACTTTTTCTCAAGTCCATTTAGCTCCACTAGGCTTGCATCTGAAATAATGAGGTCAATAATAATATCACACTTGGCATAACTGCAGAACCATGAATTTATGAAACAAAACTTCTTATGCCGTGACTGTGAGGAATTAATATTTAACACAAAACATGCTCACACAAGGTGTTGAGCCCCAAAAGAACTGAATGGAAAATATAAAGGAAAGGAAGAAACTGAGGAAGGTTCTTTTCCCAAAATGTCTGCTCCTAAGAAAAAAAAAAAAAAAAAAAACGGTAAAAAGAGATTTTATGGGATACAATACACAGTAATAATCAAACTCCTGGCAACAGGATTTATGTTTTTTTGTTTCTTAGATTGTTATAGTGTGTGGCTCTTTTGTAGCTCTTTATTAAACGACTCTATTAGAAATTACTTTTAAGATAAACAAAACACAAGTTTTTTCACAATATCCTGTTTTTCATGTGTTGCATAGAAAAAGCTTAATAATCATAAGCATATTTTTATAGCTCATTAGACATTTATTATCACTTGTAATTTACTTATAGATTGGTAATGGGCACAATTTAAGGCATGAACATTTTTAAAAACAGAATTTAACCAACTCAATTTAACCAACAACTAAATCCATACCTTGATTTGTTGTGTTAATATGAAGACACAATTTCTGATACAATGGACGTTTGTGAGGCTTTGTAAGAACTCCCCTTATGTCTTAAACACTAAAGTACACTATGTCATCAAACATTAAATGTGCTTTGATGCAATTATTAACACTTACACAGATTATTTTGCACTTATGTTAATAATTTATTTAATTCAATTCCTTCCCCCATCCAGAGCAAGCATGGTGCAGCAGGTTACAGTGGGGAAAACAAACTCCCTTTTAACAGGAAGGAAAACTTCCAGCAGTCAACAACAAATAAACATACTAGAAGGACTTTAATGTGGTGTTTTTTCGAGCATTTCAAGTGTAGCCTTGTGTGTTTCATCACCTGGAACATGAGTGGAAGAGATCAGAAGCAGATTATTATCGCCCACCAGTTCCAGTGGATTGTCCTGATGGAAACCTTGGCAGAGGAGTTCTCCTTCCTCTAAAGCAGGTCAAACTTCAAACCCCAAATGCAAATGATATAGAGATGGCTGCTTTTATTGATTTGGACTGAATCTTCCTTTAATGAAATGATGCGTAAACAAACAACATGCCCTTGGCTGATGTTTGTAAAAGACTTCTTTAGATTGAGTATTGTGATGGGTAGAAATGTAGACAGAAAGAGAAACTGCTGCACAGTCGGTGGAACCTAAATATTCCTGTCACTTACACATGTTTAGTTCACTCTTTAATATGGTGGGAGTATCCACTTGTTTATTCTGTTGTGATTACTTCCTGTTCCCTGTTACAGGCCTGTACTATGATTTTCTCTGGATTTTCTCTTACTGAGGTATACAGGGTTAACCCTGGGTTTTGCATTCAACAACACTGGTTTACTTCTTACTGGGTACATCACCATGGTAACTTCTTTTCATACCCCTCTTATTCTATTTAGTTGTTGCCTCTTCTTACTGCTTCCCCTCATAACCGCCATTATTCACTCATCAATCACCTCTGGTATTGTGCCATCATCATTCAAAACTGCATACGTCACGCCATTACTGGCATGGATCGAAACAATTTCAAAAACCTCTGCCCCATCTTCAACTTGCCATTCATCTCCAAAATTCTAGAAAGAGTAGTTGCCACTCAACTCCACTCACACCTGTCTCAAAATTACCTCTACGAGCCCTTCCAGTCTGGTTTTCTTCCCCATCACAGTACAGAAACTGCCCTCATAAAAATTACAAACAACTTCCTCATTACAGCTGATTCTGGTTTACTCTCCATTCTCATCTTTCTCGATCTGAGTGCAGCCTTTGATACAATCTCTCACCCCATTCTCCTCAGTAGACTCTCTCGTATCATTCACACTCTCCTTGATTGGTTTAACTCATCTCTCTGGCTGCCCTCACTTCATACAGTTAAAATCATTCAGATCCCACCCTTTCCCAGTCATTACAGGTGTGCCCCACATTTCTGTCCTGGGGCCACTTCTCTTCATCACATACTTCCTTCCCCTTGACCATATATTCTGCAAATTTAACATTTATTTTCACTGTTTTGCGGATGACACCTAGCTCTGCCTCTAATCCAAGCCCAACTCCACACCCCCACCCTCCTCCCTCACCTCCTGTCTATCTGAAATAAAAACCTGGTTTACCTGAAACTTCGTGAAACTAAACAGTAATAAAACAGAAATTCTCCTATTTGGCACAAAATCTATTTTATCAAAAGTTAACAGTTTCTCTGTGACCATTGCCGACTCCATAGTCTCCCCTTCCCCTCAGGTTAAGGGTCTGGGTATCATCCTCTACAGTACATATACCTTCATATATATACCTACCTTCAAAGCCATCCATAACCTCACCCCTCCATATCTGTCCAATCCCACCCACATCACCACCCCATCTCGCTCCCTTAGATCCTCCTCCTCCATACATCTGACTGAGCCTCCTGCCCTCCTCAGCACCATGGGGAGCCGAGCCTTCAGTCGCTCTGCTCCGCAGCTTTGGAATTCTCCGCCACCAGCCAACAGGAACTGAAACTCTTGCTCTTTTCAAATCCAGACTCAAAACTCATCTGTTTAAAACTGCCTACTCATTGTAACCCCTAAACTGCAAATTTTCTCTGCCATTTATCCATTTCTGTATTTTTCTCTGTTCTCTTAGTGGATTTTGTTGTTGCTTTTATTCCTGATTGCTTTTTATATGTAATTGTTTTTATGTTGTAAAGTGTCCTTGGGGGTCTTGAAAG
The DNA here is from genome assembly GCF_017639745.1 of Melanotaenia boesemani. NCBI lineage: Eukaryota > Metazoa > Chordata > Actinopteri > Atheriniformes > Melanotaeniidae > Melanotaenia > Melanotaenia boesemani. The sequence continues at coordinate 6,179,555 of NC_055691.1, read as the reverse complement.
GCGCTTTGAAATAAAATGTATTATTATTATTATTATTATTATTATGATTATTATTATTATTATTGTTGTTGTTGTTGTTGTTATTATTATAAATACAAAAAAAATTTTCATGGCACATTTTCAAAGAGGAGTTACCACTATTATTACTGTCAAAGTATTACTGATACTGTAAAGCTTGCATGGTTACAAAAGAACGCAAACTAAATTGATTTTTATTGAAGGCAGATACATCCCACATCTGCTGCTGAGTTAATTTCTGTAATCCAGAAAAACACATTTTAATAAGATAATGTGCGCTAATGTGTACTATTGTAACGTTGACTACATTTAACAGTGATGTGAGATGAACGCAGCTTTTCTCTCAATTAAAAAACATTAATAACCAATCAGACGCTGAGCTGGTCGTGTGGCTGAGAGACCCCGCTGCAGTTTAAATTCTAGGCTAGATCACAGATCATAGGTACAAAGCAGAGATGTTGATGAAGAGCTGTAAACTTTAAATAAAACTATGATCAAACTATGATACATCAGGGTAAACTGTTGAAAATACTTCAGAAGTTTCTAGAAGCTGTTGCAGAGGGGCTTCACTCATATGTTTACTACCTGCTGAAAAATGGAAGTTTAGCCTTTTGTGGCCTCTGATATCACGATATTGTATGTAGTCAATATTATTATTATTATTATTAGTAGTAGTAGTAGTAATTTATTTTATTATGAAATTATTGCTTATGGTTCCAGTTAAACCTGGTTACTAATAACAGCAAATATAGATTATCGTTAAAATAAAGTTAATTTAAACAGTGCCTACTTTAAATAAAGTAGAATGACACAACAGGCTGAATGCAGTGGTTTGTACGGCTGGATCAATCCTGATAGTATCAGTACCATGGCTAGTATCGCTATTGATCGATATCAGCATGTTGAGATCAATATTTTTCTTACAGAGGTTTTTGGAGGCTAAAAGAAAAAGAATGTGAATGAGAGCTGTGTGATAAATTAGAAAAAAAGTTACTTCATTATTTTGTTACAGCTCGTTATTTTACATTGTTCACAAACAAAAAAGCTTAAATTTAAGTTTTTTTCTTCAGCCATTCGGTTTGTTAATAAAAATTATTTTATTTGACAAAACTCTTTATACTGTGTTTGATTATGATAATAATAATGATCGATAATTAAAGGCAAAATCTTGAAATGATTGTGAAATTTCAAGCAAAAAATGTCAGTATCAGTATCAATATCAGTATCAGCGATACTTGCCCAAAATTTACTTGGTATCGAATCAAAATTGAAACTCAGCCCTACTGGGCTACTGGAAACATCTGCCTATTTGAATCCAGCTACCAGTCAGCCAACAACCAGCAGCAGTTGAACAACAGCTGGAAACAAGTAAGTTCTCTAATTATTACAGCAGCAGTCGTGTTTCTAATGACAATACACCCAAATCCAGGCACATTTTGGATATAACCCTGCCAGATATATTCACATCAGACACATTCATCTCACCCTGGTGTATTTATCTAGAACAGGGGTGACCAAGTCAAGTCCTTGAGAGCTGCTATCCTACAATTTTTAGATGCTTCTCCAACACACCTGATTGAAATGAATGGCTTGTTACCAGGCCTCTGCAGAATTCAGCCATTTGATCCAGGTGTGTTGGAGGAGGGATGCATTTAAAAGTTGCAGGATAGCAGCTCTTGAGGGCTGGACTTGGCCAGACCTGGTCTAGAATGTTCTTTGTCTATTTCTGACATGACAATATCACAACAGAATGGCCAAACCTTTAAACATGCCTAAAGCCCATTGCAACAAAAACACTGTGATTGTAGTTTGCACACTAAGTTTTCATTTGAATGTGATATTATTACATATTCTACCTTTATAAGAGAAGTCCTATAAAGAATACTGACAGTTTGATGATTATTTAATTATTTTTATAGGTATTTATGTCATATACTGTTGTTGTAGTGTGTGTTATTGTGTGTTCAATAAATGATTAAACCTTAAATATCTATGTTATGGCTGTTGTTCAGTAATGTTTGGAATGGTGCATGTGCACCATGGAGGATATGGAGGGGGAAATGGGATGGGGAAGGCGCTGAACCATAATCTCGCCTAGGGCACCAAAAGTGGCTAAGGCCAGCTATGCATGAGAGTATTCCCTTCATAACATGCCAGAGAACAACAAGAAAAAAGTCTTTTTTTCAGTTTTGTCTGACCAGCCTTTGGCTGGTTGAAGCTAACTTTTTTAATAGATACAAACATGATTCATCAAATCTGAGTATTTTATAAATGATGTCTGCTCCTTTTCCGAGCACTTTCCAACAACAACTTCCCATACAACTTTTGCACTTGCCTTTGGAGGTTTTCATTTTAAGAAGCACCTGCCTGAGAGGACATATATATGGTTCATATAAACCTTGCTTTCAGACAGCTTTTAACTCAAGTCTATCTGAGCAGTAAACATGCCGCTCCTGTTTTCTAAAGATTGCAGAGGTGCACAAAGGCTATTCCAGTACACGCAAATCGTTTTAGTTCTGGCTTTTCAGAGTCCTCAGTTGGGTACTTCATAAAATCATTTGTATTCCTCACTTCTATAGCAACTGAGTTACTTGGTGATCTCCCTGCCTCCTCTGTGCTTTGTGAAAACTTGCAGTGACACAGTGGTGCACCATGATTCCTATCAGATGTCTTTCCATTCATTGAATCACATCTACAGGATGGAAGGATTATATTCTTGTAGAGCGTAATTCTTTTTGGTGCACAGCAAGTCTTTTAATTTGCAGCTGCAATAACTATTAGTGCTTACATTTTGCTAGCCCATGTATAAATTAGCCTGTGCGGTCAATTTTTAAATCATTAACCTCCTGCCAGATAAAATGAAAAACTTTACAGTCGGGAAGCGGAATTTTATACAAAGCTTTAAAAGTTAGGTGATGTGATTGGTCCTGTTAATGAGTTCTGGGTTCACATATGATCATTTAGTAAAGACACCTGAGTTTGCATGGGTTAATGACAAAGCCCAGTCTTAGTAGAAAATAATTACACCGTACTGATGCTAGGTCAGAGCCCACTGCTCCCAAAGCAACATCTTTGCACATGCAGGGTTTTTTTAGGTTGTGATAATTACTGTTACTAGAAAAGATCATCAAAGTTTTCAGCAATAAAAAAATATTAAATTGTACAAATGAATGCTGAGCTGTGCTGTTCAAACCTTAACCAAGTCATTTTCATGTGTTTAAAAAGCAGTTTAGTAGTAGAACAAATGGAACACACACACACACACTCTTGTTTAGCCTCCTTATGTTTAACTAGCTTATGTTTAACTAATATATATTATGCTCCAGGTTTTCCTTACTTTTTACTACTGAACACTATGATATTATGTTTTTCTGGCCATTTACTATTGGTGCAGCAGATCCACTGGAGGATACCAGACAACATGCAGCTGTAAATCAGCTCCATGCAGATATTTCATACATTAAATTGATGTAAAGGGCTCTTGACCACAAAACAGCATGTGGTGAGTTGTTAATGAGAATATGCTGGCTGAATATTGCCTTAATGCCATAGTCTGCGCACTTAACTTTTATTTAGAGAAGATTTCCTTGGTAATCCATTGTGTTTGTTTATTGCTCCCCTGTCACACCTGCTTCTCGGTTGCTGGTTGCCACATCTGCTCCTCATTCCTCATTAATCCCTCAGTGTTTATGCTCTAGGTTTTCTTTTGTTCAGTGCCAGATCATTGTTTTGTTCACTGAGTCTGTCTTCGATTTTCATCAGTCCTGTGCTTTTTGATTGAGTTGTGCCCTTTTTTTGTCTAAGTTCAGTCTCTGAACTGCCATGCCTTAGCAGTGATTTCTGTTTGTCTTCTTGATAAACTGCCATCTATCCATCCATTCATCTTCTGCCGCTTATCCGGAGTTGCGTCGCGGGGGCAGCAGCCTAAGTAGGGAAACCCAGACTGCCCTTTCCCGGGCCAAATTCACCAGCTCATCCGGGGAGATCTTGAGGTGTTCCCAGGCCAGCCTCGAGATGTAGTCCGTCCAGAGTGTCCTGGGTCTTCCTCAGGGCCTCTTTCTGGTGGGACGTGCCCAAAACACCTCACCAGGGAGGCGTCCGGGAGGCATACTGACCAGATGCCCGAGCCACCTCATCTGGCTCCTCTCGATGCGGAGGAGCAGCAACTCTACTCTGAGCCCCTCTCAGATCACCGAGCTTCTTACCCTATTTCTAAGGGAGGCGGTGGAGGGAATACTTTGAAGACCTTTTCAATCCCACCAACACATCTTCCGAAGAGGAAGCGGAGTCTGGGGACCCTGGTGTTGGCTCTCCCATTTTTGGGGCTGAGGTAGCTGATGTGGTTAAAAAGCTCGGTGTCAAGGCCCTGGGGGTGGATGAGGTCCGCCCAGAGTTCCTTAAGGCACTGGATGCTGTAGGGCTGTCTTGGCTGAAACACCTCTGCAGCATCACGTGGATACTGGGGACAGTTCCCCTGGACTGGCAGACTGGGGTTGTGGTCCCCCTCTTCAAAAAGGGGGACCGGAGGGTGTGCTCCAACCACAGGGGGCTCACACTTCTCAGCCTCCTAGGTAAGGTCTATTCAGGGGTGCTGAAGAGGAGAGTCCGTCGGATAGTCAAACCTCGGATTGAGGAGGAGCGGTGCGGTTTCCGTCCTGGTCGTGGAACAGTGGACCAGCTCTACACCCTCTTCAGGGTCATGGGAGTTTGCTTAACCAGTCTACATGTGCTTTGTGGACTTGGAGAAGCTGTTCGACCGTGTCCCCCGGGGGCTCCTGTGGGGGGTACTCCGGGAGTATGGAGTGCCGGACCTGCTTGTACAAGCTGTCCAGTCCCTGTATGACCGGTGTCAGAGCTTGGTCCGCATCGCCAGCAGTAAATCAGAATCATTTCCAGTGCGGGTTGGACTCCGCCAACTGCCCTTTGTCACCATTTCTGTTCATAACTTTTATGGACAGAATTTCTTGGTGCAGCTGTGGTGTTGAGGGGATCCGGTTTGGTGGCCTCAGGATTGAGTCTCTGCTCTTTGTGGATGATGTGGTTCTGTTGACTTCATCGGGACGTGATCTTCAGCTCTCACTGGAGCGAGTGTGAAGTGGCTGGTATGAGAATCAGCACCTCCAAATCTTAGACCATGGTCCTCAGCCTTAAAAGGGTGGAATGCCTTCTCCGAGTTGGCAATGAGGTCAAAGGCTTTTTCAATGAACACATTGAACATGCTCAATTTAACACAATAATGCAAGAATTCACTAAATAACATGACTTATTTTGTTTACTTGGCTTGTATTGTTTGTGAAGTTATATTTGTTTTATATTTGTACAATACTATAAAGCAGGGAGGCTGAAAATGCTCCTGATTATTTTCATGAATCACGACTACTGAACACAATAATAAATCACATTGCTTTGTTAAATTTTTTCTGCGTGACTTTAATATACAGAATGAAAATGGATATTAAATAAAATTTTGTATTTAATAAAAAAGAAAAAATATTATAAATTAAACAGTGATGTATAAAAATAAAGAATGCAGATAAATATAACTGAGCTTTAGGTGTGGTGCATACTGCTGTAAATGATGTGCATTTACATTTACAACACAGAAAGTCAAGAAGTCAGAATTTTTACTGAAAATGGAATAGTTAATTGTCCGTTCCTAACTGGTGTAATATTGAATATGGCAACAAATTACTTGGAAAAATATAAAAAGCAGAACTGATATAATGTCTGTGAGTGTCTCATCCATGAAAGCTGAAATCAACTGTATAACTGAAACCATCTGATCTGCCTGTAGGCCACACTATCCCCTGAATTGCTGCTAAGTGTTCTGAATGCTCTCTGTTTCCTTTTATTGCTTATTATTGACCTAATTCATCATCATAATACCCACAAACATCACAGCAGCTGAAGCTGGCTGGAAGGGGATCTGCTATTTGTAGGTTTTACTCGTTGGTTTGGCCTATAGGTTTGTTTTATTTTAGTTATTTCTCTGTTATCATTTCTGTGGAGGCAGGCATCATTGGGGATGACTGGATAGAGAAGTCCCACTGCCTCTGAAGAAGATTCATTAAATGCCCATTAGACACATCTCCGAGCTGGCAGAGTCTGATCAGAGCATTTTCAGTGAAGCCAGTTTATTTCTGTTCTTTTCCAGAAACCCTGTACAGTCAGAAACCTGCAGTACTAGCATAAACATCACTAACATAGCAAGCTTTATGATTTTTTATTGTTTTATCCAGCATCCAATCTTTTTGTTTTTATTTTTTAAGTCTGATGTATTATAAGGTCATTCACAAAGACATTTGTGATTTTAAAAGACAGCCTAGTCCACATATGTTTGTCCAAATAAACGTTGTATTGTCTCAGTTCAAAGTTCAAAGCTGAGAACTGTGGCATGGCAGCATTTGTTGTTTTATAAAGACAAACATCCATGTACGGTTTACATAAAAAATTATAACACATAAAGAGAAATTCTTTGTCATTAAAATATGCAAGCCCTAATAATTCAAAATTTCCAGACATTTTTTTAAAACTAAACCCAACAATGCTCAACAACAACTCCAAACTCCAACCAGAGTGAGACAGAAAAGTGAAAGATTATGAGTGAACAAAGGAGAAAGAAAAGACTTGAATATGTTGTCTTTTCTGCTTCCTGCTTTGCTGCTGTGCGGACGCTTCCTGCTCTGCTCTCCTTTCTGCTTGCATTTTTCTTCTTTTTTTCTTCTTTTTTCTTATCTTTACCGGCAAGAAATTTAGGAACAAGGACTCCTGGTCACTTATAAATCACTGGAACGAATATATTTTTTGATAAATTTAGTTGATTTCCATCGGAGAACTAGTGGAACGATGTCTCCTAACCCTGCAGTATCAGTGAGCTGCACTGAGTGTGAGCAACTTTCTTTGAGGATAACACAGCTGGAGAAGAGGATTGAAACACTGCAAGACATTCGTGTGAATGAAGAATTTATTGACTCTGTAGTAGCTTCTGTACATGCTACTGAGTTGTCAAATGGATTGAGTCACATCTTCATACGCGAAGGCATGTCGAATGTGGAGCCTCCCGCTACAGACCTGGCTGATACACTTCCCTGGATGTGTTCAAATGACATTGGAATAGCTGAGGAAAATCCCAAACCGGACCATCAGACTGATCTCTCCTTCTGGAACACTGTTGGTGCCAGACCAAAGTCATCAACCCCGGCCAGAACCTGGTCTGATGTTGTTCGTCGCAGAGGTAAATCCAGCAGGAAATTTAAAGCTCCAGCACTCACTCCACCATCTGAAGTCTCACTGCATAATAAATATGATGTGTTGAGTCATATTAAAATGAATGATGATGAATGTAATGCAAGGATTTATCAAAATTCAAGAAATAGCCCTAAAACTCAGCCCAGGGCTAACCAGACCAGGAGGAGAGGCCAAAATCCCACAAACAGGAGGACTAGAGAAGCTATCGGCGCCTCCACACAAAAACAAATAGACACAATTCTGATTGGGGACTCCATAACACAGCATGTCAGGATGGCAAAGACGGAAAATTTAACACTTTTTGATACATCAGTCAGGGAACTGACAGAGATGTTGCCGACCATTCTGTCTTCACATCCAGATGGTATGAAGATTATTGTCCACACAGGGTATTTTGATATTCTGAGGAGGAAAATTGGCTCTGAGATCCTTAAAAAAGACTTTTCTCTGCTGTTGGAGAGACTGTGTCAGTTGGGAGCACACCATGTTTACATTTCAGGACCCATTCCTACAGCGGGTAAAGGAATTGAACTTTTCAGTAGGCTTCTTGGCCTGAACACATGGTTATCAAACACATGTATCACCCATGGGATAAAGTTCATTGATAACTTCAATATCTTTTGGAACTGTAAGGAGCGATTCAGACCTGATGGTGTGCATCCAAATCTAACTGGATGCAGATTACTTGGTGCACACTTGCGTCATGCTGTTGGGACGGCAAACCCAAACATGAGTGTACAGATAAGAGCGAAGGACACAGCAGAGAAGCGATCAACTGCCAGCTCTCCCCCCTCACCAGACCCTCTTCTCCACATCACCCAAGGTCTTAAAAGGATGTCTCTATCCAGGTCTGAACCCCAGCGACCACCATCTACCAAGAAATACAGGGCTCCCCCCCCTCCCCCTCCTCATCCTCCTATTAGATCATCTGTCCTGACCGAGCAGGGCATGGGAGGAGGTTCCCAGAGCAGCAGAATTCACAACAAAGATAACATGCCATGATGCGTTCAGGGTCCTTGCTGTAGTTTTGCTACTACTGACAGCTGTTCTGAGATCAAGCCTGGACCCAGTAGGATTCCTGTGTTAGTTAGTAAAATAAGGAATCGAACACGGTCAGCTTGTGGGGTGAATCGATCTAATCTGTTAACTGTACCTTGTATAACTCAGAATACAACAGAGACCAGTGTAAACTTCATAAAGCTAGCTGTACTAAATGTTAGATCTCTGTCCAACAAGTCACTGTTAGTTAATGACTTCATCATTTCTCACAGTTTAGATTTTCTTTTTCTGACAGAAACATGGTTAACAGAAGACACAAGTGCTACAGTTCTTAATGAAACAGCACCCCCTCATTTTAGTTTCATGAATAAATGTCGAAACGGGAGGAAAGGGGGAGGAGAAGCTGCCTTATTTAAAGATTCATTCCAGTGTAAAGAAATGTCATTTGGTGATTTTACTTCTTTTGAATATCTTAGTTTTATTTTAAGGGGCATTCCTAAAATCCTATTTCTAATCATCTACAGACGTCCAGGACACTGTGTAAATTTTATTGATGAATTTTCTGAATTATTGTCGGTTATCTCTACTGATTTTAACCATTTCATCTTAACTGGGGATTTTAACATTCACATAGATAACATGACGGATGGTAATGTCAAGGAATTTTGTTCCATATTGGACATGTTTGGTTTGTGGCAACATGTTAAACAACCGACCCACATTCAAGGTCACATTCTGGACCTGGTTATTTCAAAGGGTGTTGATATTTCTTCTGTTGCGGTCACTGACTTGGCCTTGTCTGACCATTTTTGTATTTTGTTTGATTTACTGATCACTCAGAATGTTCAACCAACCTGCTTCTCCGTTAGGAAGAGGTACATTAATGAAAGAACAAGTGCTAAGTTTGTGGAGGCCATAGCTATGTTACCAACAACCAGTGCAGAGTCAGTTGATAGACTCCTGGATAATTTCAATCTGAAAATCTTGAATGTAATGGATGCTGTTGCACCGATAAGAATCAAGAGCAACTTGAGCAAACAGAAAACACCATGGAGAAACACCACTGTGGTTACCAGCCTAAAAAGAGAATGCAGAAAAACTGAGCGGAAATGGCGGAAAAATAAACTTCAAATTTACTATGAGCTGTACAAACAAAGCCTGCGTAACTATAACAATGAGTTGTGCAAGGCCAGAGAGCTGCATTTATCTGAAATGATTAACAGGAATGTCAACAATTCTCGCACTCTGTTTGCTATGATTGAAAAACTTACAAATCCTCCTAAACAGATAAGCCCAGAGCTCCTTTCCACTGAGAAATGCAACCAATTTGCAAACTTTTTTAGCCAAAAAATTAAAACAATTAGGCAAAATATTAATTCCACACAGTCAAACAAGAAAATTAGTCTGTGTCTAAAACCCGGAAATAATTCTGATGTCATGTCACAATTTAAAATGGTGAATTTAAAAGTCCTACAAGAAACAGTTTGGCATTTGAAATCAACAACATGCACTCTGGACATGATACCATCCGACTTTTTAAAAACAGTTTTTACCTCAGTAGAAAGTGATCTCCTACTGATAGTTAACAGCTCGCTGGCATCAGGCATTTTTCCCAAGTCACTAAAGATAGCTGCTATTAAGCCACTCCTAAAGAAAAGGACTCTAGACGCCTCTATAATGAACAACTATAGACCTGTCTCTAACCTCTCTTTTATTTCCAAGATTATTGAAAAAGTTGTATTTCACCAGCTTCATGACTTTTTAAATGAAAGTGGAAATCTTGATAAATTTCAGTCCGGCTTCCGACCTCATCACAGCACTGAAACAGCTCTGGTCAAAGTGTTAAATGACATTAGGTTGAATACCGATTCTGGTCAAGTATCAGTCCTGGTTCTGTTGGATCTCAGTGCTGCGTTTGATACTGTAGATCACAGAATCCTGTTGCACAGGCTGGAAAACTGGGTTGGACTTTCTGGAGCGGTCCTTAACTGGTTCAGGTCCTATTTAGAAGGCCGGAGTTATTTTGTTACGATCGGCAGCTATGAATCCGAGCGAGTGGCCATGACTTGTGGAGTCCCCCAGGGGTCAGTCCTTGGACCTCTTCTGTTCAACTTGTATATGCTCCCTTTGGGTAAAATATTACAAAACTATAGCATTAGTTATCAAAGTTATGCAGATGATACACAACTTTATGTGTCTCTGTCACCAGATGACTGCAGTCCAATAGACTTATTGTGTCAGTGTCTGGAGCAAATAAACACCTGGATGAGGGAGAATTTCCTACAATTAAATGAAGACAAAACTGAGATTATTCTGTTTGGTAGCAAAGAGAAGAGGGTCAGCATTGGCAAACACCTGGAGACTCGGGCTCTTAAAATTACCAACCAAGTTCGTAACCTGGGAGTGTTGATAGACTCAGATCTGACTTTCAGCAGCCATATCAAAGCTGTCACTAAGACAGCTTTTTACCAGCTCAGAAACATCAACAGAATTAAAAGTTTAGTCTCCCAGAAAGACCAAGAGAAACTCATCCATGCATTCATCTCCAGTAGACTGGATTACTGTAATGGTCTTTTAACAGGACTTCCTAAAAAGAGCATTAAACATCTGCAGCTCATCCAGAACGCTGCTGCTAGAGTTTTAACCAGGACTAAGAGATCTGAACACATCACACCAGTTTTAAAATCTTTACACTGGCTTCCAGTCAGTCACAGAATAGATTTTAAAACCCTTCTGATCATTTACAAATCCCAGAATGGTTTAGGCCCAGAATACATCTGTGATATGTTCAGAGAATATAAACCTAGCAGAGCTCTTAGATCCAAAGACTCTGGTCAACTAGTCCAGGCCAGAGTCCAGACTAAACATGGAGAAGCAGCATTTAGCTGTTATGCTGCAAACAAATGGAACAAACTGCCAGTGGAGATTAAACTTTCCCCAAATGTAGACATTTTTAAATCCAGGTTAAAAACTTTTCTTTTCTCATGCGCCTATGCATGAAATCTGCACGGTAACTTTTTTTTAACTTATCTTGCTTTTAATCATTTTAATGTAATTTATTATTTTATTGTGATTATGTGTTGATTATGTGTTGATGCCTTTTACTATTCTAAATATCTGTAATGTCTTTGTTTTATGTAAAGCACTTTGAATTGTCCTGTACATGAAATGTGCTATACAAATAAACTGCCTTGCCTTGCCTTGCCTTGCCTTTTCTTTGAGAGTAAGCAGCCTGACACCATCTTCCTTCTTAAATAAGAAAATCAAAAGTACAGTACTTAGCATGTGTACGCTTTTGTCTAGAAAGACATCACAAGGTTATCAGCTAGCAACACGAAAGCATTTAGCATCATCAAGTAGGAAGAACTTAAGTAGGATATTAAAGCTGTATGTTATTACATACTCAGGTCTCTGGGTTATTCCACAGGAAAACAGGTGGAAAACATTATGGTTCTACCTTTTTTCTATGTAGGCCAACTGAGGGCTGGGCATGTTAACACATCAACACCAACAGTTATTTTATTGTGTGTTAATCCAGTCTTTTCACAATCTGCTACTTGCTGACTCTTGCTGGGATGACCGTCATCATGCATCAGCATTTGGGGTGAGCCTCATTGGCATGAGTTGAATGTGGTCATTTCTATGTCCAGCTCCACCGAATCTCTGCTCGGCCCACATGCAGACACAGGCATGCCCTCAGTGAAAACTATTCCCAACATAACACACTTGTTTCTTAGAGTTTCTGTGGAAAGTGGAAAGCCAAATTTGTCTTTTTACAGTGACGAGTCAGAAAAAGAGACTTTTTCTCATGATCTAGAGACACTGAGATTCTTATCCTGCTGTTTGTCTGTTAAAGCAGGGAAACACACCTTAGTGCTGGAAATCAGATATTGTTCCCTGTGTTCAGAAGTACATAAAGATTCATACTGCTGACTTGTTACCTTTTACCAAATAAATCCTGAAATTTTAATCTTTCTTTGTCATAAATATTAAATTTTGTTATATTAATAGGCTGTGAAATTGGAGCTTTACAATAAATATTTTAACTGCTACTGAGTAAAGGGAATACTGCACTTTCTTTAAAGGGTGTGTAAACTATGAGTTTTTTCTCCTTATAGCAGTATTTCTAAAAAAAATGGCACAATACACCACATAGGGCGTCATTATTGAACTTTACATGTAACAAAGCAACTAATCACGATTAATCACATAAAATAATGCAATTAATCATGATTTTAAACTAATCGTTGCCCAGCACAAATAACTATCACACATCCCACAACGATCACACATCTTTTTCTTTGTTTACACTCATCCCATTATGTAGTTTTGTTGCTTGTGTATTTTTTAAGAGGTCGATGCTTTAAATACACATTACATAACTTATCAAACTTCACATTCTGAACTCGGTTGATGGCACAGTGACATCTATTATGTGCATTTCTGTAGCCGTCGCTGCCCGGCAGCGTCCTGAGGCTGAGAAACCGCACTGTATGACTTTTTCATCCGGGACACCACCGGATGTTTTCACCTTACTTGCTGCGTCACGAGCTAGCAAACGGATATAAACACACTGGCCGTTTTGAACGCGCACTGTGGTAGATTCAGCAAAGAAATGCAAGAAGACGATCAGACGAAGAGAGGAAAAATAAGAGAGGAACAGACAGAACAAGTGATAAGAGTCAATATGAGACGGTTTTGTATTGGTTGGAGAGCTCACAGTATTGGTATGGATGTAAGATGGATGCTGAATTAGCCGTCAATAGGAGGCACATAACTCGGAATAATGCAAAAGTTCTTTATTGTGTCTTTAAATGCCATTACTGTTGGCCTCGGGCTCTGTAGCCCTGTGATCACTAAGCTCTGTCTCTTCCTGAATGTAATAAAGCTGCTACAGAAAATGGACAGATAGACATGTGACCTTATGTGGAGAAACTTCACACTTCACTGTTACATTTACACAAAGGCAAACTGAAAACATTTCAGCTTCAGTTTAAACCACAACTTAAACACCTTTAAAAGCCAATATTCATACTGGCATCATTCCAAAGAAAGCCTCATAAAACCTACAAACCTTCAGGTTGTGCAATTAATGCCAGCAGAGGCAGAGCAATCCAAAGATCAGGACAGAATTAGTGTTTTTTTTCTTTCTGCTGAGTCTAATGTCTGCTACACTCAGCCTGGGGCCATCTCATTAAACAGTTGTATGTACAGTCAACCTTTCTCCGGAGAGCCGAGCTCTGAGTTCAGTTTTCTTAGAGGCGACATCTGTGTCAGCACTGGGTCAATAAGAAACATGAGAAAATGACTAAGGTTAAAAGGAATGAGTGTTTGAGGGTACATGAGTGGCTAAAATATCCTGCAGGCACAATTTTCACAGGACAGAGGGTACGTAAAAAAGAAAAAAAAGTACAAAGAGAAGAGTCATTAACTTTATTGAGCTCACTCAAGAATATCACTAGAGGCTCAAAGATTTCTAAACCAAATATCTAATAATGTTATGTTGCTCAGCAACAACACCCTGAAAATACAATCAAGGGTGTAATGAAACCTAACGTTGTTCTCCTGACATTTAATCAATCCTTTAACTTAGAAACCAAGAGATGGAAGTACTTCCTTCATTTTAACTTTCAGATGGAAGTGCTCCCATGACTATGATTTAGATCAGTCTCATCTGGTCTAAAATATGAAACACACCACTGTCTGACACTAAAACATGTTATAATAGAATTTTTTTTCTGGGAAAATGAGATGCTGTACATCTTTCTGACCATAATCTGCTTACACCACCTCTTACATTCAGACTTCTAACAGCATATGAAAGATTAATATATATATGATGAATTTCTGTCTGTCATGAATTTCTTTGTTTTGTTTTTTTTTGTTTTGTTTTTGTTTTTTTGTTTTGTTTTTTTTGTTTGTTTGTTTGTTTTGTTTTGTTTTTTTTTGTTTGTTTGTTTTGTTTTGGTTTGGTTTGGTTTTCTTGTTTGTTTTTTTTCTCTTCTACCTGAGTTTGATTGGATTTGTGGGCATTTTCTCACCATTTCTGAACCCATGTGTAACACCAGTCCTCTCTGTCTGTACTGGTGTACTTCAGTTATATACACAGTTTATTATTATTTCCTATGAAAGGGGGCTGTGATCAGGTAAGTGTTATATAGTAATGACAATTTCCAGACTAATTGATCCAATAATTTGATTGTACAGTAACTATACTGAAAAACAAAGATGGTAATTGTTTTTAATTAATGTAGTTTTTTTTTCTTTCAGAAAAAACATTTTGATAACAAAATACATTAAATGACATCACAAATCAGCCCCAGAATCCAACAACATTGACATTTGACAGATAAGGAGTGTGATCTCTGACTAGCTGAGATCCCCACTGCCCCATTTCTAAGTTGGGGAAAGTTTACTAACCAAATCTAATGGTCCTGGAAACACCGGATTTGATCCCTAACAACACATTCACAGTAAATTTAGTCAGGCCACTACAAATTTCTACATAGCAATCAAGCTCAGTGTGGTGCAACAGGTCAAGTTTATTACACTAGTTAATGTTAAAACACTAAGAATCATAAGGCTGCAGTTTTGCTGAGAGTAAATTCCTAATTTGGGAGATGTGTAACATTATTTACTCCTATTAGGGCAACAGTGTGACCAGAAGATAAAAATCACTATCACGTAGACAGTGTCCTGCAGCCTAAAGACTAGAAATAACAAAACTATGTCAAATATCTGATAAGATTAATGTTTTATATTCACGTGTGGATCATCAGTTATTAAAAGTTTTTTCTGGAAGATGAAGCAGAGTTTACATTAACCCACTGATGTCTAACTAGAAGAAAAACAGAATAACTTTGAGATAGGCAGATTAACTGTGGACATCTGTCCAACGCCGTCTGTCCAGCTATCCATCCCGCTATCCATGTCGGCAGATACGAGGTAATTAGGACTTGTCTCTGCAGTGATAGCTGCGGGCAAGACGACACAACACTGAACGGCTTCTGGATTCATCTATGCAGCATAGTAACTGTAAAATAAAATCCAGCTAAAACTAAATAATAAATAAATAAACCTTTAAAATATTGAATGACAGTAATGATTCACAAGAAAATAAGATAATTATTCAAGATTATAAATACATGGAAGAATCATACTGGTAACAGATTGGCTATGTGTTAGTCAATTTTCAACTTTATTCCACCTTTCGAAATATTTCTGGGAATCGTATAATCTGCTTGTATATTATCATCCTGAATGAAGCTGCACCAAGACCCTGCGGTTAATCAGACACATTGATTTAGTAAAATAATCACATTCCTCACAGATGGATGAATAAAGCTTTTGGGGTCTGGAATTTAACGTAGAAGCGAACCTGATTTGGAAGAAAAAAAACAGATAAAAATAGTTGTAAACCACCTGTAGAAAAGGGTAAAACGAGCCTTTTTTTTGTTTTTTGTTTTGTTGCATGATATTATCTGCATGATTTTATATCTGCAGCACACACACCAAGACATGCCAGCTCGTGTTGGTAAAAATTGTGCAGTCACTGACCTAATATGGAAAACTATTTTAAATCAGAAAGCGTTTGTATAGTGAGCTGCTCTAATGGTAGAAAAGAGCTGTTTTGGTGAGATTAGAATATTATGCCAAAAAATAGGCTTTGTGATTATGTCAACAATATATCTCCCACAACCCCACGGTTCATCATGGAGCAGATACAGCTGCATGGTTATTTATAATAAAAATGTTGTTTTAATCCTTAGGAATAAATTAATAATTGAATCATGTTTTAAACTAATTTTAGGGTTAGGGTTAAGGTTGCTAGCTGAACTGTTTTGTTCAGTTCAGAACAACATTAGCGCTATCTAAACAGTTCTAGCATGAATATATTATCTACAATAATTCCAAATTAATTATCACATCAACAATATTAATAATAATTTTGCTGTATTTCCTGACACTCTTAGTTAATAATGCTGAGAGAAAATTAAACGTAGTGGTTTTGGTTTCTAGTTATTAGAAACTTATGTGTTTTTCAAACCTCACAGAAACATCTGGGGAATTCTTTTTAAGAGAGCATTTAGAAAAAGGTCTGTGCTTTAAAAAGAAAAACCACTGTCACAAAGAAAATCTGTTGATTGTCCCCCTGTCTTTTACAAAAACCTGGCTATGTGTGTACGTGGCCTAAGAGGCTTGTGCAGAACTTAACAACAAGCTGCTGGGGAACCATTTCATTTGAGTCAGGTGTGTTGCAGCAGAACGACATTGAAAACCTGCAGGAACTAGCTCATGGGGTCTGGAGTTGGTGATCCCTGACTAAGACCATTACATTTGCCAAGCATTTCAATTCTTATAGCTATTAGAAAAAAAAAAAAAATAAAGACACCACATGTCCAGTTGGATGCATCGTATAACAAGCACCTTGTTGGAAATGAAGATATAATGATCACATAGGTTACTCAGGCTTCTGGAGCATTGAAATTAGCTGTCACTGTGTTTTCTACTGAAATGGGAATTTCATTATCCAAGTAGCTTTGAGTCCTGTAGCTGTTCCTTAGATTGTGTCAAGTGTTATTAAGGGAATTGCACCATGAAGGATTGAAAAATACTGGCATACCAAAGCCTCTACTGCAATCTGTTAGCATAGAAAAAGGCTACTTTGGTAGCAGGTCACATTTTATTGTTAAAAAGAGCATGTGTGGAAATCCATTCATTTATCCATTTCCTATACCCATGAGAAATTGTACTTTACGTATATACTTTCTTCAGTTTTGATGTATAGGCCAGATGGGCTAAACTCCTAACAGATAGGTCTCTGCTGCACGCTGATGGATTCAATTGTCGCCTTTGCAAAAAATAGATGTTTGGTTAAATTTTCAGCAGGTGCTGTCTCCCTGTGCCCACATGGGTTTTCTCCAGGCTCGTCTTTTTCCTCCCACAGTTCAACACTTGGAAGGTTGAATGAGGATTCAAAACTGACTGTTTGTGTGTATGGCTGTTTTCCTTTAAAAGAAAAAAACAATTTTATATATATATATATATATATATATATATATATATATATATATATATATATAAAACCTCTTTTTTTACCAGGCAAAACATTAAGAACCACTTCAAATTTACAATCTTGGCCTGGAAGGGGCCAGAAAGCACATTTCAGTGAAAAGATTTCTATACCAGAACACATAAGTACATTTTTGTCAAATGAAATCAGAACCGTTCTTATAGAAGTAGTCAAGTTGGCACAAAATGTACCAATTTTTTTTTTTTTTTTTTTTTTTTTTTTTTTTTAATTGGTACATTTACTTGTCTCCACTGGGACGCAGCTGGAGTGACAAAACACATTTTTCTTTTCAGGAAAACTCCACCCAATTTTTTCATAATTTACCATTTAGAAGAGTTGACTTTGAGAAAAATTATTAAATAAAGTTCTTCAATTCTATTTTAAACATCTTTTAAGCTTGTTTAGTTATCAGTGTGAGCTGTGGAAACATATTGACCGCTACACTGACCTGCCACCCACATACAGAGTGGAGATTATAATGTTGTCAGTGCAGTAACAAGGACACGATCCCTCACCTACAAGCAAGCATAAAATGACACAGTCGTCAAAAGTAAATGGCAGTAGCTTGAAAACCAACAAAAACTGATGGTAATGGTTGATATAAATGATGAAAAGGCACACAGACCATTATCTCATATGGATCCATAATATAGTTCAAGTGGAAAAACAAGCTTCTCCTGTGATTCAGTTTTTGCCAGGCACCACTTGTTTAGGTGTTGACTGGACGGGGACTTTGGAAACTGTGAAGCTGCCAAAATGTGAAAATTTTGAGAATCAAAAGCTCCAGCCTCTCCCACGGTGCTCAGAGGGACAGTTGGTTCTCGTGAATCAAACTGTATGTATGTGCATTTATAGTAGTTGGAAGTGGGTCACAGTGTCTCTGGGGAACTAATCTGGTAGCATGAATTTCCTCTTCATCATACATGTTAAATAATGGATTGTAACATGTTTAAAGGTTTCAGCTATTCACAAAAAAATGTCTACATAAGTGTAGCGGTGAAGAAGAGAAACGCAAACTAATGTTGTACACCTCTATGCTGGCTTGAGTGCTTTCATATGTGCACATTAAATTGAACATTTTATCCCAGGGGAGTGGAGAGGAGTGGCTTAATGGAATCACAGTTGTAGATAAAATGACATAACCCTCCTTTAATATTATCCTTGTGATCTTTATGATTCCTGATTTATAATAATGAAAACTCCCTACAATTTTCCATGTGCCGAGACACTGTTTTTGTGATTCTGCAAAGCTATATGAAGAAATTACAACCAACTGTTTCAGGCTGGAAGTCTAACATCAATGACATACTGAGCTGATCTGTCTTTGGTTTGTTTCAACAACTGTGTCTGCACAGCTCTGGGAGTTATGAGGAATATTGGGTGGGGCTCTCTCTCTCTCTCCCTCTCTGGCTGCCTGAGAGTAAAAAGAAATCAAACCAGCTCACCCATTCAGTCTGTATTGTGAATGGACTGAACAAACGTATGAATCTGGGATGATTGGTGAGCTCTACTGGATGCAAGCAACAAGTTCAAACTCCTCTTGCATTGGTAGTGAACTGGAAACGTGTTTATTTTAATATAATTTTTCACTAGCAGAAAATTTTCTTTCCTTTATTTTAATGTCAGACTTTTAATTTAAAAACAAAGGAATGCATTGACATTGCACACCTTTTGAAATAAAGCTCATTTAAATATACAAATACTTTATGGTGCTCCTTTATGAAAGCATAATATTGGATTAAATTTGGATGAAAACAAGGCGCATATTCAATATTTCCTAACATTATCTGTAATTCTTGATCCTTAAGTTTAGACTGTGTTTTTCTATAGTGGTGCATGCATTTAAAAGCTGCAGACGTGCTTGGAAATTAAAGTCTGCTTTTTGAAAACTAAAAGTTGTCGTTAATCCATCCCTGGAGCACATCAAACAATCGGTTGAAGATGGCAAAACTCTGCTCTGCTTTAAGAACTGTAGAGGCTAACCTGAGTCTGTGTATCGCGGTCTGGCCAGGTCCCTGAAGTAGTAGATGAAATCCAGGCAGTTGTCGTCCTGCACCTCTCCTTTGGAGCACAGGTCGGAGAGCAGTTCCAGCGCCTTTCGACAAATCTCATCCTCTCTTTCTGCAGGCATTGCCCTCCAGCATCCTTCTGAATAGTCGGCCACCCCGGCTGATCCTCCACCTCTCTCTGTCACACAAACACGCACGCACGCTCTCACACACTCACACGATCACACAAGTCAACACACAACCTCTACCAGCGGGAAGACGCACGAGAAACACCGCAGCTACACCCCTGGATACTTCCCGTGCGCGCGACGCACCCTAAACAGTCACCGAAAGTCAATTTTTACCGAAGTTTTTATGGAGTTTTCAATGAATGCAGGACGTTTAGGACGAAATGGTGGAAGTTTTAATTGGTTTAAAGGATGAATTAAAAGAAAAAAACATCCCCATTCGCTGGTTTTGCCGTCAAGAAATAAAAATACCGTCTCCAAACTGGCGCGCGGCTCTCGCTATATTCCTCCTTGCTTTCCTGCTTTTGTTTCCTCTTATTTTTCTTTTTCTATTGTGTCTTCAGCTCGCAGCTAAGTGATGCTGCTGAATAAGCCTCCAGGCTTCAGCAGCGCCAGTCAAGGTCCTTGAATGAATGCGCGGCTTTCACTGCGCTCAGTTATTTCTCGGTGCATTGGGATGCAGAGACAGACAGGAAGTTCAGCCTTTATCATCACCCCCCCACTTCCACCACCAAGCTACCCGAGCATCAGCCTCCCCACCTCAATGAGAAGTCCTCTGTGAAGAGCCAGCAGAGATCTCTGTGCATCACCTCTTCCTGAGCAAAAAAAAAAAAAAAGAAGAAAGTGTTATGAAATCCCTCATTTTATCCTCGCCATTTTCTCTATGGCCTTGTGACTAAAAGTCAAAGATTTCTCAGTATGTAAGCACACAGGTAATGAAATTCTATGCCCATGTGCTACTGGGCAGCATATGTTTTGGTTGAGAGGGGGAGCAAATACCTAAGAGGACCCACATGCATGAGTCTGACCTTTACTGAGGAAGTAATGAAGGGCAAGAACAACGGATAAATGTCACATTAAAGCCCCCAATGAAGGAGCTAACAAAGGCTTCCCTCCTAAGTCCATCTCTTTCTCTCTGTGTTTGACATATTAGGAGAAGACCTTTGAGCATATCAACAAACAGCACTAAGCAGTTATAGTGACGCATATATTGTATAACTTGACTGGTTTCAGCTACATATTCATGACCAAAGCGAACTAAACTGAGTCAGATTCAGGAAACTTTATTTTTCCCACATGGACAATTTATTTGGAGCTTACCACGTGCACCATTCAACATTTAAAGTGCAACGTGTCAGACATGAATCAGTTCACTATTCAAATTAGGTTGTTGGAAGACAGTGACAATAAGTACGAGACCATGTGAGATGTGCGAACAGCTAAAACTAAATCGTTGTCGGGTATTATCCTGTCAAATTCATAGAACCCCGTGTGCTTTTTAACACATAGTGTCCTGATTCGTCTTCCTCCTGATGGTTTGGAAGCATTTTCGGCAGCTTTGCAAGAAGTTTCTGAATTTTTTTATTGAAACGATTTACATAATTAGGGCACAGTTATCTTCCCAGTCACCTGCTCTATCGTGTGCTTCCCATTGTTCTGCTCTATTTCAGCTATTTGAAAAGGTGTCCCTCACTGTCTTAAAGGATATAACTGATCAGCTTAAACCATCAGGCTCATCATTGAATGTTGTGCCCCCTCAGCTTTTTAAAGAAGTTACGCCTGTGATTGGCCCCTGTGCCCTCAGCGTTATTAACAGCAGTCTGTCCACTGGTGAAGTGCCTAATGATTGTAAACATGCAATCATAAAACCACTCATCAAAAAAAACTGGTACAGACCCCTCAGCTTTGTCTAATTTTAGACCAATATCTAGGCTTCTATTCCTTTCCTTAAATTTTAGACAAAATTGTTTTTATCCAACTGAAAAACTTTTTAAATAGAAACAATTTCTTGAGGTCTTTCATTCTGGTTTTAAAAACCCATCACAGTACAGAAACTGCACTTTTAAAAGTTTTTAATGGTATCTTACTTGTCACATACTCAGGGGATACTGTTTTTCTGACGCTTTTAGATTTGCTAGCAGCTTCACAGTCTACAATAAAATATTGTCATCGCACCTGGAGCACTGTGTTGGCTGGTTTAAGTCCTGTTTATCTCAGAGAAGCTTCTCTATGGGTCTTGGAGATTTTATGTCCTCCCCAGCTGCTCGCTTGTTGATGGGCACCTTTAAGTCAGAGCACATCTCACCTGTTCTGACTTCACTTCATTGGCTTACTGTTGGTTTTAGAGTTCATTTAAAAGTTCTTCTTTTAATGCTGGGCTTACATCAGAAGACTTTGAAAAGATTTGCAAAAGACTCTAGAAAACTACCAGCTCACACTTGCTCACATCTAAAGACAAATGTTTAGAGTTTTAAGTCTTAGTCTAGTCTCAGACTGAGATTTGACAAAGACTGTAGATTCTTTTCTAGATTCTTTTAGCATTTTTTGTGATATGTTGGACAGTTGATATGGAACAGGGCTGATCTGCCCACAGCAAAGCAAAAAGGGGGAGAGTTTCCCTCCAGGATCAATAAGGAATTCCACATCATTATTAAGTGTGCCTTTGCATCTCCACCAGGTGTTACGCCGACTCATCAGAATCTGGAGGGTTGAATGAGTTTTCTATTCTTCTCTCATTTGTTAGATCATTATAACACATAAAGAATCCACAGCAGACATTTACTTCTTAATAACCATCCGCTCCTTTTTCTGGACGTTCACCTACAACGTTTCTTCACCAGTTTTTGTTGGTCTTTTTTTTATTTTTTTTTCGTCTGTTTTTGCCGTTGTTCTGACTGTCAGGATTCCTGTTTCTGCTTTAGGCAGATCTCATCTATTGGCTTTTGACTGTTTTACATCACTGCTATTTTGTTATTGTCGCAGACCCAAGACTAGAGAAAGACTGACATAAAACAGCGCAGGTTAGCACCTTAAACCTAACGATGGAGATGACGGGAGCGCGCTGTGACTCCAGTAAGACTCCTAGATTTACTAAAGACTTCCATTTTTACTCTGCGACTGTGAAAATCGTTTGGTGTAAGCCCAGCATAACGTATAAATCGTTGAATGGTCTAGCACCACCGCCAATTCTCTGCCCTGTTTCAGCCCTAGACTCTGTCATGACTTTAAAGGTCTGCTAACCAGCAGCTCCTGGCCGTTACTAAGGCCATCAGTGTTGACCAAAGTGCTGATCCTGCTTTGTATCAATGGTTCAGACTGCTGGTGGTGTAATGGTGTGAAGGGATATTTTCCTTGCACTTCGTTAAAAGACCACAACCTACCTGAGTGTTGCTGCTGACCATGTCCATCCCTTTGCAGCCACAGTGTTGCATCTTGTGATGGCTACTTTCAGTAGGATAATGTAGGACCATGTCGCAAAGCTCAAATCATCTCCATCTTGTCTCATGAACATGATAGTGGGTTCACTGGACTCCAACGGCCCCCACAGTCACCAGATCTCAATCCAATAGAGCAGCTTTGGGGTGTGGTGGAACAGCAGATTCTCACCATGGACATGCGATGCCATCATGTCAATATGAAGCAAAATCTCTGAGAAATGTTTTCAACATCTTGTTGAATCTATGACACCAAAAATTAAGGCAGTTCTGAAGGCAAATGGATACAACCTGGTACCAACCAAGTGGACCTGAATTGGCCAGTGTGTGTATACATCCAGAGTAATGAAGTGATAGTGTACCAAAATCCCAGTGGAAACAATTTAAATGTTTCCTTGCAACTCTATTAAATTTTTGTAAATGAACTTTTACCAATGACTTCATGAATAGCCTACATATGTCTATAAAAGGGTTTAAATAGTAAGAATTATTGTAAATATGTGTAAAATGTTCCATAAAATATCTATCTTTTTGACACTTCCAGACAGAATAAATATACAAGTAAATCACAAAGTGACCATTAGTCTAAATATGTCAAAGTAGGAATGATTGTGGGCGTAGACATACACAGCACCATGTTGAATGGGAGTGGGGTTGTTTTTACTTGTTTCTTTTGTGGTAAAACACCTGAGCAGATACCTGAAAAACCTGAAAAAAGAAAAAAAGATAAACATTGGTTTTAGTTGGGAGGGATTAAACTGAGCAGAAGATGAAGGTTGTAACCTATCCCTTCCACTGTGGGGGCCCTGGGCTAGATCTGTATTTAAAATAACAAATGTGTGGCAGTAAAGTCCCCTGATACCAAATGCATCATTGTATCATTGTATCATACAGCTGTTTGATCAAATTGGATGGTTGCTTCTGATGCTTGTAATAATATCACCGTTAGTGTCTACAATTTTGGAAACAATCTTAAAGCTTAAAGGATTAAATGCCACTTTCACTTAACAGACAAAATCATGTTTTTTTATATATATATTTCAAAATTAAGCAGACTGAATGCCAGCTCCTGTTATTTGTCTCTGATTAGGTCATAGAAACCTGCAGCGATCAACAGGACATCAAAACATGTCTTCAGGCTTCAGTAGTGGCAGCAGTTATTTTTCTGTAGGTGGCTGTTTTTCAGTCAGACACTCCTTGTATATCCCAACATGATTTAACTGCAAATACATCCAGTCAACAGTCTCATCTGATTATTGGTTCCCAATAATAAAAGTGACTAAAAAGTGTAAATCAGAGAGCTGCTGAAATTAAACTGCTTGACCACAGGTTTTTTACATTTTGTGACTGTAATCATGATAATAATAAAATATATGATTTAAATCTAACATTTCTAAACAATATTACAGTAGTAGTTAAAGTAACATTAACAACTGCAACAATAACAAGAACATATGTTTAAAGTAGTGCCTCCCAACAAAATTACAGATAGCTAACAGAAGACAAGGAGCAGTGCAGCCAGATTAGCAGCAATAGAATAAGTAATATATTCATTAGAAAATACCGAAGGCCTTCAGAAAAAGGAAAGTTATAAGGAGGATTTAAAGGTATGAAGAGATGTTGTGTGTCTTAGTCCAATAAAGGGGGGGCTCTAATGGAAAAAGCCAGATCTTCCTTTGTAACAAACTGTGATCTGAGGATATTTAGAAGGGAACTATCTTCACCTTTTTGGATCAGACCAGTAAGACTGGGACCCCCAATGGACAAGTCCCAAAAAAGTGTGATAGTTTGGGTCAGATATTCGGGCACCCTTTTTAGTTTTTGCCTGTGGAAATGCAAAAA
The DNA here is from genome assembly GCF_017639745.1 of Melanotaenia boesemani. Taxonomy (NCBI): domain Eukaryota; kingdom Metazoa; phylum Chordata; class Actinopteri; order Atheriniformes; family Melanotaeniidae; genus Melanotaenia; species Melanotaenia boesemani. The sequence goes on along the minus strand of NC_055691.1, from coordinate 6,154,924 downwards.
AAATGGGTACCAACCCATATTATACCAAACCAGACTCGTTGATGGAAACGGGGCTTTAAAGATGTATGTTGGGGCCATTTAAGGCTTAAAAGGGGCAGCAGTGAGATTATTAAATCTAACAGGAAACCAGTGAGGAGAAGCAAGCACAGAGGTGTAATATGCTCATACTTTGTGTTCCAGGAATGAGTCCTGCTGGAGCATTTTAAATTAATTGGAGGCGACAGAGGAAGCCCTGACTGATACCTGAGTACAATGAATGACGATAGACAAGGTGAGAACAGACAATAGTATGCATGACCTTTTGTAAGTCAGCATTTGAATGAAATGACCTGATTTCAGTGACTGTCTTAAGCTGGAAAAAGCGAGACTGAACAACATGTTTGACCTGAGCATTAAAACTAAGATTAGAATATAATATTACTCCTGGATTTCGAGTAGTTTGGATGATATCTGAAAGATTGCCAAGACTAGAAATAATACAAGTGACAGAATATGGGGGACATGTTTTCCATGTTTCATCAGTTTTGTGAGAGTTGGCTGCTAGTATTTCAGAAAAATGTTATTTTGATAAAATAAATTTTTGTGACACAATCTATTTTTTCTTAACCTGAAGCAAGAAATTAAACTGAAAGTACAAGAAAACAGCAACTAAAACTAAGCCTATCTAAAATATCAGGGGTTTGAACAAAGTCAAACTTGGTTATTTGGTTTAATGGTCATGTATGTGTGGTTTCTATCTTGCACCCATTCCATCCTCCACATGTCGATTTAGTTGACACTGTTCCTTTATTTTCATACTCGTGAGGACAGCTAAAACTTATCTGTGAATAAAGAATCAGAATCAGGTTTTATTTGCCAAGTATGTGCAGACATACAAGAACATGACTCAGTTTTTTGTCTTTCTTTTGTTGTACAATATCTACAAGGGGCATACAGACAAGGACAACAACAAGAACTTAGAAACAACATGCTAAAAGTTACACATTATACTAAGAAGAAAGATGCACATGATATAAACACAAATATAAAGTGGCTTGTGAATTGAAGGGGGTCACAGGTAAAAGCAGTTCAATAAAAAATTAGGTAGAGGTGCTTGGAATAAATTAAAAATACTGGATGATATTTGTATAGACCAGTCTCCTCTTTCATCACTGATCACATGACTTGCATTCGTACACTTTCCAAGTATAGTTTTGGTGAGTTGTTTTATTTTAAATATAGTTATGTGACCAAGTACTATTTAATCCAGGAAAACACCAGAATAAATTGGAACTAGAGACCACTATATAAAAAAAAAAAACTATTTATAAACAGGATGAAATCCTTTAAAAACTTTAGTATTCTGGATGTTGGACTGTTACGGCCCTTTTTTGGTCTAGGGTTCTTAAGGAACCGCAACACAACAAACCAAAAACAAATGGTACAATTAAATAAGAATTTATTTACAATAATAACTATACAAAGTAAAAGTGTCCTTTTCAGGTATTAACAAACAAAATAAAAAGGAGCCTTTGAATATTATTTACAAAACAATAACATGGAAAGGAAACTTAACCATAAATACAAAACAAAACAATCTAAATTTCAATAACCACTAACAACAAAAAGAGGGGAACTTCTCCTATTGAGAGGTCCCTATTAAACTATCAAGTAAACCAACTGCACAAAATCAAACTGACCAATCTCTATCAAAAAGAACATAAAACCAACCGCTCTGTTGGACGCTCAGGTTTAAGGTACACAAACAATAATCCAGCAAAACTCTTACGAGTACTCACACTAAATCCGTTACTCACTACTAACACTACTAAACAGACTCGAATTGGTCTACACAGAGAACCTTGCACACAGTGAACGATGTCCTAATGACATCGCTCCCGAGGAATAGCAATTCCCCACCCTTAAAATCTGGCTACAGATTCTCCAAACATCTTAGGGAGGCTTCACAGAAACATAAGTTAATACAAAACAAACATACAAACAGTCACACAGCAGGTCTAAACACGGGACAAGGCATCTGCAAAAAGATTGTCCACTCCTTTCTTGTGCCTAATCTCGAGGTTGAATTTCTGTAAAATGAGTGCCCACCGCATTAATCTCTGATTATGGTTATACATGCGGTGAAGGAAGGTCAACGGGTTATGATCCGTGAACACTTGAATGGGCACAGGAGAGGATCCCACATACGCACCAAAGTGCTGGAGAGCCATCCGTAACGACAGTGTCTCCTTCTCAATGGTGGAGTAGTGCAACTGATGTCAGCCGAACTTGCGGGAGAAGTAGCAGACAGGGTGATCAATCCCGTCTTCACCAGATTGGAGGAGCACGGCGCCTGCTCCTACAGCACTGGCGTCTATATCCAGCTTAAATGGTTCGCCTAGGTTTGGGGCGGCTAACACTGGGGCACTCTGAAGAAGAGATTTAACGCTCTCAAATGCGTGTTGACAATTTGGGGTCCAGATGTAAGCTTGTTTAGGGTTGTTATCGAAGTCAAAGGTTCGACAACAGAAGAGTAGTTTTTGCAGAAATTCCTATAGTATCCTGCCATTCCCAGAAAACGGCGCAATGCCTTCCTATCTTCTGGAATGGGAAATCATCTTATCGGGCTAATTTTTTCTTCTATTGGGCGCACGACCCCCTGCCCGACCTGTCTACCCAAACAGGTGACAGTGGCACGGCCGAACTCGCACTTCGCAAGATTTAAGGTGAGGTTTGCGTCCGCTAAACGAGAAAATATGGTTTCTAAGGCTCATAAAATCATCTAAATATGCGGAGCAAAAGGGGAGATCCGAAAACAAAGCGTTAACTAATCCCTGGAAGGTGGCAGGGGCATTACACATGCCAAATGCCATGACTGTATACTGCAGAAAGGTGTCGGAGGCGGAAATTAATGACGCACGGGGTGTGAGAGGGACTTGCCAGTATCCTTTGAGTAAATCTAATTTGCTGATGAATTTAGCGGTCCCAATCGTGTCAACACAATCATCTACCCGCGGTAGAGGATATGCGTTGTTAATTCTAACTGCGTTTACCTTTCTATAATTGGTTATGAATCTTGGTGAACCATCCGGCTTTGATTCAACTATACACGGCGAGCTCCAAGGACTGGAACTATGGATGGCGAAACCGTGCTGCAGCAAATAATTTGTTTCCTGGCGCATTTGCGATCGCTTTCCAGGGTTACATCTATACGGATGCTGTTTTATCGGACAGGAATCTCCTACATCTATGTCATGCTGAATGACCTGAGTTTGAGACAGAACATCATTAAATATAGCATGAAATTTTTCCACTAATGAGATAAGTTCATTCTTCTGAGTAACAGTCAAATAATCTAACGTAGATGGTAAAGCTGTCAATGCTTCTGAGTTTGACAGTCGCAGAGTTAAGCGCGACTCAACGCGGTCCAACATTATTTCTTCCGGTTCTAATGTTTTCACCAAAGTAAATGCTACGTGAGAGCTTTCAGTCTCCGGAATGTCAGTCACGGCTGCTCTTTTCTGAGAGTTTGAAGAATCGCGGGCTACATAAGCTTTGAGCATATTGACATGACAAACACGGGTCTTGCGCTTACGGTCAGGTGTGTGAATAACATAGTCGGTTTCACTCAGGCGATGTTTGACTTTGTATGGACCCGAAAACCTGGCATCTAGTGCTGCACCGTACACTGGGAGCAGTACTAGGACTTTGTCGCCAGTTTCAAATTCACGAACACTCGTCTTTTTGTCATAAAGGCTTTTCATATCTACTTGTGCACTTTTCAAAGCAGTTGCTGCAAATTCACAGGAGAGGTGTAAGCGGTCTCGAAACGAAGACACGTAGTCTAACACATTTTTATGAGGCGAAGCCGTACAATCAATGAGACTATCTTTTAATACTTTCAGCGGTCCCCGGAGTTTATGTCCGAAGACTAGTTCGGCTGGGCTAAAACCTAACGAATCCTGCGGTACTTCGCGGGATGCAAACAATATGAAGGGGAGTCCCCAATCTTTTGCTTCCTGATGGCAATATTTCCGTAACATCGATTTTATGGTCTGATGCCATCTATCTAAGGCCCCCTGGCTTTCTGGATGGGAGGCACTAGATGTGATATGCTTGATTTGTAGTTCGGCAAGCGTCTTCTTAAATACTCGGGACATAAAGTTGCTTCCCTGATCGGTTTGGACCTCCTTTGGGAGACCAAAAGTGGAGAAAAACTTTATTAAAGCTCGCGAAATCAAACGGGCTGTGATCTGGCGCAGCGGAACTGCTTCCGGATAACGGGTCGTTGGGCACATTAACGTTAACAAAAACATGTTACCGGATTTAGTCCGTGGTAAAGGGCCTACACAGTCTAGTATTAGACGTTCGAAGGGTTCGGCCATGACGGGTATTGGATGAAGTGGGGCTTTCGGTATAATCTGGTTCGGTTTTCCCATAAGCTGGCACACATGACAGCTGCGAACATAAGCAACCACCTCCGCTTTTAATCCCGGCCAGAAGAAGTGCTTTAATACGCGTTGGTATATCTTGTTAACCCCCATATGACCAGACCATTGGTCATCATGGGCTAAGCTTAGGATGTGCTGTCTGTAAGGAGCTGGCACTACAATTTGTGTCTCTACGTTCCACTCGGCTTCCCCCAGAATGACCGGACACCATCGTCGCATCAGTAATCCACCCTCCAAGAAAAAGACTACTCGTCCGTCCCTATTATTGTTCCGACTCACTGCCTTCTCGAAGCAAGTGCGCAGTGAAGGATCCTTCTCCTGCGCCTCAATCAGCGTCTCACGGGTGATGGAGAGCCACGAATCAGCAGGGGTGGGCAGAGCCCTCTGAGCTTTTACGTCAGAGTGCTCTGTGGCCCTGTCAGTGTCCCCCTGCTGTTCTCCATCTGCGAATGAGGAAAACAAACAACTATTATTGAGCTCAATGTCCTCAGATGTCACTAATTCGATTTTACGAGCCTGGGCTCAAGTTACCGCACAAGCTGGAGTTACTTGTACTGGATTGGGTTGATCCAGGACCTCTAAAGCTGGGGTTACCTTCCCACCAGCTACGTCATTTCCTAAAAGCAGAGATACATGGTCAGTGGGCAACTCATCACACACAGCAACAGGAAATCGACCTGAGATCAGTTTGGTTTTCAGATTAACATAATGGACTGGACACGGTGCATACCCTTTCCCGACTCCGAGCAATATTACCTTGTACCCAGCATAGCTGTCCTCAGAAAAGGGTAACACATCCGCGAGAACCAGGGTCTGGGACGCTCCGGTATCACGCAGTACCAATATTTGTTGCTCTTCTGTGGAAGAGTCCATCAGAGAAATAAATTCCGGCATTATAAATGGTTGGAAGCAAGGGTCTAAAATGTGCTCTAACAGTTCCATGTCACCAGTTCCTTTATTAAATCCCACTCCTTTTCCCGCTGATGAGGAAGCGGAGGGATTTCCTTTAGCAGCCAGTTTTGGACAGGCTCTAAATAAATGTCCTGTCTGGTGACAGTAAAAACATGTTCTTTCCTCAGTTGATTTAATTTTCGATACATGATATACTTTCTTTCCATCTGATTTTGTTGTCTCAGGTTTTGTTACAGGCTGAAAAGCCATTTTATGAGTTAAGGCATACTCATCAGCAAAAATTGCAGCAGAAGATAAATCTGCAACTCTTTGTTCATTAAGGTGAACCACCAACTTTTCTGGAAGCTGCCTCTTAAATTCTTCCAGCAAAACAAGTTCTCTAAATGCTTCAAACGTGGCCACACCACAGGAGGAACACCACTTGTCTAATAATATGCTTTTTTCACGAGCAAATTCAACATGAGTTCGTGTAACATCTTTTCTTAGTGCTTTAAATTTCTGGCGTTATGCTTCTGGTACAAGCTCATATGCCTTTAATACGGTTGCCTTTACAGTGCCATAATCTTGACTGTCCAACAGAGGGAGCGAAGAGACAGCCTCTTGCGCTTTGCCTGTGAGTCTGCACTGAATTAGGATAGGCCAGCACTCCCACGGCCACTGCAGCACAATTGCCACACGCTCAAAAGCAGAGAAATAACAATCAACTTCTGCTTCTCTAAATTCTGGAATGAACGGAATGAATTTAGACATTTCTAATGGTTCAGAAGAGGGAGAGAAACTCAGGGACCCGAACGGATCGCCTGAGACTGGTCTTACCTGGGCTTTGGCCTCGGCATCCAGCTCCAGCTGGCGAATGTGTACTGTGGTTTCGGCTTCAATTTCCATCCTCCTGATCTCAAGCCTTATCAAAATAATTAATAGGGTTAACAAATGCTCAAAACTCTCCCGGACGAGCCCCCATTATGTTACGGCCCTTTTTTGGTCTAGGGGTCTTAAGGAACTGCAACACAACAAACCAAAAACAAATGGTACAATTAAATAAGAATTTATTTACAATAATAACTATACAAAATGAAAGTGTCCTTTTCAGGTATTAACAAACAAAATAAAAAGGAGCCTTTGAATATTATTTACAAAACAATAACATGGAAAGAAAACTTAACCATAAATACAAAACAAAACAATCCAAATTTCAATAACCACTAACAACAAAAAGAGGGGAACTTCTCCTATTGAGAGGTCCCTATTAAACTATCAAGTAAACCAACTGCATAAAATCAAACTGACCAATCTCTATCAAAAAGAACATATAACCAACCGTTCTGTTGGACGCTCAGGTTTAAGGTACACAAACAATAATCCAGCAAAACTCTTACGAGTACTCACACTAAATCTGTTACTCACTACTAACACTACTAAACAGACTCGAATTGGTCTACACAGAGAACCTTGCACACAGAGAACCTTGCACACAGAGAACCTTGCACACAGTGAACGATGCCCTAATGACATCGCTCCCGAGGAATAGCAATTCCCCGTTTTTAACACAGAAACAATTACAAGGTAATCAATCTGATGCAGGACAGCTGCCGGCGCACTGGAGCAGCAGTCAATCCGCGACGCAGAAGGGGAGGCACGTCATCGTCACAGGCGAGGCAGGTCCGTCAGCCAATCCCGAGAGGCCATACGGGCGCGCCTCCATACCCACAGGTCCGCGAGGAGTGACAGGCCCAGCAGCGAATCCGAAACGGCGGAGGCCGTAACATGGACATAGAAAGAGGGTGGAATATCAAGAATCAAGAATCTTTATTGTCATTAGGCAAGGCACGTTGTAATTTTGTTCAGCAGCTCTTGGCTTAAGATACACAGTAAGACACATATAAATATAAAAAATATAAAGTGTAAAAGTAAAAAAAATTGAATAAAAAGAATAAAAGTAACAGTGCAGATCAAATCTTTAAAGGGACCGGGATGAATATATTACACATATTGCACAGTATTAAAGTGCAGTGCAGTGGGAATGTGTGTCTGCAGAGGTAAATGCTCAGTCTATGGGTGGATGACCTCCTTGATCTTGCTGGTGTTCAGGACAAGGTTGTTGTATGAACACCCTCCTGTCAGGTGCTTGATCTCCTCTCTGTAGTGAGTCTTATCATTGTCCAATATGAGACCCACTTCGGTGGTGTCATCTGCAAATTTAACAATCGGGATTGTGGAATGAGTAGCAGAACAGTCATGTGTGAACAGAGTGAAGAGGGCCGGGCTGAGCACACACCCCTGCAGTGTGCCTGTGCTCAGGATCAGTGTGGATGATGTGGAGTCCCCAATTCTCACTACTTGGGGTCTGTTGGTGAGAAAGTCTCTGATCCAGAAGCACAGAGAGGCAGGCAGTCCCAGGATGTGGAGTTTCAGCATCAACTTGTCCGGGATCACAGTGTTGAAGGCTGAGTGGAAGTCCACAAATAACATCCTGACGTAGGCGTTAGGATGCTCCAGGTGAGTCAGGGCCATGTGCAGTGCTAATGAGACTGCGTCCTCTGTTGATCGGTTCTCCCTGTAGGTGAACTGATGTCTGTCCAGAGTAGCAGGGATGATGTCCTTGATGCGACTTGATCTGATCCTGCGGCTTTGTTGATGTTGATCCTCCTCAGGGTGGAGCTCATCTGGTGTTGCTGCAGGACGGGAGGTTGGGGCTGCTCCTCCAGCTGTGGAAGATGAACAGTGCTCTGCTGCCAGGTGTATTAAAGCATGCAAAGGTGTTTAAGGTGTCAGGCAGAGTGGGGTTGTGACAGGGAGGCTCAATAGGGCAGTGTTTGGCCTCAAACGAAGGCTGCTGCCGATGCATCCTTCATGGCCTCTTTTCTCCCAGAATTCATTGCGCACAAGACAGTGGTGAATCAAAAGCTCTGAAGAGTATGTTTTAGGTTTCAATATAAATATATATATATATATATATATATATATATATATATATATATATTTGTGTGTGCGTGCATGTGTGTGTGTGCAATGAGCAGGATGTGACATAAATAAAGGCTTGACAACTTTATCACATTTTAGGTTGGTTTTCCGCCTAATGTCTGACCACAGTCTGGCTATAATGTCACAATTTTCTCTCAGTTGGATTTCAAAAGGGTAATTTTATTGATTTATTAGGAGGCTGAGGTCGATGGTCATGCTTGTCATCAGCATTAGTGCAGCTCTGAATGGATAATCTCTCTGTCCTCCCAAAAAAAACCTTTTCAGACAGGAAAAGAAATATGCTCCTGCAGAGAACCTCAACACTGGAATAAAAATCATATCATAGACATCTTTAAAAGAACTCAAGCAGTGCAGCTCTGTATATCTCCCTTTAATGGCCAAACTGACATTATGTGATGTGTTTAGTCTGGAAAGGGGGGCATGCACACTGACCTGAAATGAACCCAGTTATTTAGTGAGGACTGACTGAAAATGTTTCCACATCTCATGACACCCACAGGGAGTTTGTCAGAAACCTGATATATTTGCAGCTTACCAACCCAAAAAGCTTTTCCTAATGAAAACGCAATGATTTAATCTTTTAACACTCAAAGCAAATGTTTTAATTTCAAACAATCTATTGGCAGATTGCACTTAGTGTCAGAATGAATAATTATCAAGTCCAAATAATGATGTTACTAACCTGTAAAGTGCAGATGAGTGTGTGGTTTTATGGAAAATGAGGTCAGCCTTTTTTGTCTTTTTTTTTAACATTGAATCTTTGTGCCTGATACTGTATTCAGTATTCACAAAAACACACACACTCAGAAACTGATGGCATTAATGGGAGTAAAAAGATTAAATGTGTTGTAAAACTGTTTATACTTCAGAAAAAAATTGTTTGTTTCCTATAAGCCAAATCATATTATTCCCCTTAGCTCTAGCAACTTCAAATTATCACTACATAATCAAAAAGCTATTGTTGTGCATGACGATGTTCTGTTCATCTCTGCTCAGTTGATTCTTGTGTGTGGGAGAGTGTGTGGGTGCCCCTGCTCCTATTTGTTTGCATCTCTGTGCACATTATTTGTTCATTTCTAAGAAGTGTCTCTGACAGTGTTTATTTCAGGTGTGCACATGAACGCACCGGTGCACCTGCATGCGTGTGCGTTGCTCAGGGGTGTGTCTGTGTGTCTTGTGAATGTGAGTTTGATTTAGCATTAGTTGGGACGATGCAGTCAGGGCTCGGAGCCAGCCCAGCTGCCTCAGAGGAACTGAAGGCTTCTGTTCAGCCTCCACACCAGCCGCTATGAGCAGAGCAGCATTCACACTGAAGCTCCTAACTGAGGTTGAAGGATTTGTCACTGTGACTCTCATTTTCTTAGAGCTCAAAACTTTAAACTTGACTTCATGCAGAAATGCTCATATTAACCTTTTAGGCACCAGAGTTTTTGAAGTTTTTAAGGCATGCTGTAAATGAGAAAAAATTTCTAATATGAGTTTATGATGGCAGTACTCATCTAATTTCATATTGTGGTATCTCAGGTTGGCAGTCGAATTAGATTCCATAACTTTCCCTGTATATATAAATAAAACTTTATTTTATATATGTTTACTGTATAATATACATATTTGTGTTTACAATATATGTATAACTTTCACCATATATATATTTATATATATATGGTGGTTGCATACACACTTTTTTTTCCTGCATTGTGCACAAACATGGCTGGTCTAGTGGTTCTCTAGTCTTCTCTGTGTCTGCTCCTCCTCTCCATCTCCTGTTGTTTCATGAATCATGACGGATGACAGTGATCAGCTGATTGGTTTTTCTGTCGTTAGTACCGTCTCTCTTGTAGCGTCTGTTTATCGTTCAGGTGAGAAGGAGGTAATGGTTCATACCAGCACATATTTACCCCAAAGTATTGTTTTTAGTAGGACTCTTCTCAAACACAGTAGCTGACAAATAGTAGAAATGATTTATACTTAAGGTATGCAGGGGCGGGTCTAGAAAAGTTTTGAAGGGGGACCAGGCAGAAGCATTGCCCAGGAAAAAGGGAGGGGGGTTCACAAATCACAAATCACAAGTTTGATAAAACTGATGATCTGGCTAAAAACACTGAGTTCAATAATCAGTTTCAGCTGTTTAACTTCATTTGTCAATATCTGGTGGTTTTATGACAGATATTATGTATATTATATTATATTATGTGATAACAGTTGGTGAGATGATGCTGTTTGAATTCTGCATTATGATCTAGAACATAAAGATGATGCAAAACATAATATAGAAAGAAAGACATCACATGCTGCATTTACTGACCCTTGAACATCTGATGTTTACCCAAGGAAAGGTCATTTAACACTAAATATTTGTATGCATTGGCTTGCAGTAAAAATGGGCAAATTTCAGGCATAGTTGTGAATGGTGATTAATTATGATCAATCACTATTAATTAATTTGTTAACCTTGATTAAAATTAGATTTTTGATTTCAAAATTTTAATCATTTGACAGCCCTAATTATATAGATAGATAGATAGATAGATAGATAGATAGATAGATAGATAGATAGATAGATAGATAGATAGATAGATAGATAGATAGATAGATAGATAGATAGATAGATAGATAGATAGAATTGTTTTTTATTATTATTATTTTGTGCAACTTTTACAAGATGTCCGCTGGAGTGGACATCAGCATTTCCTTGTTCTCAAATACAAAACATTTATTGAAATAATAAATGATCCAAAAAATAAGACATCTAGTAAAATACAAAAACAATTCAACAATTTATGAAAACGTGAATATATTTAACATTTAACATGAACCTTTTGTTATTTTATTACTATACTTATCACTGTAGGTGGTATTTCTTTAAGCAATCAGGCTTTGGGGAGATGCAGAGGAACACACTGTTTCATTAAGTTAAAAATTAGGTAGCGGGATCTTTTTTGGTAAACGGAGAGGACAATGGCACATGTCTAGCTCTGCATCTTGGTCTTCCTCATGCTGTTCTTCCTCATCTAAATAATCACCCTTTGCTGTCTCTTTCTCTTTCTCTGGACATTTAGCCAATCATTGACGACCCCAGCCAATCGTTAATAGTCAATTCACATGTTTGCCATCCAGCTGTGGAAAGTGGTAACAGGTTTAAACTCTCTTTTGAGAGATATGGCCTCGTGTTTGTCACAGTTTTGTGACTTGAATAGGAATAAACATGTGACATGGTGTTCACAAACCTACACTGCTGTGCAGTCTTGCATATCCTTAATTTCTTCATGGGTTTCCAGGAAAGTGTAAAATAGGCCCAACAGTATATTGAAATATGTGCATAAACATAGTAAGTCTATAATACAAAAACAGAGATTCTGCTGTTATGAAAATTCTGCCAGTCTTGAAACTATTTGGTCTGAACAACTTTATTCTTCAACACTTATTGAGATGCTTTCAGTTATTTCTTTAAGTAGTCTGAAGGAGTAATTTTCCAGTCTTCTTGATGGACTTTCCAAAGCTCTTCTTGTTTTTTTTACTTTTTATTCTGTTCTCTGTGCAGATTATCCCACGCTGCTTCAGTTATGTTGAGATCCGGGTTCTGGGGAGGATTCATCCCATCATCAGACCTGTTACCACTGAACTTCAGTCCAGCTCGTGTGTCATTTGGCGTATGTCAGCATTTTCTCTCTGTTTCCCTTTTTTTCCTTGTGGATCATATCTGATAACACTTCATGGTACAAAGACAGATCAACCGCCTTAAAAATCTATATTTTCAGATAACCCGACACTATGGGTGGGTTAGAATTAGGCCCACCCATCCACAAATCAACCAGGAACCTTTTTATTTCAACTTATATATATTAAATATAATTTTAATTTATAATTATTTACCAATTATGTAGAGACACTTCATACCACCTTTATACGTTGCTCAGTGCTAAAATAGGACTATTTAAATAGTGTTTTCAAAGACTACTCATGGAGTCATTTTTTTTTGTAAGTGGACAGTTCACATCATGAGGTGATGTCAGAGCTCCTTTTCATCATCCAAAAAGTTAATGAACACACAAAACCTCAACACAAATTATTATAACTTCCGTAAAGATACTCTATTTAGATAAAGAAGAGAAATCTGGGGATAAAACATTCTGCAAGATCTGCATACACATTACAGCCACGCAGTCTTAAACGTCATTTATTCAGAGCCTTTTCAAAAACATGTCAGTCAGGTGATTTTATTAAAAATAAGTTTGGAAAAGAGCTACTGTTTTGTCAGTTCACTGTTAATTCTCTTATTTGCTGGTGTTTTTATTTTATCTTTTCCTGCAGCATCTCTTGCAAGGATGGCAAAGAATGATTAAATTTGGATAGTGCAGAAGAAGGAGGAGAGAAGTAAGAAGGAAAAAGACCAAGGAGGGGAACAGAGAGGTAGTGTTGAAAGCAGGGCAGGAATGAAGGCGATGGCTGAGCAAACAAGTGAGTCTTTGAAGGCCTTGGCATTTGACAGCAGGATGTGAGAAAGAAAGAAGAGGAAAAATCTGAGGTAATTTTCTTTTCAAGCTGAAAATGAAGCAGTCAGAGAGGCTTCTTGAACCTTTTCTAACCATCTATCAGTCTGGAGGTTTTTATCAGCATCAAACATAGCATAAGCAGATTTTTATTAATTTCACTGCTGACATAGTTTTTTACTTCAAAAAATAAAAGTTCAATTATTCATGATCATAAAAATACATTATTTTTCAAATTTGGTAAAGTTATTTTCATGCTATTGCCAAATAATTTAATAAAGTGAATGTTCAGTGAAGTAGATACTGGTCATGTGTAACATATAAAAAACTTTATCAGCCTTTCACCATTATTATGTACACTGTAAAATCTAACTGGCTTTACTTAAAAAAATATACAAACTTGTTGCCTCATATTAAGTTTTCATCCTTCATCCTCTCTCTGTCCTGCTTTAAATGTTGTATTTTAACATTTCCCACCCCTTTTCCTTTGCTTCCACTGCACTTGATGCAAGTATTAATAGTAAAATAAACAGATTAGCCTCAACATTGAAGCTGTCAAGCAAAAGTCGCCCTCGTGAAGGTAAAATATCACTGCCATGGACTCCCTGAAAACTAAGAAAGATGGAGTAAAACACCTTCTACTCTGTCATGTCTTTCAGACTCTTCATAAAATATCTTCTTCAGCAAAAGTGGTTATCCTTTGAATGATTGTTCTAAAATGCTCTGATCATGTAGTCTAGCTATCATAATGCAATCATTATCAAAGTTCCTTAGATCCTTAAACTTCTTTTTTTTTTTCTTTTTTTTTTTTTGAGCTACCAACACATCATCTTCACCTTCTTGAAGAGAGTCATAGCCTATCGGTTACAGCGGTGACCCCTGAGCAAGACCCTTAACCTCCAACTGCTCCCTGGGTGTCGAAACATGGCACATTAAATGTAAAGATGGGTGAAATGCAGAGCCTAATTTCCCGATCAAGATTAATAAAGTTAAAGTTGTTATTATCTTCAAGAGCCTCGCACAAAACAGGTACCGCAGTGACAAAATGATCAATGTTTGTCTACTTCAATCACTTCAGTGTTGCAGCCAGTCAATGTGTTCATTTGCCACAAGGAATCACTGTTCAAAGCCATGTTTATTCTGTCTTTTAGTGGGAATTAATATATATGAGGTTTCTACTACAATAGCTCAAGCCCATCTGTCATCCTGCATAGGAATATGTAGAGATGGATGGATGGATGGATGGATGGATAGATGGATGGATGGATGGATGGATGGATGGATGGATGGATGGATGGATGGATGGATGGATGGATGGATGGATGGACAATTAGCTAAAATTGTCATGCTTTGTGGGTGTTTGTCTCAGTGTTATTTCAGTTTTTTCTTAAGTCTTCTGTGTTTTTGGATTCTTATCTGAGCCACACTCCTTGTATGTTCTGTGCTCATTACCTTTTGTTTTAGCTCACCTGGTTTAATTATCTAATTCTGTTCACCCGTTCCCTATTAGTTATCCTCTGTATATATACCCCTTGGTTTCTGTTACTCATTGCCAGATTGTTGTTGTTTTCCTCCTGTTCCAGTCTGTCTATTGACCCAGTGCTTTGGAATAAATCTTGGATATTTGCATTCACCTGCTTCATCGGTCCACTTTTGGGTCCACTTCCTCCCCACCATCGTGACAGAATGATATGGCCTTCCAAGGATCCAGTGGACAACAGCAGGTGTGAGGAGGCCCTTGAGGAGAAACACCAGGCCACAAAGGCATATAACATCTGCATGGCTGGATTTAATTCCTTTCAGGAACAATTGGCAGCAGCCAAAAGAGTAACAGACTTGCTGAACACCAAACCCTGGTACCTCATTCTTCCGGGAGCAGCAGTTTTTTTGGCAGAGCTGCAACAGGATGTTGATTTATTATATGAAATCAGCCAGTCAATCAGACCCACCCCCATCTACATTCCTGATGTCAGCGTCCAAAACTGGTCCACCAAACCTCAGCTCGATCACATCATGCTTGGCTCTCCAGTCACTCCACCCTCCAGGAGGAGGCAAGGCAGAAGGCCACTCCTTCTCCATCCCCTAAGGCTTATGTCTCCGAGGATGTCACTCCTTCACCATCATCAGAGGCTCTCGTCTCAGAGGAAGTCGCTCCTTCTCCGTCCCCTGTAGCTCACCTCACTGACAAGGTCGCTCCTTCTCCGTCCCCAGAGGCTCACGTCTCCATGAAGGTCTCTCCTTTTCCGTCCCCAGAGGCTCTCGTCTCAGAGGAAGTCGCTCCTTCTCCGTCCCCTGTAGCTCACCTCACTGACAAGGTTGCTCCTTCTCCGTCCCCAGAGGCTCACGTCTCCATGAAGGTCTCTCCTTTTCTGTCCCCAGAGGCTCACGTCTCTGAGGAGGTCGCTCCGTCTCCTTCCCTTATGGCTCACCTCACTGACAAGGTCGCTTCTCCTCCACTTCTGGTTTCTTTGTGAGGATCCTCCTGTCCCTGCTGCCGGGTCCCCCTCCAGAACCCAGTCCCCTGTTGCACGGCCTCCCAGCCCTCCAGTTGGCCTATTTGTATTCACCTGCGTCGTCAGGCCACTTTTGGGTCCACCTTATCTCCACCATTGTGACAAAAATGATTTTAGTCTTTTTTTTGTTTGCCTCCTAATTCCCCAGCCTGATGATACCTGATGGGATCTGTGGGAGACGAGACCAATCCAAAAATATAACACAAATTAGTCCAAAAGATTTAATCAAAATACCAGACACTCCAGCAGAATATTATGCAAGTGGTCATAATGTTAAAATGCAGCTTTCAGTGCTCATGTGAAGAAGTACAAGTAAAATCTGACACCGAATTGTAACCTAGGCAACCAAATAAATACTGTTCTGTAACTTATTATACATTTATCATTTTCCTGTCCATAATCATGTCCATTTGATTGGCCGCCTTTACTGTATTTCTGTAACTATAGCTGAGAGTGAAGTTAGAAAGTGAGTCCATGGTTAGTGATGGATTCAATGCCTCTGAGGTAAGACAGCCTGCAGTGTTGCATCACCTTCAACCGTGTCCTAACTCCGTAGAAGTGTTTTTGAAGATGTTATGGTTGTACAATTTTACCTTGGCAATGGAAAATGTTAGCATGTGTTATTTTTAAAGCCTTAAAATTGTTCATTTTGCTTTTTGATCATGCGTGACAATTTTATGTTTTGCAGAATTTGCCATGTTACAATCAGCATTTTCCATTATGAAACTAAATTAAAATCTTACATCACATCCTACCAGCTTGGTAAATTTTGACTTGGTAGAATTCAAGCACAGAAAGTACGCCTACAGCATTGGAGGCTGAATCCCACCAGTTAAACCCAGAGACTCCCATGTAGGGTAATCAGGTTAAGCTCTATATAATGACTGCCTTGAGTGAATAAAATACTGTTTCAGTAAATTTGTTCTCACAGAAGGGAGAAGTTGAATGAAGGAGAATACTGTAATTTTTATAATTGAACTGTATGATTGTCTTAGTGATTTAAAAAAAAAAAAAAAAAACTGGTGAAAGAATTAGGAATGTTGTTTTTATAGCCAGCTGTCTCAGAGCTTTATCCAAAAATAGCTTTGCTGCTAAATAAGAGGTGATGCTTAGAAAATTCTGAGAGCAGAAAGAAAAGCCATAGATAGAATGACTCAGGGAGCTGGGGAGTATGCAAAAATACAGCCAAACCTATGGAAGCATACATCTTGTGTCAAATAAACCAGGGAAAATTGTGGCTCCACACCTTTAAGACAAAAATAAATAAATAAATAAAACCCTTTAAAATTTCATATCTTGATGTTTTTTACCTGAATCACTATATACGATATATATCTCGATATAATTTTGCTCAATATAAAGATCAAGTAACCAAAGAGACTGTTCTAATTTACAGCCTTGAGTGCTTAATGTACTTAAGATTATGGATCAGCAGCACTTGTGCATTAAAACAGTAAACTAAAGCTTAAATACATGAATGAAAAATGCTTTTTAATGACCATAAAAAATACGCTTGTGCGAATGCACAAAGAAAAGATACTTTACCTCGATATAAACAATTTTCCCTTATCCGATATCTTGTGTGAAAAAGTCTTTGTATTTTTGAAAACCTCGATATATTGCTCAATCCTAATTTGACTCATGCTGCAAATCACCTACCTATGCCTCTTACATTCCAGTTTGCAGTCTCCACATTGCCTGAGAGGTATAACACCAGCCACGTCATAGTTTTTGGTTTAGTTTTAAGACGTTTTCTTCAGTGTTTTTTCTGACATTTTCTTCGTTGTATGTTTGTTTACATCACAGAGATGTACACACACGCTCCTGTTTTGTCTGGTTTTGGCGTATGTCTGCGGCAGCTTCACAGCACCACTTACAAACCTGGCAGATACACTACTCTACAACGTCTTCAGAGGTCTTGTGTGGACGTGTCTTGAAAAAATTCTATCTTTATGGAAAACTTTTTAAACAAAATAAAATTGTTCTCCAACAGGTTGTTCAAGTTGTTCACAAGCCTCTTAATGACCCATTGATTTGAGTTGGGTGCAGGGAAACTTCTAAAACCTGCAGGATACTTGCCCAAGAGGTTCAGAGTTGGTGACCCCTGCTACTAAGCAAACCACTAGGGTAACACGTTAAAACTTAATGACAATGATTATGCACCATCATTTGAGAGTAAAGCCCATGCTTTTCACCAGTGCATGTTGGGTTTGTGGGGTTTTTTTCCTGTGAGCTTTGTCTCCAGCTCCTGCCTTCTATTAGTGTGGCCTCCAGGTGCTGATTGATGACTCATGTGGCTCACCTGTGACTGCCAATTGCGTCTTCTTTTAAAGCCTGGATCTGTTCTTTAACCAGTGCATCTCCATCTGTTTACCTCTGATACTGTATGGCCATAGTTTGGGAGTTTTTGCTTCAGAAAGAAGACTTTGTAGAGAATCTTGTTTTTATTTTTATTTTTCTTCTCTCTTTGCCTGTTTGTAGTGATGACTGATTGAAGCTTTGCTGAGACTTGACTTAAAAATGACTTATTTGAGACTTAAATGAGACAATGTTTTTGAAGGACATCTAGTTGTCAATAAAATTAAGTGCAATCAAGATGTTTTTCCCTTAACAACTCCCAGCAGTTATGTTACCGCACCCTTTTTTTGCCTGTCCAAATGTACCTTCATATAGGGATGTCACAATTACAGATTTTATTGGTACGATTATTGCCAAAGAAATAACCATGATTATTGTGTTAAATAATTTTCCAACAGTATAAATTTGTAAAATCACTTGAACACTCTTTAAAGGTCTTCAAGTTTTATTTATGTCAAAATGATGGCATTAATTCAGAGATTAATCTGTGAAATAAATGTTTTTGTTTTTTCGCATCAAGTTATTTCTCATGGATTTTGTATCTCTTCAATTCACTGGAAACTCATCCACAACTGTCAGTCAGTCCTGTGAGCTCATCCATCCTACTGTGACCTGCTTCGAAAGTTTTAGTTTCATGCACTTCAGCAAAAACCTACACACAGTCAGTAAAACTCATCCTTCAATACAGATCAGTTCCCCAGCTCTTACCTGTGGCCTCACCTCTTTCATCTTCTCCAACAGTCTCCACCCTCCCCGCCTCCCTCCTGAGCAAGCAGCCCCAGCAACGTCTTTGGTTCTTCTTTGGTTTTGCCTCTAGTACCAAACCACAGCAGTACTTTAAGCACTTTGCCATTACACCAACTGTTGCGTCATGGGTTGATAAGCTAGTCACTGACCAATGTCCATCAAAAAACAAAGAAACAATCATCAGAAAACATAAAAAGGTCTTATTCACTTTTTGTTTGTGTTTGCATTTATGTGTTTGGGAGGGTTAATTTAAAAATTGTGAACAATTGTGGGCAATGTTAAATAGTATTGTTACATGAAATGGGCATCCTCATTTATATCTATGGAATCACACTGATCAAATCAGATGTTTATGTCAATTTGTCCCTTGTCATAAGTGTGCAAGGGGTGGTTTGAAAATTAGGCAAACTTCCTTTAAATAGACACAACTCTAAAGTGGAAGTAGTGTTAAGGATGCTGGCCATATAAATTGACTAGTTTGAAGGGTTAGAATAAGGGACAGAGACACAAACCAACACAAAACCACCAAGGTGAGGGTATCTTCTATGGGGGAAAAGAAGGGGTGTTTTTTACCTTTAGGGTGACTCTTTCAAGTTGGGATATGAAGTGGAACTGTGGTCCTTATTTCAAAAGTAAGTCTTGAGTTGCCTGCAGCAAATTCTGAAATGTTTACTGAATGTGAACAGTCAAATTCAAACAAGTAACAAATTTTGTGGATTTAAGACCAGCAAAGACAACAAAATGTAAATACATTTTGTTCTTCTTCAGGTCTATTTACTTTAAGCATTTGAGTAAAAGACTATGAAACACACCACTAGTTTTAACAGTCTGCTGGATAAATAAATAAAGCCACATCAGAGGTTTGCAGTTACTCATAAAAGCATCTATGTAGGCTGCAACTGAGAAACAGGAATGTGCTCTCATCCAACAAGTAGATTGTACTTTTGTCTATTAAACACAACATGGCAGCTTGTCACAGGAACTCAGATAAACTGAGAAGAGACACAGAGTTCCTCCTTGTCTTTGTCTCTGTGTGCAGCACAGTAAGACCCAAATTTACTAAACAGGGTTTATAAGCCTTTGGAGGCAACTTATAGGTATCAACAAAGATGTAGCTTGTTTCCTGTCACTGCAACAAAGGCTATATACATATAAAAAAAACACACACACATAACATATTCAATTAAGCTATTTAATATCAACACTTAAAAATAAAAAAAATTATGAGTTGATGAAAAGTTGATCAAAATTATTAAATGGGTAATGCAACCAAAAATGTGTGTTTTGAGCTGTAAACAACACAGAATTACTTAATTGTGATTAAAACCACCTATGCTGCTGATAAAATTTGTATTTTTTAAATTTATTTTAAAAATGGGAGTTTCTGGGTAAAACGGATCATAACACCACCTACAGGGTAAAACCTTTTTTTTTTCCTTGATGTAGAGTTGTACTGCTGCTTCCCTACGTCACTAGAAAATTTTTAAAACCTCACAGCCCTTCCCTCCAGATGCAGATAGGCAGGTCCTCGCCTTGCAGGCATAGAGAACTGCTCCCTTCAACGCACATGAATGGTGAAACGGTGTAGATTTACTAGTTCAGACTATTTCTCTTCTGTCACAGAGTTTCTGATGAAATATTTCTGCAATGGGACGGATTTGTGCTTTTGAGGGGTGTAAAACACCAGACTTTATTCTTTACCTGCTGATGCTCATCTGATGACAGACTGCAGCTCAAATTGAAGCAGCGGCAACTTCCAGCAGCACTTCCTGTAGCTGCCACAACCTGCTGCGAGTCTCCACAGCTTTCCAGAACCTGCTGGAGCTGCTGACAGGCATCGGACTGATATGGTTCAGGACCACCTTGTTCATGTGTAGCTGAGAAGATTCTGTAGGGGAAAAGTCTTCTACCTCAAAGACTATTCTGTGGCATACATGCTTTGTGAATCTCTCTTACCATCTTGCTAGTGAGCTGAGCTGCTGTCTGTCAGTCATTTTTGCCTCTGTCTCCAGACCCGCCCACTCTCCGCTCACCCCCCACACCTCCCATCCAAGCGGCAACCTCCGGCAGTAAAAAGTGAAGACTATGTGGAAGTGCAAAAAATTGCAGTTCACCCCGCATCCGCAAGGGTCAGGCTCCAAAACAGAGCAAATCCCCATTGACTCCCATGTTAAAAAAGACCAACTTCACAGCAGAAATAAACATGTTTAAAACCTGGTACAAAAATTCATTTTAGGATTAATAGGTCAAGTTTACCTTCATGACAAATGTTAGGGGGTGAATTTATTTCTAACTCATCCGTTTGGATGTTATTTAATCTTGAAATTCGGCATAATTAGGGGCGTGTCCTTTCGATTGACAGGTGTCCAATATCTGCAGCATAAATGGAGAGTGCAGCACAACCATGGTTTTTAACTGGCTAACAGCGGGCCTTAGCTTTAGCCCACCTATCTACATTAGCCAGTTAGGTCACGTTAGATCCGAGTTGGCTCAGTTAGCTGTTAGCTACAGGCAGCTCAGAGTTTGATAGATGTCAATCATCCACCCCCACGCTCACAGCCCAGTTTATTTGAAACTGCCCCTTTTAATTTGAAAAATTTCATGAATAATATTAAAGACAACATAGAGAGATGGAAATCACTCCCGCTGTCTGTTTGGGGACGAATCAATAGTATAAACGTTGTTATCCTCTCTAAAATAACTTTTCTTATGTCAGCTATTCCTCTTCCATTTCCATTTAAAGAGGTAGATATCATATTCAGTGACTGTTTATAGAACAACAAGAAACCTAAGGTTCATATGTAGACAGGGATAAGGGGGGCTAATTCTCCCAAATGTGTACAAATATCCATCCATCCATCCATTTTCTTCCGCTTATCCGTCAGGTTGAGGGGCAGCTGCCTAAGCAGGGAAACCCAGACTTCCCTCTCCCCGGCCACATTCACCAGCTCATCCGAAGGGATCCCGAGGCGTTCCCAGGCCAGCCGCGAGATGTAGTCCGTCCAGCGTGTCCTGGGTCTGCCCCGGGGCCTCTTTCCGGTGGGACGTGCCCGGAACACCTCACCAGGGAGGCGTCCAGGAGACATCCTAACCAGATGCCCGAGCCACCTCATCTGGCTCCTCTCGATGTGGAGGAGAAGCGGCTCTACTCTGAGCCCCTCCCGGATCACCGAGCTTCTCACCCTATCTCTAAGGAAGAGCCACCCTGCGGAGGAAACTCATTTCGGCCGCTTGTATTCGAGATCTCGTTCTTTCTGTCATTACCCACAGCTCATGACCATAGGTGACGGTAGGAACGTAGATCGACCGGTAAATCGAGAGCTTTGCCTTTTGGCTCAGCTCTCTCTTCACCACGACAAATATACAAATAAGTGTACAAATATTACATTTCATTTAATGCAAGGTATCCTTAAAAATGGGTTTGTGGTTTCACATCAAGTTATGCTTCAGTACAGCAAGAGATGCAAGCGGATGTCAGACCAAGCAACATTTATCACTGTCAATACGTCTGGTTTGCAATAAATATTCATTTATTCCATTCTGTTCCTCCCTTAACCCCTTCAGAAATGGCATGCTTATATTTTAATAGTAGTGGCCTTATCCCAATTTCTATCCTGAATTATAATCATTAAACCCCCACAGACTGGACTGGCATCCCAGCTGTAGTGCTTTAATTTGTGGTCTAACAAGGCCCTCAGTAATTTAAAGAGAAGGAATGGGACAACTTTTTGCGGCACCACAGATTTCCTGCAAAAAACAAAACATTTTCTGTCACTCTTGGTTTTTTACATAAACCATTATAAAATAAAACCAAATGCTGACATTTAACAGCAATACTGAAAAAACTCTAAATGTACAACTAATAACTACAAAACCGATGTTGTCAATATTTATGCATTTCCTTTTGTGTACCAGCTCCACTTCTCTTTGCAGACTTTGTGGGGAATAGGACAACCATCCTTAGTGTAGCTGTAAACTATGAGTAAGTCTGACAGTAAAGCAAATGCAAATGCACAGAATCACACACAGCGTGTATAACAGAGCTGAATAGTCTGCATTAGAGCTCCATGCACTTGATGATTTCACAGTGACAGCCCTGCACATTCACACATAGCTGGGAAGCACCACTCAAACAGAGCTTTAGAGGAGCTCTTTTTTATTGCAAAGTCGTATGTATTCAGTGGTAGTAAATGTCTCCTTAAATTAAAATTATTCTCCCTTGTTTAAGATAGTCTTCCAGCTACACAGGTGGTTTCCCCTTAGTTCAAGACTCCATAGGACAGGTGTTAGTAATATCTAACTAGTCTAAGTTTCAGAAAGCCATTTATTGAGCTGTGATTAATAAGCAGATTCTACTCTTGGCCTAATTTAAACCCTGTGTGGGAAGCCACAGTGCTTTAACTATCTATTTTCTGCCTGTCTCTCCTGTTATTCCCCCACTTAGTCTACAGAGCAGATAACCTTTAAGCAGGTAATTGTCAGCAGTTGGTGCCTGGCAGGTGTGTGGTACCGAGGAACTCGTATAGAGCAATAAACTGTTCCCCAATGTGAAAAAAAAAAGCTGTAAAACCAAAATATGACCAGAAATAGGATATTTTAGAAACCATCCATGAAGCCAGAAGCTAGATTCCCAGATGTAACTTTTATTACTTCCACTCCTTCTGTAAAATTTGACCACTTAAAAGTAGCAAAATTTAACTTTCTGACCTTAAAAATATGTGTTTCTGACTTGTTTTGATGGCACAATAACATTTATTATGTACATTCCTGGAGCTATCATTGCCCATCAGTGTCCCGAGGCTTCATCAAAGAAACTCGAAAGGACATAGGAGGAAGAGAGGAAACTAAAGAGAGAAAATAACAATGCAAGAGATACAACAACAGTCAACACTGGACTGACTTTTAGTGACTGGAGAGAATTTAGAGCACAGATAGCATGCAACATGGATGCTGAATCACCTCACAAAGTTCAGCCGTGTGTCTTTAATGACAACTGTTTGACAAAGTGGTTTTCCCCTACTTGAAGTATTGGGAAAAAGTAAGCAATACTATGCTGTGTACACATTTAACTGTAAGAAATGACACTAAATTGTAGACATAATTTCTGGGGCTGGGGCATCGAGGGGGTCTGATGTGGTGGACTCAGGATTAGGTCTCTGCTTTTTGTGTATGATTTTGCTTCATCGGGCTGCAACCTTCAACTTTTATTGGAGTGGTTTACCACCAAGTGTGAAGGAGTTCATATATGTTGAGGTCTTATTCACAAGTGTGGGAAAAATGGAACTAGACGGATGTGTGCAGCATCAGCAGTGATGTGTACTCTGTATCGGTTGTTCCGTGGTGAAGAAGGAGCTGAACCCAAAAGGTGAAGCTCTCAATTTACCGGCCATTCTACATTCCTACTCTCACCAATTGTCACCACCTGTGAGCACTGACGGAAAGAATCAGATTATGGAGGCAAGTATTCAAAAATTAATTTCCTCCTGGGATGAGAAAGGGTGAGAAACTCCTGCTGCTCCTCCACACAGAGAGGAGCTAGATGAGGTGGCTTGGGCATCTGGTTAGGAAGCCTCCTGCTCGCCTTCGTGGTGAGGTGTTCATATGTGGTCCTAGATCGAATACGTATCCGATCTAGGACCACACAGATTGCATACATATCTCATCTGTGTAGAAGCGACCTCAGTCTTAACATGCTGCATTTCTGCTGCATTTCATCCAACTTAGGCATTGCAGAAGTCAAACATCACAATTCTGCTGTTTTAAAATATTTACTGTGTTGTTGTCTTTTTCTTTTTTAATTGTAAATTAAAATGACGACAAAACAACACTGTTTCTTTAAATGTATGAACAAATTAAGCAAAGTAATGCAATGAAGGGAGGGACGGGGATGTATTTACAATTACAATATGTTAATGTACGTTTTACATCCTACATCGTCAGGCTGGGTCGATATTTCACTGGAAGATCCACAGGTCGGGTTTAATAATCATCCTAAGGGTTTGGGTTGGTGCAGGTTGGTAAAATTGGACCCATGCAGGACTTTGTACAGACGAACTCGGCTGCATTGTCTGTACATGCCTCCGTACAGAAGTGGGAGCTACTGCTCAGATAAAGGCCACTGTTAACATTTACGCTCTCCTTTTCCTCAGTCATCTTCTTTCATTTATCAAGTAGGCATCATTTTATCGGTTCAGAGCGGGCAAGTACTTCCATATTAATAAACAGACGTGAAACATCCATTACCCATTACATCCGTAAATACTATGTGATGCCATGTTATCTTCTACACATGCATGTTACTTTAGGGCCACATACCGTTCACACTTCATCGTGATGAAGGTTGCATTGAAATGATAATGTGAACAACCACACAAAAACATCAGATTTCATTAAAAAAGTCAGATTTAAACATTTAGACCCGCAGTGTGAACATAGTCAGTGGCCCTTGTTTATCAAATGAACGTGGAAATGAGCACACATCTGATCCCAGGAATGATCTTACAATTGGTTTCATGTGTGATTCATGAAACATTTGTATCTGACCGATCCCAGCATACAAATGATTGGGCTTTGATAAATATAGAATAGAATAGAAATACTTTATTAATCCCTTCGGAAAGCCTCAGGGAAATTTGTTTGAAATCATTTACATATCATGCCCTTACTTACTCGAGGTCCAGAGACCTCACCCAGTCAGGTCAAACCATGGAGAGGAGACATTCTGCTAAAAAAAAAGTTTTCAGAGGTTGAGATTGAAAGCCTCACTTGAGAGATGGAAAGTAATAGAGGTGCTGTTTGGCAGCCTAGAAACCAGAGTCAAAGGTCTGCACAAAAATGTTAAATGGAAGAAGATCATGAAGGCAGTCCATAGCCTCCACACTGTTGAAGAACTGCACATTTTAGTGCACAGCACAGGAAACATTAGCCTACTGATTAAATAGATAACTTATACAACTTTTAGGTATAGAAAGGATGGATCAGCTCCTGTCCCTCCCCCTAGTGTGGAGGCTGTGCTGGACACGGTTCTCTGGGCATCAGCTCCTCTGACTGCGCTGGGGCATCAAAAGGCTCCATTAGCCAGCAATACTGTGCAAGACTGCACAGGACAGAATTATGTCGCAGACTTTCTCCAGAGTGTACAGCAGCGTCCCCCTGCTGGTCCGAGACACATCCACCTGCCCTTCAGTAACCTGAAGGAGGACTCCACTGTGCACGTGTGTGCGCATTGATGAACCTGCAGTCCTGTTCTTTAGCAGGGTTTGCCAGCAGGGTGATGAGAGTGAATATAGGTATGAGTTTGTTTGCAAACACAGATTTCTGTTTGTATTTACCATTATTTCAGATTGCAGTGTGTAATTATTTATGGACATATTCATTAAATTTGAGCTATTCTAATTGTCATATGTGGGCCGAGGTTGTTTATCATATTTATTTTCCCAAAGCAGTATCAGTAGGCTATTTTATTTTATTTGTTTTGGGAATCCATTCTAATACCTTTTTTGCAAATTAGTTCATTCTGAGTACTGAATGTGTGGCTGCTTATGTTTAAATGACGGTTTGAGGTTTGTTTGACAATTATTTTCAGGGTCTGCTGTGCTACACCACTAATCCACACTGACTCAAACTTTCATACACAATCTCAGATCTGTTGTGAGATTTTATCGTATTGATTGTATCGTATCGATCCTATGCTCAAGTCCAAATGAATAAATGCAGAGCCTTGCAGGGAAATGGTCATGCGCACAGATTTTCATCGTACATTCATTTGATAAATAAGGGCCAATGTATTGACTGTTGCTGTTATGTGGCAACCTCCCCTTCAGTTCCTGGACTACTATTACAGTAAAGTGCTGTGCACCATACTAATGCAGCTGGTCAGCCATGGAGCACTAAATTATTAAAGGTTAAACGGAAAATAACGAAATGGAGAAAACTGTTGAAAGATCTTTTAAATGATGTTTTGTTTTCTGTCATTTTATTGGCTGTTAGTGGCAACAAATCCATGCAACATGAATAAGTGAGATGTAACACACACACACACACAACAGGTGGGAATCTAATGAGTTTTTATCCACTTATTGGTAATTATAACAGAATTATTCATCCAAACCTAAATGGACTTAACAAGGCTCTTTTTTTTTTTTTCTATAATTTTTTCTCTTTTTGTCTGCTTGCTTAAAACCATGAAACCAATCACAACATAACGTTTAGGTGTCCATGTTTCTGTGGTTTTCCTAAAGGAGCCAAAAGAGAAGATGTGAGAACATATTGGTGACACAGTAATCCCACATTGTAAATTCAATCAACCTTTGATCGCCAAGTCATAAAATTGCCACAACCAATGTAAATGAATGAAATAGGCCATTTCCACAGAAAGAAATCCAAAACATGTTATAACTAGGTGTCAGACGTGTATATTCAATTCAAACACAGTTGTTGTAGGGGTGTCTAATCAAAGTTCATACATGTTACGGCTGTGATATACGGATTGATACCAAAATATCAATCCTACCAATACCAGCTTTTTATGTTCCAGAATTGATTTTTATGTTAGAATATCGATATTTTACTGATTTGGGGTAAAAATGCTGTCTATCACTAACTAGAATACAATGGAAAGTAACTATAATATCATAATCTTCTCTAAATCATACCCACTTGTCAGGAACTACTTTTTCTTCCGCCATATGTGTCATATGTGAAATGGCACAGCGAAGCAGCAGCGCATCTCTCACTCACACATAGCATCACGTAAACCCCCTTAAACATCTGAGAGTCACCCATAACATGGTATATAATTAAATTATGATGAGGAAGAGCAGAAAATTAGTGGGACAGATGCTGCAAGGGCGAGATACGTCACCCTCAGAGTCTTTTGATGCTGCAGGCAGGTTTTCATCTGTCTGCTAGGTTTAAGTTTTTGTGCTGATGTTCAAGCAACAGGAGTTCCTCCTGTTCTTAGGACTATTGCATTCTGTTTTGTTATGTACAGTAATAAATGTGGTTATGAAATAAGAAAATACTTCAAAAAATATCTGTATGAGTTCAGTTTGGAGTGATATGTGTCCCTGAGCTCAACTCACATCAATTCAACAGGGCTAGATTTAGTTGGTAAGAGTGCAAAATATTTAATATAATAGAAAGACAATAACATCAATCCCTCTTATCTATTTAGACTGAGGTGCAATTATTGTGGCATTTATATTTTTATTTATGCATTTTACTGGAAATTTCAGATTGAGTCACTTAGTATTCTATAAAAATGTAACTATCAGGAACGTGGCATGGTTGAGACGTGTGGACCCAAATTCAGGCTTTACAAGGCAGGAGGCAGACCAGTGCAGGAACAGGGTTTTTATTAAACAAAAACTAGCCGTACAAAACAAAACACTATGAAGGCCAGACTGTGTAGAGATGTTACGCTCCTGTCTGCTCGAGCATGTGTCGAGCAGTTACGTGATCACACACACTGAGGCCTTGGTATGATGTACACATGTTGAGCTGCTTCCGGGTATTTCGAAGGGACTAGTTGTTAATCAGTCAATCCTTTAAAATAGATTCAATCGCACTGTAAACTGAAAGTTTTTGAGAGGGGATTTTGCTAGCAACTATTCATCATTTCGGAATGAAGAAAATCCTCACATTAGAATTATATTAGCTTTTGGAAATCAAATGTCTGCAGGAAACGCCGTTGCCATGGCAACTGCTGAACGAGCTCAGAGTATGAAAGTGTGAAAATGTTACAGGTAGGCTATATTTAAATTTCTTTATATTGCTGTTTTTTTTTAATAGCCTTGTAAAAAGCAGACTTTAAAGATTAACATAAACATCCGGAAGCATCAGAGGAAAAGCATCAGTCTGCAGCTGCAGAAGTGCACGTCAACCAGTGGATCCTTCGACAGCCGAGCTGGTTTCTAATCAACATTAGCATAGGTTTTTGTTCATTTTAAAGTTGGTTAATTGCGATTTAATTCTTGTTTCTTTCAGTTGCAACTTCTCCAAAGCTGGAGACAGGGCCAGACTGGGACCCAAAGTCAGGGGGTTAATCATACACTCACTCAGGCCACCCCAACATATATACTGCATGCATATGCTCACACTTGTGCAAGTGTACATACACACACATGGACTTAATGATCACCAAAACTCATTATTCTAGACCAACATTCTCATAAAACTACAAATCACGAGTCCAGTGTTTCTCTCTTCTCGTCAAAAGGTTTAATACCAAAGTCAAACCAGTACTCTAATATTAATGATGATCGTCTGTTGAGATAAATAACATGATTCACATGTTAAATAATAAATAACATGTTTTATTTTGTCCACAAATCATTTAGATGCAAGTTTACCATAGTACATTTAATACAGCAACAACAATGTCAACAGCAAATTCACCTGATGTGATTCAAATAACATCAGAAAATTAAAAAGTCTTCTCAACTTAAGACAGATAAGACACTGTCCAACTTCAGGAGAGGTTCCCAAACTTTATCATGCAGCAGCACCTGTGGAGATATGTTTGGCTCAGCAGGACCCAACAAATATTTCATGCAGGAAAATCAGCCATGATATGGGAACAGAAACACATCCACACAAACCCCATATGGAGTTTTGACTAAAACCTCAGACATCAACATTTACCCAACAAGCATAAAATGCTGCAGCCACATAATTTACATTCAGATTAACACACTGACACACTGATTAAATCAAAAGTTCCCTCATCAGCATTTAACCTGGACTAATGAAACGTTCTTCACTCTCACAGCTGTGCAAAAACTTGTGTGCTGGACAGGAACAGATGTGGACAGTATATGTGGACAGACTGTTATAGCCAAGCAGCCAAAGTATTAAAATATCCACCTGTTAGTTTATTACAACACAAATAATTAACTAATTAGTTTATTTTATCCAGGTTATACCACAAAACCCCAAATATGAGCTAGTGTATATAAACGATAGCATATCCATTTGTAGTTGTGTGTTTGGGCTGATGTGGTTTAATAATAAAACAACAAACCAGTGCAACATTTCCAGTAGAATGAAGTTTAGACAGGAGGTAGTAGCCTACCAGCTCGTTATTACAGATACATAAAAGGGCTCATGGAGAATCTCAAACAGTGATCTTCAGATAAAAGTTTGCCCCCAAACAACACACTGTTCCCCCCTGCATTTGTCATTTATTAAACGTTAACTCACGTGACACTGCGGGTGACTGGACACCACTGCTGGTGGAGGATCTGAAAATATCGGAAATTTCCCGGCATACCAGCACCACGTTCCTCCGTCTCTCTGTTGTTCCGCCTCCACGTGCTCTTGTGTTGATTAGTTCTCGTGTTAAAAATAAAATTTGACTACTGATATTTTTAATCAATCGCCAATTGGTGAAGGTGAAAACTTACGAACACAAATCATTTTATTGGTGGGTGTTGCCAGTTTCTGCAGACCAATCAGCTGCACCAATGTAGTTCACCGTGATTCATTTTTACTTTTTATTCTTTTTTTTTTTTCTTTTTTTTTTCTTCTTCTTCTTCAGTTAGGCCACTTAAGAGCCCAGGCCACCAGGAATAGTCCCGCTGCTCCCGACGGCCAGTCCGGGCCTGGCTGGAGTGGTAGTGTGCCAGAAAAGAAGCAGACTGAAGCCTAACATTATTGATAAAATACTTTTTTTAAAATAGAATCTATGACACTTTACCAAGTTGCACAAGCATTTGTCTTAGAATTAATTTTAATACAACTGTATGAAATCAGTAACACAATCATTATCCCCACTGCACAAGCACCCCTTCCCTCATACCTTACCATTTACAAATATAGATGTAGTTGCAAGTAGCCTACTACTGTCATTACATTTTTTTTTAACTTATCTTGCTTTTAATCATTTTAATGTAATTTATTATTTTATTGTGATTATGTGTTGATGCCTTTTACTATTCTAAATATCTGTAATGTCTTTGTTTTATGTGAAGCACTTTGAATTGTCCTGTACATGAAATGTGCTATACAAATAAACTGCCTTGCCTTGCCTTACAGATTGGGATACTTTAAATTGCACCATAATCGTCTTACTTAAACCAATGTTACCTAACAGCCCTCTTTTATCATATATTTACGACAGAAGAAGATATTAACACATGGTAGAAAACGTATCCTTTATTGAACCTTGATCCTTTATTGAAAAATGAGACGGGGATGACAGGCGTGCAGTGAGGAAAGCCGTCAATACTTTCCCTCTTATGCATCAGACACACACAGCCAGCAGATGGAACTTTTTGACCATGGCAAATGTTTCGACACAGTGAGACAATTTCAGGCAGTTGTGTCAAAGTTGGATGTTTCATCGGTTTCACCATCCCTAAGACTGGGACATGACCTGAACCAAAACATGACGTGAAGACAACACTAACAATGGACTGGCAGGAAATGAATTAAACAAAGGTGTAAACAGAAACTTAATGGAAACAGGTGAAGTGAACCAGCCAAATCAAACCAGGTGCACTAATGACAAGACGCAGAACGCAACACAGAACTAAACATGACAAGACTATAAATACCAAAAGCCAAGAACATAATATCATGACACTACCACTTTCTTTCCCCTCAGTGTAGCTGCTTTAAAAGTGATTCTCCAAACACATTCTATGCAAAGTTTCAGAGCCATTAAGGCTATTTCTTTAGTTTTTGTGTAATAATTGTAATTGTTGGAGACTGGGACAGTTAGATTTTGGGTATCATTTCACAGTAGTTCTGTTTGTTATATTCTTAGTTAACGGTGCTGCCTCCAGTTTTTTGTTTTGCTTCTACTTCACTGCTGAGCCCAGGCGCATGTGGCAGGGTCTATAGCACATCACAGACTACAGCTCCAGTACCATTAGCGCCACAGACAGTCTGCCTGATGACCTCAACACATTTTACACTCGCTTTGAGACCTCCACCCCCAACACAGAGAGGAGGCTCTCAGACACCTGGACAACAACCCCCCCCCCCCCTCACCAGTCGTCTCATCAGCCCAGGTAAGCAAAGCTCTGAGGAGGATCAACCCCCACAAAGCGGCAGGACCAGACAACATCCCTGGATGAGCCCTCAGAGCATGTGCTAACAAGCTGACATACATTCTCACCTCCATATTCAACATCTCCCTCAACCACAGAACTGTTCCATCCTGCTTTAAGACCACTACCATTGCCCCCCTTCCTCAAAAGAGCCCCCTCTAGCTGCCTGAATGATTACAGGCCAGTAGCACTCACTCCAATCATTATGAAGTGCTTGGAGAGAGTGGTGCTGACCCACATTCAGAGCTGCCTACCAGACACACTGGACCCCTGCAGCATGCCTACCGGTCCAACAGGTCCTCCTCAGATGCTACTGCTGCAGCCCTGCACGTCTCCCTCTCACATCTGGAGAATAAACACTCCTATATCAGGATGCTCTTTATTGACTACAGCTCGGCATTCAATACGGTCATCCCCACAAGCTCACCCACAAGCTGTTTTCCCTGGGACTGCACCCCATCCTCTGTGACTGACTCCAGGACTTTCTGACTGGTGGCCTCAGTCTGTCAGGATGGGGAACAAGACATCAGCCAGCAGGGTGTGTCCTCAGTCCCATCCTCTACACCCTGTTCACCCATGATTGTGTGGCCTCCCACAAGTACAAATCTATCCTGAAGTTTGCAGACGACAGCTTTGTGATAGGACGCATCACTGGCGGGGACGAAGCAGCCTACAGGAGGTAGGTGGCCTCTCTGGTGGCATGGTGTGAGGACAACAACCTCACCCTCAACAAGGACGAGACAAGGAGATGGTAGTGGACATGAGGAAGGAAAGGAACCCTCATCAGCCACTACTTAGCTGCAGGCTGGAAGTGGAGAGGGTGAGCAGCTTTAAATATCTGGGGGTCTACA
This sequence comes from Melanotaenia boesemani, assembly GCF_017639745.1. Classification (NCBI taxonomy): domain Eukaryota; kingdom Metazoa; phylum Chordata; class Actinopteri; order Atheriniformes; family Melanotaeniidae; genus Melanotaenia; species Melanotaenia boesemani. The sequence goes on along the minus strand of NC_055691.1, from coordinate 6,122,586 downwards.
TCAGCGAGGACCTCACCTGGACACTCAACACCACAAAGCTGGTGAAGAGAGCTCAGCAGCGGCTGTACTTCCTGAGGAGGCTGAGGAAGGACTCTGCTGCCAGGACTCTGCTGCCCTCTCTGCAGAGCATCTACCTGTTATGCGCGTGTTGTCGGAGGTGCGGACCCACTTGCAGGCAGTCAAGGCAGGAGACAGGTCGTGCAGGTGAAAATGAGTTTATTAAACTCAAACTGAGGAGCAGGAAACACACGGTACAGGTGCATGAGCCGCACACAAGGATCTGACAAAGCAAAACTGAAAACCAACAGCATTTATAGACAGAGGGAGTAACAAGGAGCAGGTGACGTGAATGACAAATCAAACCAGGTGGGGTAACGAGCTAGGAACAGAAACCAGAGCACATGAGGGAAAACAGAACTGGACATGACAAAAACGCAGAAACCCAAACTATAATCAGAACCTAATAAACCAAGAAACACAAAAACCCAGTAACCATAACAGAACCCTAACACTACCAGCACAGAGTCCATCATCAAAGACCCCACCCACCCCCAACATGGACTGTTCACTCTCCTCCTCTCAGGCAGGAGATACAGGAGTCTGAAATGCTGGACAACCAGACTCAGAAACTCTTTCTTTTCCTCGGCCATCACTCCTATCAGACTCCTTAACAGCTGATAGGAGTCTGTAACAACAACGGCCTGTACCCTGCACACTGACTTTATATTGTCAAGCACAGTAACTGCAATATTACTGTTTTATGTGTCTTATTACTTATAATAGATATTGCACATCCATCTTACCGTCTACCTCATGACAGTTTTTTGCACAGCTAATCATTCATTCACATCCATCCACAATAATAATGTGCCTGATGTAGTACATGTTGTAGATGACATTTCCAAGGCTTGACCTACCCAAGGTCCAGGTGGTAGAATCAGGGAATATCTTGGAGTTATGTCCAGCAGGGGTGGAAAACGTGTCCCTAAAAGCAGTGGGAGCAGCATAGGCAGGCAGAATAGTGCTGTAATATCCATGATGATGGTTGGAAGTATTTGAAAAATAAGAAAGTGCATCACAGGTCAGACAGTTTGGGTGTTGTGGAGACAAGGGTTAATGCTTTTTGTTTTGGAATGATGTTTCAAATGCATTGACATTCTACTGGTTTTCTGGTTAATTTATTTAGAGAATAATATTTTTTAAAAAAGCAAAAAAAGAAAAAAAGACATTATTAATAGCAATTGTTATGTAATCTAATATGGTTGCCAACCTATGATGCCACATTATGCAAATTAGATTAAATTCGCTTCCACCATAAACTCTGATTAATGTTCAACATTTTTAAGCAGATGCTTCATTCATAGAGTCTCAAGGTTCATCATGAAAGAGAAAATCTGCAACACTTTGAAGCATTTGGTTTTAGGCTCTTCTTTTAAACCATCTCTTAGCTGGATACCAGCTAACAGTAATGTGCTGCCTGTGCAAGTGTGATGTTTGCAGCCAGTGGTGCATATTTAGATGCTTTTTCTGCTCTGTCACACAAAATTTGAGGCTCCAAAGGATGTATCCAGGGTAGCCAATGAACCAATAGGCAAAGTCTCTCATTGAGACTGTGAAGTGCACAAGATATATCTAAAAAATATGGAAATATCCAAGACATGGGAAGCTGGGGCAACAGTCTGAGCAGGATTGCCAAGACCTTCCATTCCCTATGAGTGCATTCACACCAGCCCTTCTGATTCTGTTTGCTCGGAAAATCCTTTACGTTTGAGGAAGTGTGAATGCACACAAACTTTAATGCTCATCCAAGGGGGGGCATGAAAAAATTGTTCTCCCTCTTTCTCTCTCCTGCTCTTTTGCAAATTACCTTGCAGGGTAGAGCCCTCAGCATGTTAAATAATGTTATTAAAACTAATTATAGTAGTTATAGCATTGCTCTGTATTAGTTCATATTCTCTATGCAGGTTTTTCCAGTGTTTTAGGTGAAAGATGGCATCCAAAGCATCCATGTCAGGTTAGGTAAAAGAGCTCTTTTGTAAATGAGACTGGTTGTCTCAATGGGACTGCCTGTATATATAATGGTTTATATTAATTAATAAATAAAAATTATATTTCTTCTACTGTATTCCTTTACTGTATCTGCAAAAATAAGGAAAAAAATCTAGATACACCAAATATTAGTTAATGTTCCACCACTATCTGCTTTCCAAATATTGTAGAGGTGCTCAAAGCAGCCAAGTGTTGTACAGTGATGGGGGTAGTAACCAGTCTAAGAATTTGTCAATACAGCATAGCAATACCAAACTTGTGGCAAAAGATACTGCTCCTTCGATCACCTGAAGGAGTCCCTCAGCAGCCAACCCACCTAAACAAGCTAAGCTTTTGTCAACATGTCTTGTCTCAAGCTAGTTGCAGGGTTCATTGTAGAAGACATGCTTCCTCTGTCGACTATTGAATCACCCTGGTTTAGAAAAATGCTAAATAAAAAACCCAAGACTCGTAAGCTAACATCTGATCGGAAAACGTTTTCCCAGTACTTGGTTAAGTGTTATTCTGACATGGAATTGAATCTTAAAAGAACTTTTGAGTCCCTGGATCAGGTGTCTACCACTGTGGACATTTGGTCAGGTGTTACACCAAAATGTGTGACTGTCAGAATCTGTGACCACCAGGGGGCAACAGTGTACATTTCTCTGCATGTCTTGCAAGTCTTGAAAACACTTGTTATTTAAAGGGTAATTTACACCGGGTGTGTGTGTGCCTGCAGTTTCCTTCCGACCTCCATGGCAGGTCAATCCAAGCTGGGAGCGCATCAGGTGCGGAGAGACCACAAGAGCAGACCGTCTAGCATGATCCACGAGATCACGTAATCACAGGAGAAGTAGAGATCTTGTGATTCTCCACTTCAGGATAAATGTCTTGTCATCCATGATGAAAAGAAAAACGCTGAGACACCCTGACCGATTAAAGACGTAATGTTTACACGGATCAGCGAGTGCAAATCTACACGGAGGCTTTTATTTTGAAAATTACCGGAAGCTTATTCACTGATGTTCCAAAGCAAACACATACTCACACACTGCTGTCAGAGGGTGGAACTTACTCACCAATCCATTTGAGAACATCAATAATACGTCTGTTGTTCTGATTCATTTATTGCGATTGAAGACTGCATTTGCGGTCAGTATTTATTTGGGTTCATTATAATGCAGGTACAGTAAAGTCATACGTTCTGATGGCTATCTATTATCTATTGTAGCAGATTGTATCTAAATGTGAATCTCTGTATCTGACAGAGCTCCTCTGGACAAAGCTGTACAATCAGAATCTGTTCCTTTCAGATTCCCTCCATGTGCGATGGCCTTCTGTCAGATCCGAAACCATCAATATCTTCTCTTATCCTCTTGGCCTGCTGGCTGATATGGGCCAAAGTACAACTGCAGTTATGTGAGTGTGATTAACAAGAGGTCCAGCCTCAAATTTATTTAATTCCAGCTTTGTACTCTTGAATAATTCATGTACAAACTTGCAATAAGTAACAATACAGTCACTTTCTAAACTAAGAATATTATAATAGATGCTGAAACACTTTTTTCACTAATAATTTTAGTATTTCTGGGAAAAGCTTCCACCCATCTGGACATTATATCCAGCATCTGACACACCCGGTGAATTCAAAGCTTCTTTTTTATGGCTTAGAGTAAATTTATAATGTAATCAAGGAAGGACTTGAATTAGATTTTCCTATTAGCCATACCCTGACCGAACCAAGACATCTGCTTTGAATCCTGCCTAATACAATAGAATTATCTCTTGAGTCTTTTCAGCCAATGACTTCCTGCCCCACATTTCTCTCAAGCAAAGCTCTTCTTTGAGTTATTCTTCTCCTCTTTCCTGAATGTATTCCTCACCTTCAGCTATTGATTCAGTGCAGTGACTTTAACACTCATTTGCTTTGGTTTAATTACGGAGGAAATACTTACTTCAAAAGATTTTGTAATATATACAGTACATCATTAGAAAACATTTTTTAACACCTCATTAGTTTTTTGTTTGAGTTTATTTTATCCCAGCAACAATCCACATGCTATGTCTTTGTTCTCTTCCTGTCTCCACCTCTTGTCCTAAAGAAGTCCTTGGTCCATAAAATGCATGCGTCAATAAATTATCCAAGAGTCTAAGGCCCTGATCTATTAACGCTTTGCGTGTACTAAAACAGGTGCAGACGGCTTTGCTCCGCTAAAATCGGCCCAAGCTTATCTATCAAAGCCGCAAACATGGAACTGCGTCAGTTATCCTGGCAAAACTGCGCCGCTCTCCACTTTGCGTTTCTGAAGCTACTGCATATGCATTATGGGCGTTCCGGCCAGAAAGTGCACATTAGTGGGAGGAGACTATGCAAATAAATCTGGTTTGCGCAGCAGTGGGATTCATGTAGCCCGCAAATAGTTTGCGGTGTTTATGTTTGCTCTAAAAATAGCGTTTCTGAAAAGCAGGTGCTAATTGGCACAACAGTATACGCGCAATGGCTGCAGTAATAATTTTAAGGAGGAGGCACAGACACCATGAAAGGCGACTAAGATAATGCATTTTTTTCTATTATATTAATATATTTAGAATGCCAGAGAAGAGGATTGTGGAGACGATCCAGCGTTGCAATATTAGAATTGCTGGATAAGTTTAAAGACTTTATCATGCCTGTCTTTTATTATTATTATTATTATTATTATTATTATTATTATTATTTCTTTATAGCTTTTAAACCTTTATTATTTCTTATTTGTTCCTTGCATGTTTTTATATGTACAATACCTTGGTTCCTAAAGGTTGTTGTTAGTGTGCCTTATAAATAAATTGAACTTGAATATGAAACTATATTGCAGCATTTCTGGTGACATTTAGATTTTTTTCCTCGACTTCCGCAATATTTTTATTTGTCTCCTTTATTTGTCTCAACTTCTATCGGATAAAAGTTAATTTTGCGTTTGCGGTTTCCTTGCTCTCCAGAACCTTACATGACAGAGCGAACAGCGCCGCTAAATCCTCATTTAAATACTGCTGTTTGCTCCGCAAATGATAACAGGAGCAGTCTTAATAGATCAGGCGCTAATCGTAGAAACATAACCAGAGCAAAACTGCGCAGCAAATGTTAAATAGCGCAGCAGTTTTGCCCTCGTCATAACTCAGCCCCTAAGTGTTTCTCCTTTCCCTTGGCATGTATAACCTACTTTAAAATAAAGGAAAGGGTTGTTTGTTTTCAACCACTAATTATACTGCTTCATACTGTAAAACCACATCAGTGTCTTTCAAATGATTTAAATGCTATAAAATCATTCATAGCTCATAAATTCATGTAAACTGTCATCAGTATTCTCAAAGAAAAGCTTCCTCATAATGGTCTAAATTATGGTCGAAACATGTTTAACAATGACACGAAGAGTTTATGTTCGGAGGATCACCATGAATGCTTGACTGAAACAATCATCCCTCTGGTGCCTTTTCTGACCTTCCAGCTTAAACTATGTATTCATACTTGGCTTCTTGTCCTGGACTTCTGCCCCTTTCTCTGGAACAAGAAACATGAAGGCGGCAATTTTGCTTGAGAGAGATCATTATCATTAAAGGGTTAAACTTGAAGCTGCAACTACTTCCCACCCTGAAGTGGGAGATCAACCTATATTTCTAAATGAAAAATAAGAACTTTTGAGTAGATTAAAGCAACCCTAAGTAACTTTCCATCCCCAGAACTCTGTGCTTCTGATTGTTTAGATGGCAGACTGACATTCATTATACACATTCTTGCCATTGTTGCCAGGCAGTGTCATGAGGCTGAGAAACTGCTCCAAGCATCACTTTATAAATGTGTTTTGCTTTACAGCACCACATGTCAGCAACTTGACATCAACACAATGGGCATTTGGGATATGCACCGTGACTGATTCAGCAAAGAAACCCAAGAGGGGGGAAATGAGGAAAAGAAAGAGAGAAAGTGACTGAACAAGCGATAAAACAAGAGAAAACATGAGACTGACTTTTACTGGATGGTGAGAGCTCAGAGAAGAGAGAGGATGCAAGATGGACACTGAATTGGCCGTCATTAGGGGGTGCTAAAGTGTGAAAATCTGCCAAAGTTCAGCAGTGAAGCTTTAATGAGTGTAACAATAACTCCATCTACACTGATGCATCAAGTCAACGATCAATGATCATATCACTCCAAACAGATAACAATGGTTATGTAATTATTTGTGAAATGTTCTTACTAAAGACCATGAGCAATTCACACCATCACATTTACTTTCTTCTAAAAATCAAAATGGCTTACATTCTAATGGTGTAGTAATAATCAGACGTAGTAGCATCCAAGTTTCCTGCGTAAATGTCTAAAAAAGAAAATTATTCTTTTAGTTTTGTTGCATAACGATTTAAAACCTCATACAGAATGAGCTCTGAATGAGCTCAGGAGCTCTGAATGAGCTCAGGAATAAATGTTTATGATTAGATTTTTATTTGATTTGATTTATTATTTCCTTGCTTTATGCGATTTGATTAATGGAAATGATTGTGTTACAACAGCATTGTGATATTGTCTTATATCGAGTCAAATCAAATCGAACTGAAATCGTACCGTAACAGAATTTGTAAAATAGATAAACATCACATTGTTATCAAATTAATTAATTTAATATGGTATTATCAAACTTGTGGTTCTCATCCGTAGTAGTAGACATCCTAGAAATAGAGATTGATGATACACGATTCTTCTCTTTGAGGAGAAAGTAAAATGATTTGAGTCATTTTTGGGTCATTTTCAGCGCAAATGTTTTTCTGTTCTTATGAAGCTGCAATTTAACTTTTACACCACAAAGAAGCACCAGAGTTTGTTCTTTGTTTACTTTTTGGTTGTGTCCTCTAACTTCTGACGGAAAAACATCTAATTTCACTTTGACTTTTTAAAACCTCAGAATTTGGCTACATCTCGTATTAAATTTACATTGTTCAGAAATAGCTTTGTGTTTTGCACTACAGGCAGCTTCATGTATATATTAATACAGATTTGTAAAAAAAAAAAAAATGCCCTTAAGCAAGTTTATTATTGGTTTTCATCAAATTTGATCGAATTGCACGCATTGCAGATACTGTTAGAATTTACTGACCTGTTAGGAGGGACAGCTCTAATCGTTTCATCTTAATGCTGTGTCTTTATAAAAAGAAGGGAGGCAAACTCTTTAGAGCTGATCTCTGGTTAAAATTATGTGTAAGATCATGACAGGTAATATTTAGGTATTAAATATATAACTAATGTCAAATAGTGAAAAAGAGGGATGCCAGGAGAAAATTCATGACTTGGGACTTCAGGTTTAAATCAATATTAAACAGTCACAGAAGCACAAATGTATCTAGAACGTGTGATGAAACATAAGATGAGCCCTTCGTTTCACCAAGGTAAAGAAAAGATCCAACAAAGAGCTTGGAGGGACTGCAGTGGATCAGAAAATGGCTCAGCAAATCCTGCACATCCATGTTTCTACATTTGTTCTTTTAAATATTTTCCCACATATCTTTTAACAACTTATTGTTGCAACATTTTCCACCTGAATGCACAACACACTGTGAGCAGCATCCCTGCAGATCATCTGTTTGCCTGTCCTGAGATGAACAAGAGAGTTTGTTTATTAGAAGGGTGTGGTTTCCTGCACATCCAAAGTGGGAATTAACTTTTTATGTGCAGCACTTTACTGGGAGTGCTGCGATGGTGAAGATACAGCATCAGATCCTCTTCGAGCTCTCTGAGCAAATGCCAATTTATGGCCATGCTTCCTCTCGCTTTGGTATTGCTATTCATACATTCATCTGCCAATAAATATAAGTGGCCAGGCAGAAAAGCTGCATAATTCCTCAGTTATAGAAACTGCACAATGTGTCCTTGTCAAATATAATTGCACTTAAATGAAGTGGAGGCAGATCATGAAAAAATGCTTTATGACATTGTAAAAATATATTTACTGCTAGATTTTTTTTTGTTGTTGCTTTCATTAACCTAATACCTGACTGAAACATTGTGGGACATACAGAGCAGACAAACTTACTCTATACATCACTGAGTGATGAATGAAAAGTTTTACTGTGGTACATTCTCAGCAATCATCTCATGTAATTAATCCTATTGACTAAACCGTTGGTAGCAGACGTCCTGTGGGCAGAACATGACAAATAAGTATGAATTTCACTCACTCTCCCTTCCAAGTTTTTACTTGTTATACACCATTGGAAAGCTAAGATTCTTGAGATCTGAATAATGTATAACATTTCAGGCTACAATCATAACTGTAGATTCAGTAAATACTTATTTCTGACCAGTAGCAAATGGAATTCATTTGTGAATCTATTCTGTATTCCAGTAGTAGTAAAAATGGCCTGTTACATCAGCAAAGGCCACAGCAAGACTTTTATTCATAAAATGCAGTTTTAGGTGAAAATTTAAGGATTTTAATGGGTAAAATCAAAGAAATTAATACAAATCTAAAAAAGGTTTAAAAGAAAATAATAAAAATCAGCAATAGGTTTTCCACATTACGGTGGCCGGAAAGTGCAAACAATATTACATCTACTGAAAAACTTTTACAAGTTTACTGAAACACAATTACAACGATAGGTGTTACACCAAAATCTGTGATCCACCAGAATCTGTGACCACAGGGTCAGCGATAGTATACATTTCTCTGCAAGTACGTTTTAGAACACGAGCAGTCTTGAACATTTTTACTGAAAACACATTTCTGATAGCTATCAGAATATGTTACTTTACTGTACCTAGATTATAACGAACTCAGACGTCAATAAAAGTGTTTTCAAGACCTTGCTCTTCTTCTAAGACATACGTGCAGAGGGCTTCCTGCAGTCACAGATTCTGATGGGTTACAGATTTGGTGAAACACCTATCTGTATCTTGTGTTTTGGTAAACTTGTAGAACTGTTTCGGTAAACTTATAAAAGCGTTTCACTGGGATGTAAATGTGTATCGCGAAAATGTAAAAGTGTCAAGTGTCAAAAACTCAATGTAATATTGTTTTGCACTTCCCGGCCACCATACCACATTGAGACCATCTTCTAACACTGTTATAAATATGCTAACCTGCCTGATTGTTACAAGCCTTGACTTTTCCTAAAATTAGCTGCGTGATTTTTCCATTAAAACTATTTAAATATGTAGTATGAACAATGACAGTGACAAGAAAATATGATCATTTCAACCTATTCTAAATGACTGACAGAACTAGCTTTTTAGCCTCTAGCCTATATTTTATATATACATGCTAACAATGCTAAATGAAATAAAATAGCTAAACGTTGATATGAAAATGTTTTCTAATCAGCCTCTGACATTATATACTTGGAGTTGCAAGTTACCAAAAGCATCTTGACAATTCATAATTTGCAAGGGTTGGTAGCTAAAGCTAATTTATTTCTCAGCTAAAAATGTATAGTGGTCAGCTTAGCTTATGCAGCATTTAACAAAGTTTTGACAAACACTAAAAGATCAGTATAAAAGACTCCCTCTTTTAAGACTTGGATTCTGCAACCTAGCCAGACTAGCATCCACACAAACACAGCAAAAAAGGAATTAAGGTAAAACTTAACACATGTTTCCTGTTTGAAACCTATGTATGAGGCCAGGTGTTTTCATCCTCCTCAGTTTTAAGACTGGCAACAGCTGTCTGTCTGTCTTTTTCATATATGTTTTTTTCTATTTATTATTATTCCTCATCTGATAGGTATGAAGAGTTTGTGCTGCTATGGTTTGTGTGTGTGGTCATGTGACTGCATAGCTAAGTCTGACTGGTATAATAGAGTTGAAATAGCAACCCCAAAACTTGGCCTGGCAACTGCTTAGCAACCCCAAGGATGTAATGAAAAGTAAGGATCCTAGCAACAGTGAAGATCATAAGCAGGTCCGTCCTAATGACGTCGAGGAGGAATGGGATGGTGATGGACAGGTGCCTGTGCTGTAGCCAGCCACAGCAGGACCTGATGGCCACGAGCCCAGGCTATAGACTAAACCGACCAAATGATGGAAGCAGACTGTCTGCCATTTGTGCAGTGGCACTTGTGTGTCTATCATAAGTAATTCTGAAGAGAGTCAGGTCATTTCCTGCTTGATACTGCTATTTCTTAACAATGTCAAGGAAATCTGGGAAGACATGGGGTTCTTGGTTGTCCTAACAGCAGTGGAAGACATCGGTATGGAAAAAACTGAATGGGAAGAAGACATATCACACGTTGTGGGGGTCCTTTAAAGTAGCAGCAAAAAGAATGGTTTCCACTGTTAACAAAGGTGCAAACACGACAGGTTTTACAATTCTATTAACAACAAAATTTTTAAAAATATAAAAATAATAAAATGGTTTAAAAATGCCCCCACTACCTCCATTTGTCACAGGACCAAAACTGTGCAACCTCTGTCCTTCACTTGGGGCTAGCGTTGACCAAATTCGTGGTCCCCACATTGTCAGCCAATACCCGAGGTACACTGCTGTGGGGGAAGACGGAAAGCTCAGGTTGTGTAATTTAACAAGGAAGGAAAAAGGTTGCATGCTTGTAGCACTCACAAGTTCTTTTACTTTACATTACTTAGCTGTTAGCAGGCATTGTATTATTCTCTTGGCATGGGGTTGATTCCATGCCATCTCCTGGTCCGATCCATGCAGCCGTTTCTTCCAACGAGCCAGATCCTGCCCTGCAGCAGCTCATTGTCCTCCTTGTTCTCCCCTCTGCTTGACTCGGCTTCCTGCCCTCAGCCTGCCTTTTCCTTGTTCTGTCGTCCTTTCTTTTTCTTCTTCCTCTTCTCCTTCTCCTCATTCTTCTTCTGAAGTTTATTGGCGATTGGCAAACAATGTACAGAGGTGCATTACCGCCATGAACTAATTATGGTTAGGTGCATACCATCTCCTGAGCTACCCTTTAAAATTACTGGAATTTCAAACGTAACTTTCATTGCCCTGATTTTGTCTACCATTTTCTTCCTTTCTGTCTCATATCTGCTGCAGTGAACCATAACATCTCCTATTGTTTCATTTTGGTCGGGGTTTGTACACCGACCTGTCCGTCTTTGCCCAACATATAAACCCTTTATCGTTAGGCCAAATATGTCCAAATATCAATCCTGATAAAACACTACTGTATTTCTTGCATCCTATAAACCAGCAGTCACCAAACTTTTTTGTTCTGAGGACCAGTTTCCTAACAGTGACTCTCAGTGTGATCCTTATGTCCAGTTTACTCCATGATCTTGTTTTTGTTACTGTCACTATAGAAAACCCTGCTTCACAAAAATATGATGTTAGAAAATGAAGGAGGGCTTTCAGTGCTTTTGTGGCAATGTCAGGATGTTCTGCTTTGACTTTAATCCAGAATGTCAGAAGGTTTGAAGTTGTTTCAAACACTTTTAAGACCATCATCATTTGCAACCTCAAACAGCTGATCTTCTAGCAGGGTTAAAGCTGTTTCACCTGTTTAGTTCAGAAATAGGTTGCGGATCCCTTCCTTTCCCCTCTGGGGATGTGGTTGGGATGTAATGCTCAAACTCTTGAAAGCTGAGACAGGTGATCATTTACCAGCTGGATGAAAGAGGGCCCAAGCTCTGTCGCTTCCATAATCCCTGCCAATGTATAAAACATGTCAAAAGTCCCCGTGTTCACTCGCCACCTCCATAATTCCAGTTTAGCTTTGAATGCACCAGCCTTATCTGCCAACTTGTAAACAGTGTTCATTTTCCTCTGTAGTGAGAGATTAAGCTCGCTGGCAGGTTAAACATGTCACACAGGTAAGGAGGTTTTGTGACCCATTCTGTGTTACTGAAATGTGCTGCCAGTGTCAGATCTGCCTATTGAAAGCCATGTATGTTCAACAGATGCCTGTGTTCTGCATCCATCTCCTCCCAGAGCTGCTCAAACAGATGCCAGTTTAGGGCATGTGCTTTGATGTGTTTAATGGCTTTAATTATATCTTGCAAAACATTATTAAGCTCAGGTAACATTTTTGGCCTGCCAGCATTTCTCTATAAATGAAACAGTGTGTGGACTCAGATTCAGAAGCAACCTCCTTGATCCTCGTTGTGAAACCAGAAAGCTGTCCAGTCATCGCAGCCACTTCATCCATGAACACACCAACATAGGCCAATTAAGCCTTCTTGATATATAATCATTCGAGGACTTCAATGATTGCCTTGTTGTCAACATCAGTAGATTCATTCACTTGAATTGTGTACCATGGTGACTCATTGATCCTTTCTAACAACTGTGCCTCGATGTCCTCTGCTATCTCATCAATTCGTCTTGTTACCATGGTAGCCAAAAGAGTAATACTTTGATACCTTTTAAACTACGGCCTCTTCAAAAAGTTCACTGCAAATGTCCTTAACAGCAAGCAAAATCAACTCTTCGCCAAAAGTAAAGGACTTCTTGGCTTTAGCAATGCCGTCAGCTGCTAAGAAAGATGCTTTTAGCACAGACACACTTGTTGAAGTAGTGGCCCTCAATAATTGTTTCTGTCTATATACACATTTCCTTTCAAACAATTCCAAGGGTTTGTGTTTTAATGTAGAATACTTGGACTCCATGTGGCGAAATTGTTTGGAGGATTTCTTGGCTTCATTAGCTAGCTGGTCACCACATATTACACAGAGCGGGTGCAGAGCTTGTGAGTCACCTGCTGCGATGAACCCATAATTTAAATAGGAGTCCTAATATTTTCTTTTAAATGTAGCTTTCTTTTTGCTGGTACTCTGTGACCCTTCTTGTGTTTCAACGTTGGCTTTTTCTCCATTTTCAAAGAAGCTCTCTAACGACATTTGTTTTTGGACCATGTTTGTGAAGGTTAGCTTGCAGACTTAGCGATGCAAGTGAAAATTTCCTAAATAAAATACCGGAAGACTAACAAAATTTAATAACATATCATTTCAAATATAATTTGAAATAAGTTTGTGATTTTATTTGTGATTTTATTGTGGCCTGGTACCAAATGACCCATGGCCTGGTACCAGTCCTCGGCCCAGTGGTTGAGTACTTCTGCTATAAACCTCCTTTTTCTCATTGTCCTTTGCACTCTGTAAAACCATCATCCTTTCCTTTCTTCCTACTTCCATTTTACCATAGTTAACCATCAAATAAAGATTCTGTTTCTTTGCCAACTCCTTAGCCCTCCTATCTGTCTGTTTGTTCCCTCTTACCCAAATATGAGGTGGTACCCAAAGAAATGCCACTACTGATCTCATCATTTAAATTCTATACAGTGTTTGCTGGAATTATATTAATATATCTGGCCTGCTTTCTGAGAAACTATTCTTTGTACTGGCTAAGGATGAACTTGAGTTCGAGCAAATAAATTATGTTAAAGGCTTTGCGTCATTCCTTTTCTCAAACCAAATAAAAGCCACACAGTATTATTCATTAAACTCATGCAAACACGTAAAACACCAAACAATATAAAACCACAGAGAAGATTAAGATTTTAGCTATGAAAAAGGGTCCCAACCAGTGTTGTTTCTTTTAGTCACGTTTTAGTCATTTCTAAGTTAGATAGTTTTAGTCTAGTTTTAGTCGACGAAAACTCAAAAAAGGTTTTAGTCTAGTTTTAGACAAATTTTTAAAAAAGTATTAGTTTTTAACTAATTAATTTAGGTCAATAATAATAATTAAAAAGTGGAATCAAGGTTGACAGGTTATAACAAGTATAGCAATTCATAAAACAAGTTAACCTTAATGCTTTTGCATAATAACCAAATCCTTTACCGGATTGATGGATTTAGCCGAGACTTTTATTTATGCATTGCACAGATAAAGTGCTAACTGTGGAATCACTTACTCCAAAAAACCAAAGAGCAACAACATCCTTACTTTGGTAACCATGGTTTTATATCTGAGAATTTTCTGAAGTGCAGTACTCCACCCTGAACATGCATATGCCCAAAATATGAGCAAAGGATGAGGAACACATGCTCAACTTGACCTGATCTGCCAGTGAAATTATGATAGATAGCTAAAATATGTCCATATAAAGTTTCATCGCTTCATCAAAATATAATGTGACTGGTAGATTGACCTTTTCACTATTTCAAAGTCCCAAGTGCTGTGTACTCCCGCTAGTGGTAACCTCCAGGACTTTTCCAGTGATCAATCATGGCGCATTTAATATGAATGGAGTCCCTGTAATCTCAGGATTGTGAAGATGTTACTGTCATCAGTCTATCTGAAAAACTGAATGCAGTAAAGCTCTAAAATTGTAATCATCTACCAAATTATCTCCCTGACGTACTGTTGGTGAATTTGAGTCAGATTAAATGTCTTATGAAAGTTTTTTGGAACTTTAAAATTGTCTCTTATAATTATTACTTTTTCCCTTAATTCAACTGATTAAGTAAAAAATAAAGTTTTATCCTGAATCTTTTGAATTTGTTCCTAAGTTGTACTCGAGAAGTAAGGATGGGACGTTGATGAACGACTCTGTTCTTTTGAAAGGCTCTTTTAAATGAAAGATGAGAACTGAGTGGCAGTTGTGAGCCGTTTGTTTGCGAGTCATTCATTCTTATGTACAAATTGTCCACGCTGCCTTCACGAGACACGTGTGCCATCATGGGAGTCTGATGTCCAACAGGCTTCATTCAGCTGAATGCACGTCTGAGCAGCTCTATATGAACTTGGGGGAGGAGCTAAATGCGGGACCAAACACTGCTGGTGCTACGAGAGGAGATTAATTAGTGATTGCCACCGGACTGTTAAAAAAAACTTTTACAAAACAAGATAAGGAGAAAAAAAAGCAATTGGATGCACTTTTCTGTGGATGAGCAAGGTAAGGGAATGGCAACATTGGACAGAAAAACCTATCTTACAAGTTTTGTTCTACAAATAATTTACAAACTAAACACCTGACAGTAATTGTGTCAGATGTGAGAACAGAAGAGACTGACTTCAGCACAAATGAGAGTGATGTCTCCACCACTGAAGCTCCATCTGCCTCTGCCATCTTTAGATCAGGTAGTAAAAGACCCCAGACCACTCCAACTCTGTTTTCAGCACCAGCATTGTCTAATACTCCTTCAGACACCAGTGGGCAAACATATGGGGGTATTTTTCTATCTTTAATCAAGAGCGTAATTGATTGCTTTGAGAGCAAGATTTCTGGTTTTCATGCTCAAATATCATCTTGCTCACTCTCAAAACTCTGCTCTCACACTTAGAAAGTCCACTCTTGCATTCAAATTTATTATCCTTTCAAAGCTCTGAGCTCAGACTTCTTTCCCTCACACTCAGACACATTCTCTGCTCTCTCAAAACTTCTGCTCTTGGATATGTTTTCCTTTGTCTTGGGTTGCTGAAAGAGCTGTCTGTCAAACCTCCTCCAGCCAATAGAATACAAGATATTTTGAGCAAATAGTCCTCACCTTCTTCAAGGTGCGCTTGTTTTACTTGAAACAGTGACTCCACACTCTTAGCCCAGATTTTGTTTGAACATAAACTTTTTAGTAGTGACTAATTATCTTTTTATGTTTTGTATAAACAGTGTCTCATTAATAAAACAAATAAGTTGTTTCTAATAGTTTTCTACATTTTGCAGTGTAATAATAATGATTAGCCAAGAAAACTCAACATTTCTGTCAGAGGGGGCGGAGCTCTTTTCAAAACTCAACATATCTGGACTGCAAAGGCTCATGGGAGATGCAGATTCAGCTGAAATGTAATCTGTTTTTATTGCTGTGCTATAAATTTGAGTTTCGTGCTTTAATTCCTGTGTTATGTTAACAATTAGACAATGTTATAAAGCTCTACCCTCTTTGAATTTTAAACTTGGCACCATGAATGAAAAGGACAGCACAGAAACCCACCACCAGACACCAAATTTGTATGTGATGTATTAAGGAAATATATATGTACTATTACAGTATTAACTCACTACTCTTTTCTCAATATTGTTGATTATGGATATGGACCTGCAATAGAGATGGGATTTATGACTCTTTGAAGGGAGCCAGATCTTGAGGAGCCGTTCCTTTCAAAGAGCTATTCAAAAGACTGGCTCGTTCTCACAATATCAAACAGTAATTTTTAGATGGAAGGGGGGATTGGGCTTGGCGTGTGTGTGTGTATACGTGTGTGCATGTGACTGTGTGAAAGATTTCAGTGAGTGTTTTTATTCTTATGTTTTTAATCATGTAAAGAACTTTGTGTTGCCTATGGCATGAAAAGTGCTTTACAAATAAAGTTTGATTTGATTTGATTTGATGAAGGCAGTGTCAAAAATTTGTATATAAAAAGAAAATGATAAATAAAATGAATGGCTCACAGCTGTGAATCGGTTTCCATCGTTCATTTAAAAGAGTCGTTTAAAAGAATCAATTGGCTCATGAACGTCACATCTCTAACCTGCAAGGCAAGGTGATGTGAATCATCATCCACGGGTTATTGGCGTATGTAAGTCAAAGGTCAATGATAGAACTAAGCAGTATGTGAAAATCACAAGAGAAATAGTTCAAACCTATTAGAGGCTTTAAAGAAAATTAAATAAGTGAACTAATGGGTTTTAAATTCTAATGGTTGGCCATGTTGATACAACTTGGCATGTTTCAGCACTTGTAAAAACTAGAATGGTTTAAGGCAACGGGTTTCCACGAAACTTTCTAGCAAGCTCAATTAATCCAGGTAAGTTAACTTCTTTATATATTTATTTTTTTATTTCATCAGTGTAATCAGGTGGGCTAGATATTATTCACAGCCTTCAGGCTACCAGTTGCCAAACACTGCTTTATATTTTTATATGTACTATTGCATTTTCCCTGTATTTTTTATCTTGTATAGTATATTTTATATAGATTTTTTTTATTATTATTTATTGTTCTTTTATTTTTTGAGTTTCTTACATTTCTAAAATGTTCTGGTAAATTTTTGTTAGTACAGTCATTTACATGGAAGTTAAGCGTAGCCTGCTTAGTTTTTGTTGTGTCATAAAGCTTTTGAGTGAGGGAAATAACAAAATAGTGATTTCACTGTCAGCACGGGGATATGGAGCCACTTTAAGGAATGGTTACAAAACAATCCAAATTATATTATGATGACTATTTTAGAATAAGCCACCCCGATAGGTGCAATCACCACGACAGCAGTCCCCAGACCAAGCAGGCAAAGCCCCCCGGCGTGGAGGATCCCCACGAGGAAAACACTGTAGTTAAAATTAAAATAAAACAACCTTAAGAAACGATAAGAACAGCTTAAGAATGAATAAATAAATAAGTAAACGAATGAATAAATAAATAAGTAAATAAATAAATAGTACAGTTGAATAAAATGAAAATAAAATAACATGAAAATAAAATAATCTAAAATAAATTAAGATCAAATAAATTTAGTTAAAAGCCAAGCTAAAAAAGGTACGTCTTAAGCCTCTTTTTAAAAACATCAACATTCTCTGCAGCCCTGAGGCCCTCCAGCAGACTGTTCCACAAACAAGGGCCGTAACAATGGAAAGAGGCCTCGCCGTATGTCTTGGTCCTCATCCTTGGAACAACTAAAAGGCCAGTACCAGAGGACCTCAGGGTCCCGAGGGTTCATAATTTAAAAGCAAGTCGGATAAATAAGAGGGCCCAAGACCATTAAGACATTTATAAAGTACTAAAAGAACCTTTAAATCAATCCTGAAGCGCACGGGGAGCCAATGCAGTGATTTTAAAACTGGTGTGATGTGTTCCCGCCCTCTGGTCCTCGTCAGAACACATGCCACTGAGTTCTGAAGAAGTTGTAAGTTTAAGATGGACTTTTTAGGAAGACCAGAGAGCAGGGCATTACAGTACTCTAATCTACTTGAAATAAAGGCATGCATCAGCACCTCTGTGCTGGCAAAGGAGAGAAATGGGCGAACTCTGGCGATGTTTTTAAGATGATAAAATCCTGTCTTTGTGACATTTCTGATGTGTGGAATAAAATCAAGCTCAGAGTCGAAAAGAACACCCAGATTTCTCACACACTGAGAAGGATTAAAATTATGTAATTTTGATAAAATGATCTCTCTCTTGCCCTCAGGACCGATAATTAAAACTTCAGTTTTGTCCTGATTGAGTTGTAAGAAGTTCTCTGCCATCCATGACTTAATATCTAAAATACAGTTTAAAAGGATGTTAACTGGCTCCAGGTCATCAGGAGACACGGCGATGTAAAGCTGTGTATCATCAGCATAGCTGTAAAAATCAATGTCGTGTCTCCTGATGACATCCCCAAGAGGTAACATGTACAAATTGAAAAGTATTGAGCCTAAAATTGATCCTTGGGGAACCCCACACTTGACTTTATGGATCCTTGAGGAGCATGTATCCATACTTACATAAAACTGGCAATCTGTGAGATAGGAGTAAAACCATTTAAGAACAGTACCTGAGAGGCCCACCAGACTTCTGAGTCTATCTAGTAAAATCTG
This sequence comes from Melanotaenia boesemani, assembly GCF_017639745.1. NCBI lineage: Eukaryota > Metazoa > Chordata > Actinopteri > Atheriniformes > Melanotaeniidae > Melanotaenia > Melanotaenia boesemani. The sequence continues at coordinate 6,104,130 of NC_055691.1, read as the reverse complement.
GTGATCAACTGTATCGAAGGCGGCACTAAGATCCAGTAAAACCAGGACAGAAAGTTTCTGTGAGTCTAAATTAAGTCTAAGGTCATTAACAATTTTTAAAAGGGCAGTCTCTGTACTGTGGTTTGTCCTAAAACCAGACTGATATTTTTCTAAAATCTTGTGTTCATTCAAAAACTCATGCAATTGAATAAGCACAGTTCTTTCTGTCATTTTACTTAAAAACGGTAAGTTGGGTACAGGTCGGTAGTTATCAGGAATGTTTGAATCTAAATGACTCTTCTTCAGAAGGGGCCTCACCACTGCTGTTTTAAAGGCTGCAAGGAAGACACCCGTCTGAAGAGAGCAATTTGCTATGTTTAAAAGCTCAGGCTCAAAGAAACCATAAAATGTTTTTAAAGTGATGTGGGAATTGGGTCTAAGAGGCAGGTTGTTAGGTTTAGTTGGGAGAAAACTCGACCAAGAATTTTCGCATCAACCAGGACAAAACTCTCCCGTGTTTCCTCAGGTAAAAGCAAAGCTTCAGTTCTGTTAAAATCAACATGTTGTTGAGATAAAAGACTGGATCTAATAGTATTGATCTTACTTGTGAAGTGGTCTGTCCTCGCATGCAGCGTCTGATGGAGGCATGGAGGACTTGTTAAAATCTGTGTTTATTAAAAGATCTATTGTTTTAAAAAGGAATTTTGGGTTGTTTTTATTATTTGTGATGAGATTTGAATAGTAAAGTTTTCTTGCCTGTTTTACTGTATTATTGTAGATTTTGAGTTGTTCCTTTAAAATTTCAGAATGAACTGTTAATTTTGTTTTCCTCCATTTCCTCTCTGCTCTCCTGCAACTTCTTTTTAACTCATTCATTTCCTGTCTTCTCCACATTGTTTTGGATTTAACTCCTAATGTTTTTGTTTTAAGTGGAGCTGCTGAGTCAATGGCTGATTTTAGTTTGTTGTTAAAATGGTCAACAATAAAATCACAAGATGCAGGTAAGATCAGAGCAGGAGTTTGGTTTAAAATGTTAATAAAATTTGCAGCCACTTCAGAAGTGATATATCGTTTCCTCACAGTTCTCACCGAGGTCTCCCGCTGGCTAAAGCTGGTGATGTTAAAAAACACACAGTAGTGGTCTGACACAGCCAGATCGACAACAGAGGACACACCAGCGGACAGGCCATAGGTAATTACCAGGTCCAAGGTGTGTCCTCTGCTGTGAGTAGGCTGTGTTACATGTTGCTTAAAACCCTTGCTGTTTAAAATGTTTAAAAAGTTGTTGACATAGGGATCGCTACTGTAATCAATGTGAAGGTTAAAATCACCAGTTATTAAAATCTTATTGTATTTAATATGTATGGTTGATAAAAACTCTGAAAACTCTTTGATAAAACAGGAAGGAGGGTTTGGTGGTCTATAAATTGTACTGAATAAAACAGGCGGGTTGTTGAAAACAAATGATTGATGCTCAAATGAAGAATAGTTTGTCAATGAGATTATTTGTGCTGATAATGACTGTTGAGCAATCGAAGCTGTTCCACCACCTTTCTTACCTCCCCTGATAGAAAATAAAAAATTTAAATTTGGGGGAGATGCCTCGGTGAGGATTACTGAAGCATCAGTACCGAGCCAAGTTTCAGTTAAAAAGAGACAGTCAATATTATTATCTAAAATCAGATCATTGATAATAAAAGATTTGTTTGACAGTGATCTGACATTTAAAAGAGCCATGTTAAACGTTGCAGGAAAGTTTGGTTGTGATGTTGAGGATATGTGTATGTATGGGACGTAGACATCTGGCGGTAAGACTATGTGAATGTGGACGGACATGTCTGTATTGTCTGCTGGTGATGTTACTGGTATGTTATGTATCAGAGAGTGAGTTTTAATTGAGGGAGGTGTGTACTGGCTGGACTGTCAATTTGAAAAAAGTTTTGCAGGACTGGAGGGTGAGATCAATGTTCATGGAGAGAAGATGAGAACCTGTGTGATTTGGGTGTAAACCATCTGATTTGAAAAGGTATGGTCTATTGTAAAATGTGGAGAAGTTGTCGATGTATGGGATGTTGAAGGAGTGACAGTAGCCTTTTAACCAGATGTGAAGCTGTCGGATGCGGCTAAACTTAACGTCTCCATAACGGGGTGAAGGTAGTGGACCGGAAATAATGCAGTGTTTATTTAACTGTTTGCTATGGCTCTTTGAAAGAAATGGCTCCTCGTGATCCGGCTCCCTTCAAATAGCCACAAATCCCATCTTTATTGAGAAGTTTTTTTGCAAAAACCCTCAGATTCAGATTAATTAACATGCTTGTAGACCGTGGAATTGTTCGTATCTTTCGTCTTAGATTGGTGAATACCAATTTCTCCTAAGTTGAAAGGATATGCCCAAAAAATGCCCATAAAAGGTCACGACTTGCAGGCCATGTGCAAACTGACAGAAGAGAAACAGATGAGGAAATATAACAAACAGAATGACAAACTGATGACTGATTTTTCTCTTTTTTAAAATTTTTCTCTTTTTTAAAATATTTACTTGATCATAAATAATCACATGGAGCGCTACAAATAATATAAAAAACGGCTTTATATACAAACGAATCATGAATTACTCCTGAACTTGGACAGCAGCCTGCATCTCGTCCCATGAGTGCGTCAAGATACACATCTCATGGTGTCCTGGCTAAAGTGGAAAGTGGTACACTGTGGAATAAAATGTAAAATACCTAGTAAAGATGGATGATTTTTCTGCAATACAATACCATTATTTTATGGTACTTTTTAATCAGTATCAGTACCGATACCAATTGATACTTCTTGAATCACAATTTTACAGTGTGCATTATTATCTATATTGTGAGGGCAGTATGAAATATAAATAAACTCGGTTAGTTTTTTAAATAACAATAAATTATAGTACAGAGTACATTAAACAAAAATAAGATCAAATTAGTCTTTTTTAAATGATAAAATAACTAAACTACAGATTAACATAAGGCTATTCACATTAATTAAAAGGAAAATAAAAAAATGTGTAATGGTAATATGATAAATATAATAAAACATAATGTGCAATAACTTGCATTAAACCAGGAAAATATCAAAACAAAACATTATCACAGCAGCGGCATCATTAACCAGATAGGCCATGATCATGTGACACAGAAGGAATTTGCTGCGGCTGGGCCTTGCATGCAACTTTACTGCCTAAAACTCTCAGAAGTGAAAACAAATGGCATGATTTGTATCAGCAGAGGGGTATCTCGATACTCAAAAAAGTATTGAACCCAATATTTTGGCTGATAACAAAGTACCAGCTACGAAGTTGAGGGCATTGCTCAGGGGCCCACAGTGGTTTACCATAGTTGCCAGCCCGGGGACTTGAATCCAGGTTCTCCAGACCCAAGCCCACCTCTGTAACCTCTAAGCTAACACTTACATAGGCTACTGTAGGGGAGACTGGGGTCAGTTGCAACAGGGGACGGTTGCAACAAGTTTTATTCCTCCAATCAGAAACATGCTAGAGTGATGACACTCATACTGCACATGCTCAGTTAGACCCTCCCCCCACCAGAAACACAGAAGTCACATTTAACATCTGCTGCTCCATTTTATGGAAAAAACTTGTTTTGGAGGTATGAAAGTAATCTTTTTCATTTGCTGTATTTTTGTCATACTTTCCTGACCTTTTGTTTGAATTAATCAAAACTCACTTAGGTTGAATCATTGTTTTGTTGACTTCTAAGTCACATTGTTAGCATGTGTCAAGGACAGTGTGTCTAACCTAAGCAGCCATATCAAAAGAGACGAGAACAGTATTTATGAAAATATAATAATATATTTAATAATTTATAATAGTATAATATAATAATTATAATAATAAATAATCATTTTAAATGTATTATGTTGGTATTCAGTATGCCACGAGTGAGGAAGAGGGTTACTGAAAGAGGGGTTCCCCTCAGTATTTTGGAACAAGCATCAAACATCATCAGGGATGAAGGCAGGTCAGTCAGGTCAGTGGCCAAGGACTTTGCCATCTGTCACACCACCTTATTCTGATTCCATAAAAAGAGAGAGAAACTTGCAGGTGAGGGATCAGATAAGTTACCACGTGCAGGTACTGGACCACCAGAAAAGTGTTCTCAGAGGACCAAGAGAGGAGCCTCGTGGACTACTTAAAAAGGGCAGCTGACTTATACTATGGATTAAGTCCAAAAGAGGTAGGATAAATATTCAAGACGAACAAAATGTTAACAAGAGAATCATGTAGCCTATAAAATAGAGAGAGAGATAGACAATATTTTTTATTTCATTTTATTTCAGGTTCGGAAGTTTGCCTTTCAACTAGCTTCTCACTACAACTGCAGCTTTCCCCTAAAGTGGAGTGAGACCAGTATGGCTGGTGTTGACTGGTTCACTGGCTTTCTAAAGAGGCACCCAACTCTCTCTATAAGGCATCCCCGAGCTACAAGCCTTTCAAGGGCAACCAGCTTCAATTGGACGAATGTTAACAAGTTCTTTGACAATTTAAGCAAGGTTTTGGACAAACACAAATTTGAACTACAAAGCGTGTGGAACATGGATGAAACTGGGATAACAACGGTCCAAAATCCTGAAAGGGTTGTGGCAAGACGTGGTGACAGGCAAGTTGGTGCTGACACTTCTGCAGAAAGAGGCACACTTGTCACAGTAGCCTGTGCAATCAATGCACTTGGGAACACCATACCACTGATGTTCATTTTCCCACGTGTGCACTTTAAACCTCATTTCATCCGGGATGGCCCACCTGGCTGCATTGGGACAGCCAACGCATCAGGGTGGATGCAAGAGGCTGATTTCCTGGTATACTTGAAGCACTTTCAGCTTCATACAAAGAGCTCTTCAGAGTCCAAAGTTCTTTTAATTCTTGACAACCACCCCTCACACCTGTCAGTGGAAGGCATCAACTTCTGTCGCAGCCATGGCATTGTCCCGCTACCCACAGGGATTTGGCCATTTAATAGGGAAATATTTCAGGAGTGTGACTTTGCACCGTCCCTGGTCACTGATCGTCCTCTTCCACCTTTCGCTGTGCCTCCTTCCAATAGGACCACCTTCTCTAAGAGGACCACCTCCTACTGTGCCTCCTCTGACAGGACCACCTTCCTTCTGTGTGTCTCCCTCAAGACCATCAGCCTCTGGGATAGATAAAGAAGACTTCTCACCAGAAGTTATCCGGCCACATCCCAAAGCAGGAGCCAGAAAAGATAGTGCAAAAGGCAGGAAACGACGCTCCACTGCCGTCCTTACAGACACTCCAGTGAAGGAGGCATTAGAGACAGAAAAAAACAAAACTCTGCAGCAGAAGTAAAAAAAAAGAATCGGAGAAAAGAAAACCACAAAGACAATTATAAAGAAAACAAAAGATCAGCCAAAAAGAAAGAGAGAAGAGTCCGACTCTGAAGAAGAAGATGTTAGTCATAAAATGTTAGTAAGTAGGATTTACGAACAAATTTGTTTGTAGGAACAGTTGGTGAACCAGGCCCATGTTATTTCTCAGAGGAGAAACTAAGACTAAGTCACAAGTTAAAATAACATCTTTTATCTCACTGAAAGCATCCCTGGCAGAGTGAAACGGGCTTACAGAACAAAAACATTTTAATGGATTCAAGTGTATTCTCAGGAACACAGTGGAACGAAGATTTCTCTTCCCAATTAGATGTCAAGCCACAAAAGACAAAATTTTTCTCCTTGCAAAAGAAGATTTGATTCTGCTCACATTGTGATTTGTACCTGCTAAAAAGCTGAAAAGGTCATCCAATAAAGCTGCATCATGTGTGTTGTGTTGCTGCGTGTGCTGTGACCTTAACGTTACATTTCTTCACCCCATACACCTATAAACCTCCACGGAGTAGTTTCTATGGAAACTTGTGTCTTCTATCAGGTACAGTAGTCTTCATCATTTTTTAAACCTCTATTTCACCACTCATCATGCAAATCTCTCTCCTTGCTTTCACTAAGCTGTTTCTCTGTGTTCTGCTGTGTTCCTGTCAGTTATCCTCTGATTACAGAATCCAGTTTTTCTGAAATTACAGTCAATATTCAGACATCTCTTTCTTTCATACTACTGGTTCTGTGCACTCTGTGCACAGTATTAATGGTCATATTGCAGTCATGTCCACTCCTAATGCACGTTTGACGTCTCCTGTATTTACAGAGCTTGCTCTCTTGCAAGTTCGCAGCTGGAGGTGTTGCTTCAGAGCTTCTCACATTTGGGGAAATGTGTGATGAGAAAAAAAAAGGGAGGTTGAGGTGTAGTAACATCACTTTAAAGGGGATAATGCAAGCAGAGATTGCTCATGGAAGCAGCCATGATGGAAATTCTCTTGTTTGGTAAACTAATCAATATCCAACACCGCTTTCACATTTTTGCACACAACTTTTCTTTTACACAAACTCCTCAATCCTCTTGGCAATTAAATAAATAAGTGTTAAAAACACGAGAATGGACAAGGCAAATGATATGACACTAAAAACGCAGTGAGTGCTGGTGCCAGAAACCCTACTGTATTTGTGAAGCAGAAGCTGCTCTGAATTTTAGCAGCACAGTGTCAAGTATTCATAAAATTAGATTTAGGCAGTAAACAAAACACATCCAGTCAGAGGCGGTCTTCAGAGGGCTTACTAATGAGAAAAATGTCAAGGTTCATGTGAGGTGGGACGCATGTATGCAAATAACAGGTCAGGACAATAGCAACATGATTAATGGCTTTTGAATGTTAAGAATAGGTCATTTCATTTTGTTTCTCTGGACAGCTGTGGAGCTGAGAAACGGTTTTATTTACCTTTTTCCTAAAGCCTTCAAACAGCAGTGGTTAAACCCCTGACAAAATTAGACAGTAATAATTTTTATTAACTATAGACCAATTTCCAAAATTGACCATTACAGTACTTGAAAACACAGTAAAAACACTACCAGATTTAAGTTTCAGTTCTCATCTGTCTAGACCTGTGTGCAGCATTTGACACAATTCACTGTAATATTTTTTAATCAATCATCTTTCAAAATTTGATTTGTGAAAGGATTTTACATTGGTTTGAAAAATACATTTAGGAGAGAAACATTTACGTTAGTTTGGGACATATCTAAGTTGCATAAAGTTAACAATGCTGTGACCAAAGGAGCTGTTTCAGTCCATTTCTACTCTCATTATAGATGCTGGAACTATTCTGGTATCATCAGACAACAATGTATGCTTGCGTTGCTTTGCTGATGACACACAACTGTATGTCTCTGATGATTTTCAGATTAAATTTGAGGTCCAAAATAATAAAAAAGGATGACAGGAAACTGAAATTATAGCTTGTTGACATTAGAGATGGCTGGAATTAGACTATAACACAAAAAACATGCTGAAAGGCTGATTTATGCATTACTTTGAAGTCAACTTGATTACTGTAACACACTTTTTACTGGACTCCAAATAAAAACTGTTTATTACTTTGGCTGATGAAGAACCAAGATAAGAGAGCACTTTGAGTTCAAGCAGCTCTTTACTGTATCCTGATTTTTTTTCTTTTTAAAAATTTTATGGTCCTATTATTTACATACTAAGAGGAGGACCTTAAGTTGCTGATGTAAACTATTTTTGTAATTATTTTTAAGAACACAGTGCATCATCTGCAGCTGGAGGAAACCTGGAGATGCAACATTTGTCTGCTATGCCCCAAAGCTTGAAACTTGTTAGCAGGAGAGATCATATTTCTCCAGTTTTATTTTCTCTTCATTGGCTCCCTGGTAAATCCAGAGTAAAATTTTTCTATTCATATATAAAGCTCTAAGTGACATAACTTCATGGTACCTTTAAGAAGCACCACTGAACTCAGTGATGTGCCCCCCAACAACGGTTAATTCAACACCAATCTTGCATCCTACCTGTACTCTGAGCTCTTTCCAGTCAATAAAAGTCCATCAGTGTTGATTCTTGTCTTACCTCTTGCTGTGTCCCTTTCTCATTTTCTTTCTCCTACTACGGTAGTGCTCCTGCATTTCTTTGCTGAATCAGCCACAATGTGCATTCAAGACGGTGACTGGGTTGATATCCAGTTGCTGGTCTGTGATGTGGTGTTCTGAAATGTGGTTTCTCAGCACTGGCACGCTGCTACACAACAACAGCTAACACTGTGCTATCCAACAAGTCAGAAACACATGTTTTTTAGGTCAGAAAGTTACATACTGCTACTTTAAGTCCTAAATGGTTGTTTCACAATGGATCTTCGTGATCTCAACAAACATCTAACAGTTACTTTAAATGCAAAGTTTAGGTGAAAATGTTTTGATAGCTTTAGGAAAGGCTAAAGATGTCATTGTCTTGTTACTGATCAGATGTCACGTTTTCACTCACTGCTTACACATTATTACAGGAATTTCAAGATAAAATGTTGACTTGTAGATTAACTTAATATTTCCACAATTTGATTGCATTGTCATTATTTTTCTTGTGAAATATCACTTCCCCCTTCACAATATAGAAATACTAATATTCTAATCCTGCTTTTAGGCAGCAGGAAACACAACTGATGGCTGGAAATTATAGTTCCTACTGTGTTTCGAAGGAAAACAGGTTCACACAGCTTTAATGTTCATAATGCGGATTTGTAACAGTTTTAATGAATAAATTCAAAAATTTTCATCTTTCTTTAATGTGCTGGTTTTATTACATTAAAGGTTTTAGATTTATGTTTGAGGTTTTCTAGAACTATTCTAACTACTAAGGAAATACTGCTGTCAAAAGCAGCTTATGTGCTTACAGTGTTTGTGAACCAAACTGCCTTTTGTTCATATATCAGTACTTTTAATATGAACTGGCACAGATGCAGTCCGTTTCATGTGCTGTTAATTGATTTTGTTCTTGATGTTTCCATTTTAACTTGTTTAATTAATTGTTCTAATTCTGTTTTAACATTATTTTCAATAACAATTATTTACATTTGTTTGTTTGTATAAAAACTGCTACACAAATAAATATTTGCTTACCTGGATCAAAGCACTTGGTCGTGGAGGAAGTTTTGCAAGTTTGATGGCTTTCAGCCGTGAAGGCAAGGCAATTTTTTTTGTATAGCACATTTCATGTACAAGACAATTTAAAGTACTTTACATAAAACATTAAAGCATTACAGCAGGGTGCAGAAAGCAATAACAAGTGCATTAAAAACAAACTTTAAAAGAAATAAAAGAAACTAAATTAAAAAAAAAAAAGCTAAAGTAAAATAGATAAAATGCAAGAAATGAAGTTCCAGTGTGAGGAATTAATAGTTTTTTTGATAAAAGGCAGCAAACAGAAACATTTTCACCCTGATTAAAAACTGCTGAGAGTTTCAGCAGACCTGCAGTTTGTTCCACATGTGAGGAGCATAAAAGCTGTTGTTTTTCAGAATCTGAGCAAGAGGTAGCATGTAGATGTTGAACAGCAGTAAACCAAGTATGGAACCTTGGGAAACTCCACAGGTTATAATAGTTCACTCGGATTTATTGTTGTCTATAGACACATAGTAGTCCATGTCTTTTAAATTGGACTCAGTGCCAGAAAGTCCTACCCAGTTTTTCAGCCGGTCTACTAAGATGTTATGGTCAACCGTGTCAAATGCAGCACTGAGATCTAGTAGTTCCAGGACTGAAATGTTTCTTTGTGCTTAACTAGAGCAGTGTCAGTGCTGTGGTGTGGCCGGAAACCTGGCTGGTAGACATCAAAACAGTTATTTAGTGTCAGGAAGTTGTGTAGCTGCTGAAAGACAGATTTTTCTGTAATCTTACTAAGAAAGGGGAGGTTTGATATCGGCCTGTAGCTGCTCATGAGTGACGAGTCTAAGCTTTTCTTTTTCAGTAAAGGCTGTTTTTAGGGTCTGTGGGAAGACACTTGAAAGCAGAAACGTGTTTACAATCTGTGAGATATCTAAGGCCATACATCCTGAAACATTCTTTAAAAACCCGGTTGGCAGGGCGTCAAGACAGCAAGTGGTGGTTTCCAGATGGCCAATGATCTCATCCAGGTTTTTAGAACTGATTGGAGAACGGTGTCGTGGTGTTCAGGTCTCTGAGTGAACACTGGGACAAATGTTTTGCCCCTGGCCTGGAAGCACTAACTAAATGATTTCAGAATTTTGTCCATAAAGAAATAAGCAAATTCATTACAGGTCCGAAGTTAGCATTAGTGTCACAGGAGGACTAGTTAGCCTGTCAACAGTAATGAACAAAGCACAAGCATTATTTCTGTTCTTAACAATGATTGATGTCAGAAAAGAAAGATGATCTTGCATTTCTCAGCTCTAGATTATAAATCCTCAGTCTGTCTTTATAGATCTAATAGTGAACCTGCAACTTTGTTTTCTGCCACCTGCGTTCAGCTTTTCGACATTCTCTTTTTTCAGCTCTGACCAGCGTGGCATTTTTCCTTGGAGCTCTCTTTTTGGCAGCGATCACTTTCACCTTGGTGGGAGGATTGACATCAGTAATGTTTGTAATTTTACCAAAAAAATGATCCACAACTCATCAACTGAAGGATGGAGGGTGTGGGAGAGAAAGCTTAAACATTTTAGTGACATTTTCACCAACGTACTGTTTCTTGATAACCTCTGTTTGGGTGTTTTGTTGACAATAACAGCACTCTCAAAGAAAACACAGGAAAGATCAGACAAAGCAACATCCATCACCACAACCTTAAAAATATTTATACCTTTACAGATGAATAGATCCAGTGTCCTCTGTTTTGTGTATGTGTGTGTGTGTGGGTGTGTGTGTGTGTGTGTGTGTGTGTGTGTGTGTGTGTGTGTGTGTGTGTGTGTGTGTGTGTGTGTGTGTGTGTGTCTGTTTGTTTGTTTGTTTGTTTTTTTCTTTCACATGCTGAGTTAGACCAAAGTTATCAAGAACACAGCATAATTCTTTGGTCTCTGAATGTTGAAATCACAAACAATAACTACATAGTCAAAGTCGACACAGATTATTGACAGTAGTTCAGCAAAGTCATCGAAAAGCTCTATTTAGGTGGCCTGTATATGTCAAGGAACAACACACAATAAAGCCATTTTCCTAGAGGTACCAGACATGATAAATAACTATGTATTTCACAAACAAGCACTAGATGAGTCATGACTTAAACCTTATAAATTCTCTAAGTGGGCGGTTATAAACAGCTAAATTTACTCTGTTAGAACATTTACCTTTATTAGTCCAAGCAATTAATTATTCTGGACATTGAGGGTCATTTTAGCATAATGGTACATTAAAACTCATTGTTTCTTTTGTAAATCTGAACTAACTGATTTCATTGACGACTTCCAGGCAATGTAGCATAAAAAACACATCATTGCCTTGTCAATTGTCAGCTAGCAACATCTAATTAGTCCATTTGTCCAGAGAAAACTTCTCACTACCATGTCAACATAGACAGGTGGTCTGTGTGTCACCAGGGAAACACAGACAGACAACTATGCATGCTACAGTTAGACCTGGGCCAATTTAAAATCTATATGCCTATATGCCTGTGAATTGTGAGATTAAACCACAGCGAGCACCTAGAAAAAAACCCACACAGGCATTTAAGGTAGTGAATTTTTCTAACATGAGAAAAACATTTCTCATTGCAGAATGCTGGATTTCCAAATGTTTAGAAAAGACATTTTAACACTTCCCAGGATGGCATTATGTTAACACCGAGCAGCATTCTGACCAAATTTCATCTTTTGTAGAGGTGTTTATTCTAATGATCAATGAATCAAGTGTATTTGATTAGCAGTACCTGGATTCTAACCTCAGAAATTAAAAAGTTGTACTTTTTTTTTTTTTTTTTTAAATTGCAAAAAGCAAAATCATTTCAACGCAAGCTTTGCTGTTGTGCTCTGCGTGTGGACCAAGACAAAGTGTATCATGAGTGAAACCTCCTTCTACATCATCCCCCCACCCCCCACTTGCCTCAGCTGCGATATACAAAGTACAAACACACTGAGCAATAGAATATCATCATTTTGCAGAACATGCCACAGTAACATAACGTATATGTTGTTAATTAGGCCTGGTACACAAATATCGATTTTTGGGCTGTTTTTGTCCTGATTTTGCCTCGATCATCGTGAGATTTCCCTGTACAATTGTCATTTGGTCTGTGGTGTGTTATGAGACGATTTGTCCCGATAATCTGCTCTGAAGCGGGTCGTAGCCGACAATTAGGAATATTGAACATGTTTAATATTTCAGATCCGATTTCTGAGGAACGCCGACGACTCGTGCATTCTGACTGCGTGGATGGTGACGTGGTACGGAGTGTAGCCAATCAGAGAGCGAGCTGGCTGGGGAACAAAGAAGTAAATAAAATCCGTGTTCATGCCATCTCCAGTCTGTTATGTTTTCATTTCTGTATTTGTCTGTTAACAATAGTCCCAAGACCACCATCATTCCCTTGTCCTACATATCCCCTTCCATGCGATGTGTTGTGTTTTCTGGTTGTTGCTGTGGTTCTTCTTTTACATTTTGACGTTTGTCTGGTTCGGAGGACTACATTGTAGATGAGTTGTGGGACGGCATCATTATGTGTGTGTTGTTCTGTGGTTATATTTTCGGAGCACACCACACACAGTACCATCAAAACTGATATTTTTATCTCGACCAGATAAAGAATCTCATAAGATTAAAAAGATCGTTATGTGTGTACCAAGAATTACCTGTCCAGGGGAAGAAGCGCTAGATCAGAGTAAAACTGTGGCCCCTTTAGCTCTCGCAGTGCTCTCCATTTTTTAAAGTACAAGACTGATGTTTTCTTTATCCAGCAACTTCTTTGCGAGTCAGTGTTGTTTCCTTAGAGGTAATGTCTAATCCCAGCCGTCTTCAGGTGAACGCTTCGTTCCACTCACCATCATTTTGTTCAGAAAATACATGCTGCCGTTGCTCACTTGCTGTAGCCTTTATTAAGGAGAGAGGGCTGAGGGCTCGGAGAGGAGAGGAGAGGAGAGGAGAGGAGAGGAGGGGAGAGGAGAAGAGGAGGGGAGGGGAGAGGAGAGGAGAGGAGAGGAGAGGAGGGGAGAGGAGAGGAGAGGAGAGGAGGGGAGAGGAGAGGAGGGGAGAGGAGAGGAGAGGAGAGGAGAGGAGAGAGAAGGCGGCGACTCACATGAACGTAGATGAACTCACGGCCAGACCGTCTGGTAAACACCAGATGAAAGTACACCTCTAGTTCTTCACATGGCCATTTTTTTGGGGGAAATGATTAATTTTTGCTTATTGCCCCTTTAATGTAACTTAGAAACAAACTTCAAAACACTTTGAGCCCTTGAGATTAAATGGTGCTAGAAAAGTATGAACCATATATAGAGTTCACCCACCAACAGGCAGGAAGCCACAAGGTTTTTGAGAGCAGAAGCTGAAGTGTTTTTCATATTTCCATGCTGTAAAAGTAAAATAATTTAATCTTTTTCACTTTCTACTGGGATTTTGACTTTAATATTAAATGTAAATGCAGAAAGAGAAGACGAGCCAGAAGATGGATGATATATCTTGCATTTTAAGATTAGATGTTGCTTAGAAATGTTTTATCTTTGAAAATTTGGCCTCATTATATTCTTATTATCATTGTTGTAATTATATCATCCTAAGGTTTGTCATTTTCATGTTTTATCCTGACTCACGAACCAGATTGAAGACTTTGCTAACAGACTATGAAATATAGGAAGTAGAAAAGGTAGGGTGAGGTTCTTCATTAGCTTCTGTGAATGAACAATAAACTGCACTTGAATTAAGCCCAATTAATTTCAATACCTGGGGTCGACACAGCATTTATCTCAGACTGCTGCACCAGGGAGCAACTAGGTAATTAAATTTTTAATAGTGGAACTACAGGAAGTGGAATTTCCCACAGAGCAAGAGAAAAACAGACATAATGAAGAAGAGCAAGAAAAGGTCAGGGAGCAATTGTAAGGAACAAGCGGAACCATTTAACACGGAACCCTGAGCTGGTATACACACTATTATGAAGAGATGAAGATTATAGGAAGCATGTGGATAAATACTAATTTCACAAATGACAGCGCTACCATGTGACATAATGAAAATGTTGGTTTATCAATATTTTTGTTAAGAAAAATCTAAATGCAGTGAGATTAAAACTTTAAGAATGCCTAAATTGTCATGATAATTCTTTCTACATAAATATTTTTTTTCTTTTCACTCTGATGCTCTGATGATTTTAAGATATTGTGAATATTTAATTTAATTGGACACTAAACCATCCATCCATCCATCTTCTGCCACTTATCCGGAGTCTGGTCGCAGGGGCAGCTGCCTAAGTAGGGAAACCCAGACTACCCTCTCCCCGGCCACATTTACCATCTCATCTGGGGGGATCCCGAGGCGTTCCCAGGCCAGCCACGAAATAAAGTCCATCCAGCGTGTCCTGGGTCTTCCCCGGGGCATCTTTCCGGTGGGAAGTGCCCGGAACACCTCACCAGGGAGGCGTCCAGGAGGCATCCTAACCAGATGCCCGAGCCACCTCATCTGGCTCCTGTTGATGTGGAGACTAAGCATTAAATAAAATTAAATTAAATTAAATTAAATTAAATTAAATTAAATTCAAATTTAAACAGTAAATCTGCTGTGTCCTGGTCGGATTGTTCTGACTTTATTCAATAACTCACAAAATTTATTGATATTTTTATTTTATTACTAGTTTAAATAAAAATTTTGTGCCCAATTAAATTAAATTAAATTAAATTTAGTGCCCAATTAAATTATAATAAAATAAAAATTGAATTAAATTTTGTGAGTTATAGAATAAAGTAAGAGCAATCCAACCAGGACACAACAAATATAAATTTGCTGTGCCATCAGGTGATGTAATTTCATTTATTTTAATTCTTATTTTTTCATATTCATATAAAGCATATTTCATCATATCCCTGGCATTAAATAGAAAATAAATAACAGAAACAATGAGTATTAGCTATCAGCCAAATTATAATCTTTAACATAATTTTTCAGTTCGTGTCTCCTCTGCATTATTTCTGTGATTTTGATGAAAAAAATAACTAGCGTGACTCTTGTTCATGGATTTCTTCCACCAGCCATACATTGCATCAGTTTGATATGATGCAAAACGTAGGAGTGTGGTGATTTTTAAAGGATTAATCACACAGATTTTTATCTGAAAGATTCCGGTTTTCCACAGTTCTTACACATTTTCACATCCTCCTCCACTTGTTTCCTTCACTTTTATGCTTAACACCTACTTGTGAAAGTACATGATTATGAGTTACAAGTAAATTGTAAGGGTTTGAGAAGTTCAGATTTTTTACCATTTAGATTTTGATACCAGTGGGCCTCAATTCCTGTCACATGACACTGATGATGCCCTATACAGCAGCCCAGATTGCCATCAAAGGAGTTGTTTATCTTCAGTTGTGAGGCTTCAACATTTTCCAGATGAAGACAAAACATTGACTGGGGTGCTTCAGAGAGAAACTGTCGTTGTACATTTCTTTAGTCAGCCACTGTCATGGTGGGAGGGGGGGGGGGGGGGGGGGGGTGATTGGTGTGTTCTCAAAGTTTTGACTTTGCTTTTTAAATGTGTGTATTTTTGTTTGGATTGTGTATGCACCTGGTCTCCTGTACATTTTGTTTCTGTCAATAGCGACATTTACATGGACAAATAGGTCTACTGAAATCAATCAGATCAGAGATTCCAGCTGACATGTTTACATGGACACTAGATGATCCGATCAGCTGTGTGTTTACACGATGGGAAAACTGCATACCAATTTGGAAGAAGAAGTTTTGTTCAATGAGCAATGCCTCAGAGTCTCCCGGGGTGGGGGGACTCGATGGGATAGACACGTTACAGCTATGGCAAAACATGGAGACCATGACTGCTCAAATACAGGGAAAGTGTTGGAAGCAAAGTGCCATTCCTGAAGGTTTTTCAAGAACCCAAAGGGGCCTTAAGATACAGTACAATCCAGGACCAGATGTGGAAGAAGGGAGAAGCAGACGCAGCGCATAGTAGAGAGACTAAGTGAGATGCAGAAGCCCTTCATTCAGGAGGCACCAGGGGTGTCTCCAGCTTTTGAGGACAACCTGGGCTTAGCCCGGACCAGATGTAAATTTAAAAATTAGAGGAGCTTGAGATATATACATATATATATATATATATATATATATATATATATATATATATATATATGTCCTCTCTCCACTCTCTCTCCTGATTATAAGACAACCCCCAATTTCCATAACCAATCTTGAGAAAAAGACTATCAGTGTTTCCTCTAACATTATACCCCTACCAGAGCAAATTGAACTATTCTGATCTGATTTCTATGCAATAGCAGGTCACAGCAGACGTCTTTTAAGTCTACTGAGTGAAGTTACTAAGTTACTACTGAGTTCTTTTATTAAAAACTAAATAGTCTGTTGTTATTTATGCACATAGACCATTTAGGACATACATGACATATGTCAGAGCTGATCTCTCTGTTGCATCTCGGAGTTTCCTCCGAGATGCGCGCACACACTGACACCTACTTGGTGTAACATAATCTAATGTCTTGTGTAGTGACCCCAGACAGCGATCTGCTTGTGTCAAAAAAAGAAATACACATATTTGGGACAATACCGTATATCTTACACTTTACTTTTCTTCTAACAAATCTAAGGAGTTGTAACTGCTTTATTTTAGATTTTCTGTTCATTTTGCTAGTTTGCCGCGGTCCGACGGCTGCTCTCCTCTGCACATGCGCACACAGAGCCCCCCTGGATATCTGCTATGGGTTCATGGCGCTATAGAAGCAACTACTGTAATCTGACACCCAGTAACTTCATTTGACATTAGTGACAGGGCTAATCGGACCCTCCAACCCACAGTCCAGCCGTACTCAACCCAGAGTTGCTCTGGATGTGAGAGTGAGTGTGTGTGTGTGTGTGTGTGTGGGTATCCTGTGGCTGTTGAGAAATAACGGAGCGGAGCGGCTGGAGGAGCGGCGGTAGTTAAGTTTAACAGCATGTATATACAGTGATTTACATTGGTCTTTGCTGCTGGGACTAGACTCAAAAGACCCAGGGCTAAAGCCCCTGAAAAATTGGCTCACATTGCCACTGGGAGGCACCCCACAGTACTGGACACCTCAGCTCTGGTTTTATCCCAAAACCACAAGGGGGACCCTCCTAACACTACCTCATGCATCCAACCTACAAAACAGAAAGTGAAATGGCTCCCAGCTAACAACAGCACAGCATGGAACCAACGTGGCAATGACCTAGACAGAGTTCTAGAGGCTACATTAGCAGGCTCAGCTCAGAAGAAAATCAACTGTATGATGACCAACATCTTCACCATGGCCGGAAAAAACTTCAGCAAAGAAGAGAGGAAAGGCAGCAGCAGAACCCCTGGCAGGCTGCTGAACAGAAGAGAAGAGATCTTGTGATTGAGAGGAGAGATCAAGACTCTCAATAAGCGTTCAAAAGAGCAAGACCAGAAGAAAAGCGGGTGGGCATAAAACATCTACACATAAAGTGGACTTCAAGGGCAACTCTGCAGACTGAAAAGGGCAGAAAGGTCTCTGAAACTGAGGAAGGAAGCCAAGAGATCACCAAGGACCCATACAATCTGTTGGGCAGAGTAATGTCTGGGAGACTGACCAGCCTTAAGGAAAGCATGGAGGAGTTCTTCAAAGAGAGCGATCTGCCCAAGACTAAGTGCTATACCTTCTAAGGTATACAAGAGATGCCCACTGCTCCTCCAAAGGGTCTCAAAACTGTTGCAGAGGATATGGGCAAAAGGCATCATTCCATTGTCTTGGAAAAGAGAGGAGGGGTGTTTTGTACCAAAGGAAGTTGACTCCTCTGACATCAGCCAGTTCCAAACCATTTCTCTCTTAAGTGTCAAATGCAAGATAGTTTTTCTGTCCTGGCTAAAAAGATGACATGGTGAGGAATGGATGTGTCAACACATCAGTCCAGACAGGCTTTTGTTTTGTTTAACTGAAGAAAGTTCAGGCACGTTCAGTCATTGATCGCTTTGATGCCTTTACCAAGAGCCTGTATGGGGCCTCGGTCTCTTGGAGACATTGTAATCTATATCTGCATGTCATCTGCGTAACTATGGTACTAATTTTGTTTTTCTTTATGACCTGTGCCAGTGGGAGCATGTACAGTACAGCTCCAGCCCTTTCGCATCTTGTTTGTGCTCAGTACAGTGTATGACACCTTTCCATCACCAACAAACCACAGATGAGCAATGAGCGAGGACCCACTGTGCAGGCTGTTTGAAGGAAACACTACCATATATCTGCTCATTAGCAGACTTGTGCAGAGCTTGTCAATGAGCCGTTTTATCTGCATCAGGTGTGTTTCATCTAAGACCTGCAGGATAGTGGATCTTGAGGACCAGGTTTGGGGACCTCTGTTTTAGCAATTATCAAACAAAGCCAGTACTGCAGTTTTAAAGCTCAGAGGTGTCTCACTTCACATACAGTGACACAGAGTTTTTCATCCATTCTAAGACACTGTGTTAAATCAATAGTGGCACAACTATGGCACCCACAGCAAGCAGACATAAATGGCTCATTCTAAGAGAATAGAAACATATCAGTTACTTTGGTAACGGAATTAGATACCAATAGAAAACCAGATTTTATTGATCTATGAATCTTTTCGGTTATTGACCTCTGATTTTATTTCACTTCACCTTTAAGGTCTCTGTCTGTTCTGGCTTTATATAATTGCAATTCTGTGAAATTTTCAGTTGAGAAAAGAAATTTGATCATTTTTTTAAAAGATGAAATACATTCACTTTTAAAATATAATATCTTTTCAATGCTCTTTTGTCCTCCACACTCTTCAGTGTCAGCAGTATCCAGGTGGAGCCGGTCTCTGCTGGCTGGCATTAAAAACTCATCATCTGCCAGACACAAAGAGTAGTAGGAAAGGTCAAGAGACAGAGGGTGGCAGGAAGCTGGCATCCCTCACTCAATCACCCAGACACACAGGCACACTAGTAAGCATTAGCAGTCAAACACACACACACAAACATACATCAATATAAGCACACAAACATGAAGACATGACATGAGCATAAACATAAACCCACAAAGCACACTTGGATATCTGCATATGGTAAATGTGTGTGTTGATATGCATACTGTCTTACCCATGTCTCACATAAAAGCAAATTTATGCACACACACGTACACACACTGATGTTAGGATTCCTCCTGCGACTCCTGAAAATGAGTCAGATGTCTTGTTGAGACTCTATGGATATTTTATAGGACTCCTGTAAATCGTCATGAAACTTTCATGAGGCTACATCTCATTGTGTGTTCATGTGTAGTGTGTGTTCCCACATGTTTGTGTGGTGTACAGCTGGAAGCTGATGAAGTGACAGATGAATGTAACTGATCACATAGAAGAAGCGAAGAATCTTTACCCCCAATTTACTTCTGATACTGAACCCATGAAAGATAAAGGCTGGTTTGGTAAATTAATGACAAGAAAGGGAGCAGATTCTGAAATGAAATCTTTGGTATTAAAATTGTTGTTGAGTTGTTAAGTCAAGTTTGAGAAAAAACAAAGTGAGCCTGATGTCATTTGTTGTATTTCAGAGGTGAGGATGGCTTGTATCTCTCTGAAATGCAGCAGCCACGTAATTTATGGACACAATAGTAATAAATAATGATTATCATTTGACTTTATTATTTCAAGTTAAATGATAAAAGAAAAGACAGGTTTTGTTTTTTGTGTTTAGATTTATGTTCAGAAAGTAAATCTGTGCTCCAGTAATAAAAAAATAAAAAAATCACAGCGACAAAAACACATCATGGAGGTTGTCAGCAAGAGTTTCCTGAACATCATGGGGGTTGTCTCTCACTGTGACACCCCACCCTCAGTGGCATTTTAAGCCTGTTATGTCTACTGGGTCTGATTTAGTTTAGAATTCATAATTAACGTTGTTTACATGTGTTTGCATGTTTTCAGGATATGACTGAAAATGTTAATGTCAGTCATGTTAAACTCAAGTCAAACTGAAGAAATCTTATGGTTTCTGGTCTCCAGAAATGTTCAGACACAAAGTGGAAACAGTTTGTTCTTGCAGATAGAAACAACTCATCCTTTTTTAATGTAATGGATTTTAGTGGGAGGTTTCTGCTGCATGTTTTTTCTGTTCTTTTTAGATGAAAATTTGAGATATGCTAAACAAACCAAAAGTGAAAACACAAATGAAATTTAAAACTGTTTGGTTGTGGTTTGGAATTTTTGTTTCACTGTATATTTACTGTTTTGATAACATTAATTTAAAAGTACTGCAGCAAACAAACTGTTTGCACCTTGATGGAGCAGCCTGTCTCACAATACTTTGTCTTCATCTGCTTTATATGAATGTACAAAATATCAGGTGAGTTTAAAGCATTAATGACTACAAGCAGAGTAATTACCAATACACAGTAATTACTTTTCAGTGGATGACATGTAAAAAGCATCAGGTTACATTTTTCATTTATCTTTACTGTAATAAAATAACAAAGTGAGCAACAATATAAAAAAGACTTTCTAGTTATTATTAGAACAAGACTCACAATAAATCAAATTAGCACTTCATTTTTATTAACCCCCTAAGCAGCAATGTAGTAATATTCCACCAAGCAATGAAACCAAATGAAACAAGTCATATCTCCTTTACAAGGTTTGTGAGGAAAATTGAGTTTGAAAGACACCCTGCTGAGCTGATGAAGATGTGCTCACTGTCAGTGATACAGAGCAGATTACAGAGAAAGAATATTAAGAAAAAATTTAAATCTGTGTTGTCTTTAAGAATATTTTGAGTGTTTACATTTCAGATGATTGGAAATCAAATGACTGAAAAAAGCTCCACAAATTTGCAAAGCAAAGATATTTTTACACTCATCTAAAGGCATCTTTTTAAATATAAAAAAAAAGAACTACTTGCATAAGGCTAGATGGAAAATGTTTTGCACGTAAGTTGTGAAACCTTGTAAACTTTAATTCATGACTGATCACATGAACAATCGGTGGTATGGTCGGTATTTGGAAGACATAAAATAAAAGCAATCACAGCTCTTCTAATAAGGAGAAAATGATCTTTCATATTTCTTTTTGTATGTGGTAAATGGAGTTGGTTTTATTGATGTTGTCTTCCCCAAGATGTTGTTGCCATGTGACCTGCTTATTATTGTGTAACGTAGCCTGTATTGTCACTAACTGAGGACAATATAGACCAGAGGGTTTTAAAGTTTGACTCGGGCCTCTCTGTGTGGCTCCAAACAATATTAGTTTCAACTTTAAAGAGGCCTTATTATTATCCTCTGGGGGCATTTAGTTTTACAGCAAATAGAAACAGACATGTATGACAAGACAACAAATACATCAGATCACAACAGGTCACTTAAAAGGCTCACAGGGAAAGTTTGATGAATGGAAGAATGAGAAATATGATATTAGTTAGTGAATAAGTTAACTCTCATTTAAGTAAATAGATCAAATACATTAATTTAGGAGGGATTGGATAAACTAATAATACCTCGGATCATTTATGTTTTTAATGAATAATTCAAACTGCAATATCTGATTATATCGTCTTTCTTGGTAAGTGTGTTTAAAGGATTAAAAGATGGAATCATGATCCTGTAAACATCTAACAGTAGCAACACTAATCAAAGAGGTGGAGTGATTGGGGATATTTTTTACACTTTATCCGAGAGGAGGCAGTCTGTTCTCCTGGTAAATGGACTGTACTTATATAGCACTTTTCTAATCATGTTGACCACTCAGAGTGCTTTTACACTGCATGTCACATTCACCCATTCACACACACGCATGCACACAGCACTTCTATTGTTATAAACTAAGTGCTTTGCTCCAGCACACATTCATTGCCCAACAGACACATCGGGAGGCAACATGGGGTTCAGTGTTTTGCCCAAGGATGTAGTCACACTGGAATCGAACCACCAGCTTTTCAGCGGGCAGACGACTGCACTTCCTCCTGAGCTACAGGTGCACTGGTCTGGGTTATTTGTTTTCTAAACTGGATAAAATATCCCTAACGCCTGTTTTCTGTCCTCTAATGTCTCAAAAAAAATGCTTTGAATTTGCTTGACAATTTGAACTAGAGCTGGAATAGTAAAAAGAAAAGTCACTAGTCTTCCTGTCTTGTTGATTTAATTTAATATCTGACTGCAGTGCTGCAGTTCTGACAATAGATGTGGTTTCTCTTATCTCAATGAAGCATCTCTCCGTGATCACTAACTGTGGGGGATTGAAACGTGCATATATTTTTACATTTTTATCTTGCAGATTTTCCTAAAATTGTTTTCAGATCTACAATACCATGTGATGAAGACGGAACAGTAACAATGTAACAATAAACCTTTAGAATAGAAATACATTAGAGGGCATCTCTGATCATCAACAGTCCTTGTTAGATTCAGCAGCTCGCTGTAATTACAGACTGCAGGTAAAGTGCTGGGTGGGTGGTTATTATAGGAGTGTTGCAGCTCCTGCTTGTTAGGCTGAACTTTAATGAAGCATGTGATGATAATTCTGTGGTGATGTGGCGCCACCTAATGGCAGAAATCTGTTGCACATCAAAGGGAAACTTAAGGATGAAGCGTTTAAGTTATTTTGTACAAGATGATTGGTTAAGGCATGTTGCTTTGTGAGCGTTAGCGTCGTAGCCTCTACTGTCCTTTTCTTGTTCCCAGATGCTTTAAACACAGCTCTGTGTTTCATAGCCACCAGAGAAGGCAACCAGATGTTGTCTGTCATTACAAAGAACCCAGGAAACAGTCCCATGTGGCTCTAAAAAGCACCAGATGGAGATAAAAGTAGTAAAAAAAAAAAAAAAGGCAGCAAGAATGTTCCACAAAGGCAGTGACAGCTTTTGGACTGATATCAAACACAAAATCATCTTGATCAACAAGGAAGGGGACAAAGCTGCCAACACTTCCTTCACTTATTTGAATTTACTGACTCAGATATGAGTTATTTGTTTTATTTGTTTAACTACCAGCATTGTAAAGTCAATTATCACCCTTTAAAATGTTAAAGAGAAACTTGCAAGACAATTTATTATCAAATGATAATAATATAACATAGTGGCATGCTAACTTAAGTGATGTCATGCTTTCAAGTTGACTTGAAGAAAAACTACAAGGTAGCCGTGTAATTATTGCTTTGTAGTTTCATAATATTATACCACAAAGAAACTTGTCCAGCCCACTAAAAACACCAAACCAAATAACAAAATGCCACGGACTGGTATACAGACAGAATAATTTTCATTCAGGATGTCGGTGATCATGTTCCCACATACAGCCAACAGCCTGTATGGATCAGGTTCTGTTCTGTTGTGGAACTGAGGACGTGTCCATGAGCTCTCTGGACAGAATAATAAAACCAACATCTGGATGGACCAATAGGCAATAACTGACATGGTTATTTCTAGCTCTCCCTCTCTGTCTATCACCACCTCCTCTTTTGGCTTTCTCTCTCATACCACAAATGCAACAAAACCCAGAGAGGAGAAGAGTGGGAGAGAGACAAACAGAGAGACTGTGTGTGAGGCAGAGAGAGAGAAATTGGGAGGGACTGTGGGTGAGGGTAACTTGGATCCAAGACCCACTGGAGAAACAACTGATTTAGAGAAGCAAAGCAGAAAGTTCTAGAGCTAAACTTCTTAACAGGGTTAAAACCTTCACAGAAAACAAAAGGAAAAGGATAAATTCATCCATATAGGGACTGAAGAGCAGCTTTCAGCACAGCCAGACTGTTGGAAAGTGTGTCCTGCTTGCTTTAAGAAGTCCTAGAAGACTCTCATTTGAATGAGACGGGAATACAGGAAAAGCTCTTGTTATTGCAACAGGGCATTTTAGACATTTTATAAGCAGAAATATTAAAGACGTCACTGCAGCTGCAAACTTTAGGAGCTGAGATACTGAGAGAAATCATGTCTAGCAGAGGGATTCCTCTCCTTATCTTGTCTATGTGTCTGATTGTGGGCTCAGTCCAGAGTCAGAGTTCCTCTCAGGACAACTTCATTATCCAGTACCTGGAGAGAAGACTGACTCAGATAGAGGTGAGTTTCTACTGCTTCTATTTCATATCAACCACATACGTACATGTTATACAATATATACTGATTTCTCTTTTCTTTCTACTTTTCTTTAACTTCTCTTACCTTTTTTTCTCTTAACTTTTTTTAATCACTTTGAAAGGAAATATGCCACACATAGTTAAAAAAGTGCTACATCCACCCAAATACCTGCACCATGATCAGATGATCTGGTTGCAATGTTTTTGGCATCTTCTCAGCAGTCCAGCTGTTTTGTATCAAGTCTTCCTGTCATGGGAATTTAGATGGGCCAATATAAATATGATCTATGTGCTCTTCACATATTTAATGATAAAATGGAGGCCTATGCAAAAACTGAGCTTCGTCAGGTATCGATATATGGCCAGCATGGGGGCGATACCTTCAGTTGAAGGCTGTATTTTAAGTGTATGAAAAAATTACTTTTCCCAGTAAGTTTATCTTAGTTGTTAGTTTCAAACATTCTTGAAGCATGATGTTCACTTTCCAAGTTTATCTGATACTGATATGATTTAAGCTGTTGCTACCTTGTGATTTCTAGCCCTTGTGGATTAGAAATCAAAACTACTTTGGGTGTATCATGACGATGAGGACTAAAATACAGACATTCTATGATGCCGCTGTCATATTAATGTATACTATTTTTACATTTTACATGCAGTTGCTCTCATGACCACTAGAGGTCGTATATCCTTTTATCATGATTATACCTGCACAAATAAATGTCCAATTAAAACTTTACTGCCTAAACATAATTGATAAAAATAGTTATATCCTTTTTAACACATTATAACATATAACATTATAGCATTATAACATTTAATTTGATATAACATTTTTAATGTAAGAGGAAGAATTATTTAGTTACTCCTTTAAAAGTTACATATTCTTGCTCTATATTTTAATGCCATCTTTTCTTTGCATCAATGAAATCAGGAGCGTCTGAATCAGTGTGAGCAAAACACGGTGAGCATCACCCAGAAAAACTATGACCTCTCCTCTGAAGTCAGGGGTTATCTGTCCACACTCACTGTTCTCAGGTAGGCCTGTTTAAATTACCTCTAATAACATTGAATTAATAACTAAATAATCACTAAAAAGTTTGCTAAATCATTTTGTTTTTGCTTTGCAGATCAGAGGTGAAGAGTCAGGTGGACAGTGTGTCTGCACGAGTGGACCGTGTGGAGAGAGAGCTGGAATATCTGGAAAACAACATTCCCAATCAGTCCGATATTGAGATGGAAGAAGCACTGCTGGAACAACAGATAAAGGCTGCAGAGCTGGAGCAGCTGAAAAAGAAGGCTTCAGTCAGAATGGAGAATGGTAGGAAGTTTGTCAGTGTGTATGCAGTGTGTGTGGTGGTCAAAGGAACAAATAATCCAAGCCAGAAAATCAGAAACAGATTTAAAATTGTTTGCAGGATTTTAAGTGAAAGTGCTTTCTCCAACATTTCCAGACTGTAGCACAGCTCTGAGCCAGATCAAATCTCTCAAGATTGTAAAGAAGGCAGGAGACATCTATGGATCCTGGTTCAAGGACCCGTCTGAAGGTTCAGCCAAGGTCTGTAATGTTTGCCGTGACAGTTGTTTATGTGAAGTTGGTCAACACATTAATAGTAAGATGGTTTCCTTATTGCTCAGTTTTGTCTCGTCATATTTTCCTGCCTTCATTTTAGTTCTTAAGCTGAAACAACGGTTGTTGATTCATCATCATCATCATCATTTGCCTTATGTTTTCCCGTCGGTACTTTCATAGACTTGAGTGCGAAAAAGTAAACCAAAATTTGTAAAAGCAACCAGCCAAAGATTATTATTTTTTCAGCAATTGTTTACTTTTGATAAGATAAGATAAGATAAGATAAGAAAAGATAAGATAAGATAAGAAAAGATAAGATAAGATAAGAAAAGATAAGATAAGATAAGATAAGATAAGATAAGATAAGAAAAGATAAGATAAGATAAGATAAGATAAGATAAGATAAGAAAAGATAAGATAAGATAAGATAACTTATTGATCCCTCAACGGGGAATTTTACATGCCACAGTAGCAAGAATGTGAAGGACAGCCCTAGAGAAAATGTTAATGTTAAATATCTTTCTAAATGTGCCAGTTTAGCTGTTGGTCTCATTTATTCAAAACTTGTCAAATCAGGAAGGACAGGGCTTTATTTTTAACAGAACACACATTTTTAACCGCAAATAAGGAAGCATTTGAATCATTTGCAGATCGTTGCATTTTGTGGTTGAAGATGAAATCCTGACGGATGAGCAAATCTATCTTTTAGGTCTACCTGCTCAGTGGAATTCGCAACAACACAGTGTTGGAGTATGTGTCTCTGGAAAGCTTCAAAGAGAAAACTTCTACATCTCCCACAAAAGAGCTGCAGCTGCCTTTCCACTGGCAGGGCACGGGTCATGTGGTTTACAACGGATTCCTCTACTACCACAGAGCAGATACACCCAACCAGATACTGAAGGTTTGTGCCTGAAGCAGGGTAAATAAACAGGGTAAATTACTGCATTTCTTTCATTTGCATTGTGTTTATAAAGTACAAAAAGGGTGGAAAAATCTATTTGTTTATTCAACAGCAGTTATGTTGCTTGGCAGCAGCTGCAAAGTACTGTGACTCTGTGCACACAGTTTACCCATCTGACACTGATTGCAGTGCAGGATTTGGCTGGTCTTATCACTTTAAGGGAGCTTAGTCATCTGGGAGTGGGCTCTCTATGCGAGTTGAGGTCAGAGAGACCAGTGCCAAAAGAAACTATTTTGTTCCAGAAAAGCTCATTTTCTCAAGAATCAGGGCCTTTTCAAGCAGATGTACTGAATATGCAGCAAGCTGTCAGAAAAAGTATTTCCAAATAACAGAGCAGAGTAAAATTACCCCATTTATATAGCTTTAGATGGATAGAGTTGTCTTTAATATCTAATAATTACCTGTGCCAAGGCAGAAGTCATGTATTCGGCGGCATTGGTTTGTCTGTCTGTCTGTTAACAACATAACTCATAAAGTTATGGACGGATTTTGATTACAGTTTTAGGAAAGCTCAGAAATGGAATAAGAAACAAGTGAATAGATTTTGAGGGTGATTTCTATTGCCACCTGGATCCAGGAAGGAGTATTTACCATGAGGAGATAGGGATAGTTTTGCCATTTGAGCTTCCAACTAAAAATAATGCCCACAATCATTGGCAAAACAAATGATAATGGCTTGGTGGAGGTCTGCACTCTCTGAGGGCTTCTGGTTAATTATTGGGTGGATTGCAATGAAAAATTGCAGATCTTTCTATGAGGTAATATCTTCTGTTAAACACTAAAATATTCAGATAAGAAACTGTAAAACTGTGCATCGCCTTTAATTTGAAATAAAAAACAAATACATTAAATTCAGATTGTAACCACACTTGTCAGTCTGTAATGTCTGTCAGCAACATAACTTAAAAAGTTAGGAACAGATTTTGATTAAATTTTCCGGAAATCTCAGAAATGGAATAAGGAACAAGTGATTAGATTCTGGGGGTGATCTGCATCACCGTCTGGATCCAGGGATGTTTTTAAGGGATTCTTTACTATGAGGGAGAAAGGGATCATTTTACCATTACAACTCATCAGATGATTCCCAGAATAAAAATCAAAATAAATAAATAAATGACAAGATGTCATCATGATAGATGTTAAATATACTAAGAGCTAATCTACATTTCCACCATTAGAGAAAACACAAATTTATTTATTAGCTTTAAGACTATTACAGCCATTTGCTTCATCTTGGTGTGTAAGGGGGTTTCCAGGGTCAAGGATTTTAAATAAGATGTGGCATCTAGCCTGATAGTGGAATCAGCTTGAGGTATACCAGTGTTGGCATGAGGTGGTACCTGGGTTGGCCTTTTGGGGTTTTCTCAGATGAGTGACCTTTTAGCTTGGCAGAGGTCTGCGCTCTGAGTGCTTCTAGGTTAAAACATACACTTAACTAACCTGCCGCTAGGCTCTGCACTGATCTCTAAACCTGATTTCCTTTATTTCTGTGAAATGAAGGCCGATTTGCTGAATGGCACGGTGGTAGACAGCACACTCCTTCCAGGAGCAGGTCGTCTTCCGGTCTACAGCCTCAATCCTAACACCTACCTGGACATGGCTGTTGATGAACTCGGCCTTTGGGTTATCCACGCTGATCCAGAGTATGGAGGAAACCTGGTCCTCACTAAACTGGATAGAGGTATAGACCATTCCTACTGTCAGCGTTTTTTTTTTTTTTTGTTTTGTTTGTTTGTTTTTCTGTTTTGGCATTTTTTTTCTATTAAAAGCAATGAGACCTAAGAACTCTGGGAAACTTTACAAGCATCCTTCTTTAAAATTGACCCCAAGTGCCTTAAAAATTCTTAATGATTGATTTACTGAATTTGTTTGATGTATGATGATTACATTCTAATCATTATATAAGAAATGTAACAGGAATACATAAAAGGGATGCATCGATACCACATCTTTTCAAATCATACTTACATTTGAGTACTTCCTGATAACGAGTATATGAGGACTAATGCATCTCATTACAGTTCATTACTCATTACTCATTACTGTTTGCAAAATTACAACTACGAGGGGTTCCTCTATATCTTATTCATGCTCTTCATTTTTGGTACACACACCAAACAATGCAAGTTAGGTGGGGAAATATAACTTCTGAACCTTTTTGGTAACTAATGGGGCGAGACAAGGTGGCATTCTGCCACCTGTGCTCTTACCTTGTTTATGGATACTCTTTCTCAAAGACTTGGAAAGTGTAAAACTGGCTGTATGGTGGTAGAGAGGCTGATTAACCATCTTTTGTATGCTGATGACTCAGTTGCCATGTCCCCTTATTCTGCCAGCCTGCAGCAGCTCCTCAGAGTTTATTCAGATCGTGGTCAGTAATTTGATATAAGGTTTAACACTAAAAAGTCTGTTGTTGTGATTGTGAGGACAAAAGAGGAGAAGAAGACAGCATGCCCCTCTTTTATTCTGAGAGAAAATGAATTAAATGTTGTGGGTAAATTGAAATATCTAGGTCATGTCATCAGGAACGACGCTTGTGATGATGATGATATTGAGAGACAGTATTGTAAGTCTGGCACACAAATTTAGCATGTGTTCTTATAATGTCAAAATTATGTCAAAATGACATTGTTTAAAGCTTACTGCACACCTCTGTACACTGCCCACCTGTGGTGTAGTTACACTAAAGCTCAATTCAATAAGCTGCAAGTTGCATTTAATGATGCATTTCGAATCCGACTGAAGGAGTGCCAGTCAGCTGTCTGTGCAGAATGCTGTTTTTAGAAATTTTGTAAATAAATTTATTATAAGATTGGAGGATTCTAAAAATGATATTATGGTTTTAACAATGGGAGAGCGGTGTACGAAATAACTCTGAACTCTGGAGGAAGTGCTTGTATGGATTTTAGATATAATTTAGATTCTTTACTGAACTGCCTGTCAGTCGTTTTTTAGGTGTTTTTTTATCTTTTACTCCTCATCCCTCCTATTTTATGGTTATTTTAATTGATACCTTTTTAAATAAATTCATTTGTTTACTGGAACAGTCGTCTCTGCCTCGTGCATAACGAACCTGGGTGCCTGGTGGTAAGTTTACCACTCCAGGTGAAATTCCCAGGGTGGCGTTGTCTGACCTTTGTACGGCTCTTGCCACATATGGACCAAAATTTGAGTCTGAACTAAATAATGAATTGAACTGAATTTATCTGATCTGAGCTGAACAGAACTGAAATGAATTGAAATTAACTTAAATTAAATCATTTAAGTAAGTTCGTTTCTGGGCAACCGATGATAAAAATTCTAAATGTAATTCTTGAAAAATATCAGAAACTTCAGGAATAAGGAGGATAAAGTGGTTTTTGATGGATTTGATTCACTGATCTTCTCTGGCTAAGATAATGCCAAAATCAGATTTATAATATGAGATGAATGATAATTCATAATAACCATTTTTTATTAGCTGTAACCTGCTTTTTGCCTTTAAATGAACTCTAATTGAGATTTTGTATTGCTAGAGCTGTCTGTAACTGTAAATAAATGTCCAAAACAGGTTTCTCTTGTAAATGAGAATGTGTGTCCCAGTTGGACTACCTGTATAAATAAAGGTTAAATAAACTAAAGTTAACTTTGCTGTTTATACGTTAATGCATAAAAAAAAAAAAAAAAAAAAACACAATAATTAATCCCTTTGTATTAACACATTAATTTTGACAGCACTAAGTTTTTCACATTGGCATCAGGTTTTGTTGTATTGGATCATTTTTATGACAGATACTCAGACAGATACTCGATACTGCCATCAGTATTGATGCATCCCTAATTCATAATATTTGTTTGCTTGTTGTTATTATCAGGAACTCTGGCAGTAGAGTTCACCTGGGATACGCAGTGTAGAAGCCGTGATGCTGAAGGAGCCTTCTTGATCTGTGGGACCCTTTATGTGGTCTACAACACACGCTATGGAGGACGCTCCACTATACAGTGTCTGTATGACATCCATGACACCATCCACAGGTATACACAAAAAAAAACCCATGCACACAAGCATGCGTTAGCGCTCCACATCAACATATGTTGACGTGAAGTCACAGAAGTACTGTGTCTTATTTAAAAGCAATGTCTTTCTTTGTTGTTGTGCAGCAGTGAGAGTCCTGTGATGTTCTTCCCAAAACGCTACACCAGTCACAGCAGCATCCATTATCACCCTGGAGAGAAACAGCTGTATGCCTGGGACGATGGCTACCAGACAATATACCAAGTGGAAACACGCAGAAATGACCAGATCATTGCTCAGTAATGCTCATAGCTCTAACTTTCATCCTATGTCAAAACCTGCATTATAATTTGAAGTAATCCATGTGGTACAACTCAGTTTTGTTTGCTACAGTGGTCCTTTGCTGGCAACGGATGCTGCATTTGTTATTGCAAATGATCAGTGGAAAAACAGAACAAAGAGACATTTTATGCATTTTGTAAACTTTATAATAATCCAATAAAGATCATTTAAGTTTGTGCCTTTTTTTAAATTTGCCCATATGGAATTATTAAAAAATCTTTTGAAGATTTTGACAGAATATGAATTAAATGTTAGACAAACTGTTTGGTTAGAACTACTAAAATCCATATAGAGAACTTGCATATGACTGATAGTCCACATATTCAGTAAGTCACATCTTCATACTCACTCATCCATCTGTTTTAGCTCCTGCAGTTTAATAATATAAATATCTCATTTGCAGTATGGCCAAAAATGTTGTATGTAATCTGTTTTTTTACACTTTTATTCCTAGAATTTCAGTTATAGAAAATCATGACTCACCAACATTTACACATCATTTTCTCAAATAAAAAAAAACCTGCATACAACAGACAGAACGACATATCTCCAAGCTGTGATTGTATTCAAGTATGTTGTCCATTCATTGTGCCTAAGGTTTGAGGTTTTTCATTCAAAACATGGATCCTTTTTTTTAATAAAAGAAAATACTCTCAGTTTCAGATATTCAGTTTTTTTTATAAATAACACTTAAAGAATAGAACAGATTTTTATTTAGGAGGGGGAGATCTTTCTGATCGAGTAAGTGGAATAATATTGCCCCCTCCTGGTTGTGCTCATGAATACATAAACACACATACTATGTATTCTTTATACTGTGGGTTCAGTGTGAATAATTTTTCCAGGTTACTTTCATTGACTCTATTTTGCAATAAGCTGTGTTTACAAATTATATGAAACTACTAAAAACCTACAACAAAAAAATCCAATCCAATCCAAAATCCAAGTAAAGTTTGGTGGTATTTGAGATGGTTTGGATTAAGAATTTAACAAGAATCGTTTAATAATGTGCTCCAAGCAGCAGAGATTTTTCTCTTTAAATGTCATACAGTTTTATTTCAATAATGGCACAACAAACAAAAAGACTAATTAAAAAACTAATAGCTTGTACATTTATGTATCAGATATTATAGTCAAACTTTCTTTCCCTTTTGGGGGGGGGGGTCCGGGAGGGGCTGGATATGGGCGGGGTTTGACATCAGATGGGCGTGGCCAGATGAACTAGCTGAAAAACAGCTTTATTTTCTGGACAAATGCAAGAACCTGGTAGAATTTTACATTTAAGACAACACACGATGAAAAAACTATATTTCCTTTAAACTGTCATTATGTGTATCTAAAATTGTAAAATAAATAAATAAATAACATTTCCTGTATTTAACTTTATATACACCACTCACTAAAACTTAGGAATACTCAGCTTTTTCTGTGTCAGAATTAAACTAAAATCCACCATAACCTCCACTTTTGAACTTAGTTTGACCTCTAAACTTTCAGATGCACATGTACAGCTGTTAAATTTCAGTATTTATTCTACAACATGAAGTTCTCTTAACAAGATGATTACCCACATTACCCACAAAAACCAAAAGACATGTCATGGTCCACTAATGCTCTGGTTCAATGACAGCTTGTATTTAAACAGTCCTCTTCACCGTGCTGTTGCCATTTGGACATCATCAGACCCAGACCACACCTAACACATGACTAGTTATTTTATGTTGTGGTTTACCCACCACTACTTTTATTTATATAAATTGTTTAAGATGAAGGAATTACCATCACATGATTCTACTTAAATGCCCTACTTCCATGATTTAACATCAATGTAGTATCAAAGTTTCATATTTTCTGTAAGTTTAAACTGAAAGTTAAATATCCCTAACTTTGTGTGAGTAGTACAAATATCATCAGAAACACAAAATACCTTTATTGTAAACATTTTTTTAAGTACAAATACATAGCTTGTTTTTCTACATGTTCAATCATAAATATTTAACAATCAGCTTGAAATTTAAATGTGAAATGGCTCATAACCATCTTCTCAGCTGTCATCTTGTTCCTGGTTAGCTTCTCTTGTACGATGTAAAAACACAGTTTATAAGGACTACAG
The DNA here is from genome assembly GCF_017639745.1 of Melanotaenia boesemani. Taxonomy (NCBI): domain Eukaryota; kingdom Metazoa; phylum Chordata; class Actinopteri; order Atheriniformes; family Melanotaeniidae; genus Melanotaenia; species Melanotaenia boesemani. Next base: position 6,071,041 of record NC_055691.1, on the reverse strand, counting down.
AGAAATTGTGTGTATATATGAAGCTCATGGATGAGATTGATAACTTGAAGTAGCGCAGCTTAGCTTGAAATTCTTGCTGAAATGGAAATAAAACCTGTTGGCAGCACATTGTGTTCATATTGAAAACATGTAAAGTCAGGCTTTGTGCATTAAACATTACAGGAGAAACAGTGTTTTACTTGAAACATTTTCAAAGAGTGATGTTAAGAGACACAGAAAGTCCATGTTACGTATATTTATATTCCCTTAGCTCGTTCCGATCTATTGTCTGCAAAGGATCCTGAGGCTTCTTTTGTTTAACATCTACATGCTCCCGTTGGCACAGGTCATAAAGAAAAACAACAGGTAGTCCACAACTGAGTGCCTGTCTGATATCTGAGCCGCTGGACTTGACCCTGATTTGAACTCAGGAACCTGCTTATATTGTGGGTTTATTCATACCAGACCTCTTGCATTAAAGCTTTTTTACCAAATTTGTTCAGTGGCTTATTTCATGTGCATGACATCGCCTACTGGTCAAACTCTATAACGCAGGCAGGTTTGATCTGAACCGCGTACTCTTTGACACTGTTTAGTTTGTTTGTTTGTGTTTTTGTTAGTAAAAGACTGTTTTAGGATAGTGCATTTTCAAGTAAGTATATTATATTGTATCATATACATGAGATTAAATTAGATCAATCTTCATTCCTAGGGGGAACCTGAGAAGTAAAATGGCCCTGACTGGAGCTGGAACCCATGATCTCTGATAGGCCTATGGTAAAAACTACTCCCCAATCAACTGAGCTGTACTATTTCTATTTTTCAGGCAAAAATGTTTATGTACTTTACATATATGATGAGCTGTGATTGTTTGATTAGTGTGTTTTGTGTGCAAACCAATCATTTGGCTAAAATTGTATAATCTTGTCATGCTACATAACGGGCCTATTCAGTTTTGTTCCATGAGGGTCGCAGTTTTGCAGGTTTTCAATGTTTCCCTGCTCCAACATGCCAAATTGAATAGCCCTGCTATTTAACATAGTAAGGCATGAGAGGTCATGTTTGTGTTACTTCTGGAAAATGGCATTGATTCCAGCAGGCAGAGGATGGTGAAAGTGTTGGTACCAGTCATGGTACAGCCGGGGCGGAAAGCTTCTCACATAATCAGTGGCATCACTCAGATTCATATTTAGAAAACTTTATCTCATACGGGCAATTTATTTGCAGCTTTCCACAGACACCAGTCAACATTCAAAGTGCAATGTGTCAGATATGATCAGTACACAGTACCCATGAGGTAAATAATGCATTAAATAATCAAGAATAAAACAATAAATACCAATACGGGCTAAGACACCTGCTAGCTCAGCTAGTACAAAGCAATGACAGAATAAATGTCATTTAAAATGACTGCTGTCAGAGTTAAGTGTGACAGCTGAGAGAATAAAAGATGTAGAATATCTATTGGTTCCCCTTTGGTGAGGATCACTGATGATGGTCTTTGCTTTCTTAACTACCTGAAGCTCCCAGAGGGAAGACAAGTCTCTTTGTCTGACTCCAATAATAGAACACGTTTTAACAATGGAGTACAGGCTGTTCTTGTACTTCAGAGTTAAACCATTGAACCAGCAGATAAAGGACCATGTTCAGACTCTGAGCCCTGAAGAGGGGATAAAAGGACACTGTCATCAGAAAATTTCACAATAAACCTGCCCTCTGAAGAGGTTCTACAGCTGTCAGTGTACATTGTACTGTTAGTGTACTCCCCTAAAATGATACAAGCTTAAAAATGCCACAGACATATACTTATATATGGTCAATACCTCAAGGCATCCCAGAATTTCTTCCTGGATTACTAGACATGTGCTCCAAAACCTCGGGGCAGTGAGTCCTGGCTCCTAAATGTTCTCAACCTTGGATCTCTGGAATTGTGGCGTTTTTGGATTCTCTGACCCTGGATCTGTTTAATCCCAGTACTCTAATATCTGGGCCTGGATCAGTCTGTGCTTCTGTCTGTTCTGGCTTTTGGACCTGGCCATGATTCATGGATTAACATCTAGACCTTGTTTGGATATTTAGCTTCTGTTACCTTGTCCTTACACACTACAGATGTCAGTCATTTTCTGGCTAATCTCAGAAAGCTTATATTCCTCAGTTCTCCCTGCAATCTGACTGAACATTACCCATCATTCCCTGTGCCTGCTTACCGCCAGACTCTGGCTCAACATCACTGCCCCATTTCTGCAACATCCAGTATCATTTACCTGGTTCTTCATATAACTCACGTGAGTTTCTTCAGTCTGCATGAAACTCAAATCTGGTTGATTTCCTTAACCAATCCTCCTGTTTATTTTGGGTTTTTTTTAGTCTTTCGAGGCGTTTTTCTTTCAGCAGACTTTTCCACCAAACTCCATCCCAATTCCTGCTTATCAACAGTTGTATAATTAGAAACATTTTAAAAAGAAAAACAAGAATTTGTTAATATTTTTCCACTAAAATGTCTAAATTGTGACGCTGAATGCACAACATTAAAGACAGTAACAGTATGAGTGACTGAACTGATCAATGTGTGTGTTGGGTTGAAGGAAAAAGAACAAATCACCATGCCTGATGCAGAAGAGTGTGTTTTATCTCATGGAAGCTTATAAATTAAACTATTTCTGTTTTGCCTGGGAGTTCTACGAGTTTGGGAGTTTGGGTAACACCTTTGCTGCCTTGCAGCACTAAACTTAATAAAGATAATTCTGTGTGGGTTGAGAGGTGATTAACACTTACTGTATGACTCAGCCTCTGGTCTTTCAGTCCACTGTCAAGCCTACGGTCTAGTTTGGATTTTTTAGGTCTGGCACACCTGTAATACACCATAAACGAATCATTTGGACTGAAATGTCTTGTATGTCACGTGATGTCAAATTTGCTTATTTGGAGATCTGTGAAATCATGTTGCAATACTAACACTGCATCCTTCATTTTGGTGTCCTGATTGTGTTCTTCATGTTGGGAGTATTACATTTTTGCCTGAGGGGGGTTTTATGTTGCTACACCAACCACACAAAGCTGGAAACATATCTCAAGTGGGTGTGTGTTCAGGTGTGTGTATATATGACTCTTTTGCAAAGAGAACATTCTCAAATGCACATAGATTAGTTTGCCACATTCGTGGCATGTGCCCTCAGTGACATATTTTATTGTGTTTTGTTGGGAACAAAACAAAACAACTCATATTTCTGGTTTAAAATGTTCACTAAATGCTGCAGTAGCTCCACTTTTTGAATGCATGATTGTTCTTTTAAGTATAAAATGCTTGATTACAACAATCAGCTAAGTTTTGTTTTAAAAAGAAATAAAATAAACAAGCTAAAATACTGCTAATGTCGTTATTTGTTATACTGTAAAAACCATTTCCAAAACAATTTTCAGGCAGTCAGTCACAAAAAAATTGCATATTATTTAAACCTTTTAATCGGGTTATGAAAGATACAAATACGAGATATCTAAAATTAGGCTTTTTTTTCCCCTGCTTGAGTATTTTAGATCATATGCTTTTATATAAGTTGGATATAAACCTGGAAAAGTAATTCATTTGGTTAACAGTCAGTAGATCATTACCATGGGAAGTTCAGAAGTAAAGATGGAACAGACGGGAATTTTTTTTTACAAAATAAGAATAATGGTTCTCAATGAAGAAGAAGTACAGATTTGATTATCAACTCTAAAATGAAAAGACTCAGACAATGTGAAGAAATCTCTGTAATCAGGGGACAAAACCAAGCATCTGTATGAAATTACTGATTTTCAGGCTTTCAGGTGGCACTGCATTAAAAAAAATGTATTTAAATAATTTCAGGAACAGGTTTATAAACCATTATTAGTGTGCAACTTTTGTAAAAGTAAATGAAAACTCAAGTAAAACTGAGATAAAGTGGAAAAACTGTTCTTTTGTCTCAAGAATCACATTTTAGATACTTATTTGGAAATTGTGGGTGGCACATGAGACGGATCATTCAGTTCATCAGTTTAAAACCCTGCAGCCATGCTGGTACAAGGGTCCGTTAGTCCATATGTTAGAAATTATTTGTATGTGTGAAGCAACGCATGCTGCCATCCAGACAGACCATGCTTATATTAGCAAGACAAACCACATCCTGCACTTATTGCAACAATTTGGCTGCTTAGTTTAAAAAAGAATCAGTACAAAAAAAATATTTCATTCATTCATTTACAGCGACTCTCTATAAAATCTTCTTTACACCTATATCCCAATTTCTTTTACATTCTTTTTTAACTGTCATGAGGTGATCCATGTGTGTAATGTTCACCTTCTATTACCCGTCTTGGTCATGATGTCACCCTCTATTAAAGTTTAACCTTAAATAGCAGTCCCCTTATTTACTCTCCATTTAAATATTAAGTATTCTGGCGTCTTGTTGAGCAGCTTGTCTTTCTGATGCACCTGATTTACAGCAGCTGTGGATGTCAGGGTAATGGTGATGCCCAACTGTGTTGGCACATTTTGCACAGCAGCTTCAGTCATGCTGAAAACAGATCTGTCTCAAATCATCTCGTTGCCTTACTGCCACATTTTTTAATGTCACTTCTGCAGAAGAGCTCGCTATTTTATGTAATTGCTGTCTTTTGAAGTCATCCTGCCTCTTTGCTTTTTCATGCTATAGGTGAACGCCCTGCACATTGAGTGAGCATGAGGTAATATGGATGACATATCGCAGGACATCAGCGTAGGTCAGAGGTCAGTGTGCTCAGCAGATGTCACTTCGACAGGCTGTGGCCAGTGTGGTCTGTAATAGTATCACAGGAGAGCAAGAAGAGGTCAGTGTCTCTGAAGGGCTCCGCCGATCACCATAAATCTTGCTGCACTGGTATGTAAACAGCTTTAATCACTGACCAGTACAACCATTTGTTTACAACCCAACACGTGCAAAAGCTGCTTTCATGAGATAATAAATACTGGTTTTTAACTGATAATTAAAACTGCTTAAATGAAAGATTTTACAAGAGCAGTAACAGAAATATGTTAACAGATACATAACCTCATACTGAGCCTTCTCTACTGATGCCGTCATGCCTGGATTTGCTAGAGGGAACAGAGGGAGGAGTCCTGAACAGCCCATGAGGACGATGATCATTATAGTTTTAAGTGATCATTAACTCCAGTTTGTCCTTGTAAAATGTCCCTTCTTCTGTCCAGGTGGTCCTCATAATGAGATTCAACACTCTGCAAGCACAGTGGAGGGTTTCATTGCCCATTTTTTATATTCTACGATTGAGTATCAACTAAGATTTAGAGGCTTGAGGTGTCAAAACACACACATAGTCATCCCTTGCTCCTTCTACATTTAGAAAACTCATACCATGATGGTTACCTAATGTGTAATGTATGCGACCATAATAAGAAACACGGTGCTTGTTTTTAGTGTGAGCTATTCGCTTCTGTGGATCAATGACCCTTTGGGACACCTGTGGCTGAAAACTGAAGGGGTAAAGAAGAGTTTGACCCAGATGATCACATGAGATGAAGCAGACATTAAAAAAAAACTGTTGTACTTATATTTAGGAATAATTTGATTTAGTTAAAATGAACTGGCTGGTGTTGCTGGTGTTCATAGTTTTATTTTTATTTTTTAAACTTTTTTATTTTGTGGTAGTGAAGCATATGAGCTAAAATAATGACGATATAAAAAACATCAATATTGGCTTTGACACAAAAGCAATTCTTTTGAGGCAACGTTTTTCAGCAAGCATATTTGTAAGAAAAAGCCCACCTTCTCTCAATAAGGAGTTACATATCATGACACACCAGTCTTAACTGGTCAGAAATTAGGTAAGTATGCACTCAGATGAGCTGCAAAACGTGACATATGATGTTATATCAACATTTATTGAAAAAATAAAGCCAAAATGCAGTTAAAAAGTGTGGAAAACCATAATTCAGTAACTTGTGAAACCACCTTTAACAGCAATAACTTGAGGTAAGTGTTTTCTTTATTACATTATCAGTTTCTATCATTATTGTGGAGAGATTTTGGTCTGTTCTTGCCTCAGATCATTGGCATTGTCAGATGGTTCTGCACAGCTCCCTTACAGTCCCAACACTTTCCAGCTTTCCAGTCAGGTTGAGAACTGGACTCTGATTGTACCATTGCAACACTTCAGTTAATATCTTTGCAGGCATTATGTTTTAGATTTGCTGCTGTGTTTGGAGCAATTGTCCTGTTGTATGAGCCTATTTCAGTAAAGCTTTAGCTGTCAGACTGGTGGCATCACACTTTGGTGGATTGTTCCTGAAGTCAGGAAAATTTGCTGACTTAACTGTGCTGTCATGTTCCTTTTCCTGACCGTCTACTCCCTGGAAGCTTGGCAACTATCTTGAATGTGAATAATCTTTTTCATTGTAGAATGATGGACACCAAATTGTTTGATAATGGCCTTATATCCCTTGCCAGAATAATGGGCAGCAACAACAGCTGCTTTAAAACTTCGGAACTACAACATGTGAACATGGATAATCTTTTCAGCTCCTATTGGGGTCGGACTTTTGCTGTGGCAGCATCAAAGCTGTGGAACCAGTTTCCTTCAAACATTAAACAGGTCACCTCATTGTCTGTTTTTAAAACTTTTCTTGAAATCCACCTTTTTTTTTGCTTTTTTATCCTGATTGATGTGACGGTCATTTTAGAGTTTTTTACTTATGTTTTGTTGCCTGTGTTTTAGTGTATTTACTTGTTTGTATTTTTCAACAGTTTGGCATCGTTGCGCTGTACAGCACTTTGGTCAATATTGTTGTGCTTGAAGTGCTTTATAAGTCAAATTGGACTGACTATGATGTAATCCTCGACTAACTGGCTAGATGATGGCAAGGCAAGGCAAATTTATTTGTATAGCACATTTCATGTACAAGACAATTTAAAGTGCTTTACATAAATCATTACAGCAGGGTGCAGAAAGCAATACAAGTGCATTAAAAAAACAAAAAAACAAAGATTAAAAGAAATGCAATTAATGAAATAAAAACAGAACAAAGATTATAACATAAAACGGATAAAATGCAAGAAATAAAATTCCAGTGTGGGGAAAGACAATATTAAAACATGATTCCAGCCTAAAAGAACCAGATGTAGATTTAGACTTCGACATAAAAACTACTGAAATGCAGCAGATGGGCCTTTAACCTGGATCTAAATAAACTGAGTGTTTCAGCTGATCTGAGGCTTTCTGGGAGTTTGTTCCAGACATGTGGAGCATAGAAGCTGAATGCAGCTTCTCCATGTCTGGTTCTGACTCTGGGAACTGATAAGAAACTAGAACCAGATGACCTGAGGGTTCTGGCAGGTTCATACTGGGTCAAGAGGTCACTGATGTATTTTGGTCCTAAACCATTCAGAGCTTTATAAACCAGCAGCTGAACTTGATGAAGATGATGTTGAAATTAGGAATTTGCAGGGGACATGCATGCTATCTGCAGCTGAACTCCTTGATCTCTTTGTCATTCAAGACTTAAATTTTTAGACTGTAGATATTGTCCTGCTGCAGAAGGGACTTGGAAAAAGATGCCTCCCTGCTGGTAATGTGTGATGATCATCTTAATTCCCAAAAATATGATAGTACTGCATGTGACTTGAGATGTAATAAGAAGCATAAGATTTTTTTTTAGGGGGGGGGGGTTCCCTCAATAGTCGTTGTCAATGAGTAAATACACCTTTGTAAATTGCAGTGATTTTAAGACATTCAGTGACCCTGAGTGACACACACATGCACAAGCATGCACACCCGCCAGTCATGTCCAAGACAGTGACGACAACAGCATCACCCACTGACACACCTCCTGAACTCCCACTTACTCTTTGATTCAGGATGTTTCCTCTGACGTCAAGTTGGTATAAAAGCTCTTTTTTGAGAAGCAAACTCATTAAAACAATGTTAATTCTTGAGTTAAGTGTCTATGTAACCAGGGAGACTACCTAATAGTCAATGAGAGTCATAAATCCATCCAAATGTTGGCTCTATTGTTGTGAGGGACGCTGGGAGTGAGACAATAAAGGTCACATCAGATGTGGACTAATAGGTCTGGTCAGTTCACAGTGATAGAGAAAAACAAAAGAGGAGCATGTAAAATTGAAAATGTGGGGGGAAACTCTAAACTACATTCACACTTGCACACAAAGCTTGGGAATGGGTAGTTTTAGATGGGAAAACTGGGTGTCCTACACAAAATATAAAAGTTTAGAATAGTGTGTATATAGAACCCCTAATATTTCAACAAGATTTTCTGTGTTTGTTGTCAACATTTTAGCAATAAATTAAGGGAACTATATGTAAAAGAAATCAATAGATTTATATCATGACAACATAGGCATTCCTATAAAAGATCGGAATGCTGGTGCTTGGCTGTGTTTTTCAAGTCAAAAAGGTGTGAAGGTATTTGGGTTCAAAGTCATTCATTTGGTGCAGTATGACGGTTAAAGCCTGAAGCTAAGAGGAGGTGTTGTCATTCATGTCCTGCCCCCTTCAGGAGCTGAGGTATGACATCAACAGCAATAATGAGGGCAGCTCATCAACGCCGGACAGCAGGGCTATTTAAGGACCTTAGGAAGTCCACTGCTTATCATAACTAATAGGAGCTAACCACCAAAGCAGAGTGACTCACTTATGAAACTAGAACCACATCTTTCAACTTTTTCCAGACTGAAGAGAAGCAAACACCACAGCAGGTATGTATATTTTGGCCTGTCATTCAGAGGTGTTGTGGAGAAGGCCAAACACTTTGAACTACCTTACATAATTTTTTTCTTCATTTTAGACTAATATGTGTTTACAAGTTAGATCTGTGAAGATTTCAAAATAAATAAAAACACTTTTTTAAAAAAATCATATGGTACAAAACTACCTCCTGACTGATTCTAAAAGTATTGTCATACAATTCTTAGACTGTTTTTGCAGAGAAATGACCAAATAAAGGGAATATATTTTTGAAAATATCTTATTTTTATTTTAACAGGTCATCAAAGTCAACTTGCTGAATATGGTATTTAAAATCCTGTTAATTTTCCTGTGCTTTCTGCACCTTTCTATTCACTGTCAAGGACGCCCCCTAAGGTAAATCCCCTCTCCTCTAATATTCTTTCAGATCAGTTATTGAACTTATCTAAAACAAGCTCATTAAAGGCTTGTCACCATCTTATCACCAGACTCATTTATTTGTTTATTCATTCATTCATTGCAAGAATCAAACTAACTGATCCTTTCTGCAGTAAAAGGACGGTGAGTGAAATGCAGCTGATGCACAACCTTGGACAGTACAAGCAGGTGCAGGAGCGCAGGGAGTGGCTCCAGATTTGGCTCCGTGGCATCCACAATGCCGCGGCCCGGGACAGCAGCAGCAGGGAGACAGACGACCAGAGGAGGCTGCGTCCAGAGGAGCTGACCGAGCTCAGTGACCTGACAGCAGAGGAGATCCAGCACGCTTTAGACTTCTTGGAGAAATTTGTTCAGTCAAAGCAGTCATGATCTTTTTATTATTATTTTTATTTTGCCTAATTTTTTTTATGTCATTTGACTATTTAAAGTCTCTGCAACCTTTCTAAACTTTTTTTTAACATTTTTTAACATATATATATATATATTGTATTTTTTACCTTTTTATTTCTAATATAAAACTTTTCTAGAATTGTAAGAGTTCGTCTTATATGCTATCATACCTTTATATATATGTATGCATATATATATATATATATATATGTGTGTGTGTGTGTGTGTTTGTGTGTGTGTGTGTGTGTGTGTGTGTGTGTGTGTGTGTGTGTGTGTGTGTGTGTGTGTGTGTGTGTGTGTGTGATTGTTAGGCCTATGTCTTTTTTGGATTTTATTATTTATTTTATTTTATTTATTAAATGAATATTTATGAGACAGTGCCTCAATTAGGCAAACCTTCCATATCTATGCACTTTCATTTAAAAGGTAGTCTTGTAGAGCGTCCATAAAGCTACTTCTACAACTTGAGGGAGACCGTCTGAATTGGACCAATGTCTTTTTGTCTTTTTAAAAATGTTATTATTTATTTATTTCAGTATGTTTTGTTTGCTTTAAGTAAGGCACATTTAAACGTATGCTACCTGACAGTCTAGTATGCACTTCAACCACAAAAAAAAATAGTGTTCTTTCATGTGTAACGATGCTTGTTTGTTAGGCTGAGTAGATGTGTTCAATTTTAATTAATTAAAATAGAAAAATACTACATTTTTTAATTTGTTTGCTTGGTTATTTATAGCCTTGTTACCATCTAGAAAAAAAGGGGGAAATCACACAGTGGTCTGATCCTTGTTTGGTACGAATTGTTGTCTCGCGATACTTTCCCCGAGAGTTCCGCTCGACCATATCAATACAAATCCATAAGCAAGTAGTGGTTGGTCTAAGGGGACATTTTCTACGAAAACGCTTATATTTTTCTTCATTAATTCGTCCTTTGGTTGCACAGCTGGATGCTTGAGATACTGAATAAAACGTCAAATTGGAATGCAACGGAATGAGGTACAGAAAAGTAGTTTTAAACTCTTGTTTATAGCGGAAACTAGCTAATGGCTAGGGAGGTGTTTAGCTCAGTGCTAAACTACAAGCTAACCAAAAAGTCTAAAATCCTCTTAAGTCGCTTTACATTCTGTGTTAAATGCAAAAACAAGCGACTAGTTATATAAAATACTATTCAAATATCAACGCAGCTGCATCGATTTTGATAGAGTAGCTTTACAGTATCATAATTACGAAATTATGTGTCGGATGCATGCTGAAACGTCTTGGCGATAAAGTAATGCCTTTTTCACGTTTCCTGTCAACTAAGCTGGTGTAACAGCAGATAATAATGAACCCTTCACTGAAGTATAAATAATTGGGATCAGTTTATCTCCGCAAGCTCCACGAGTTAAACCTCTAGGGTTGTAAGACAACCTCTAGGTATTATAGGTTTAGCCTCCTGCTATATACTTGAAAATAAGTTGTATTTACGAGTAAGGGTTAATAAACTGGACTTGTGACATTATTACGCAGATATATTTGAACTGATTGTATGATCAGGTATATTTATTTTACTATCAAAACCCACCACATCCAAGACGTTTGTTGAATTTACAAAGACAGTTATAATGAAGTGGCAACTCCAAATTGTGTTACTCCAAGACCATGGGATTTTTAGTTGCACTTCAAGTGCATAATAATTTTTATTAAACAATATGAGTCTTTATTTTGATAAATCCTTTGCTGTTAGATATAGCCCTAAAAATTTAATTTGTCAAGAATTGTGACTTAATAAGATACAAGTATGGTGGAGAACACAGATTTTCTTCCCTGAAATAGCATGAACTGTCGTGTTTTGAATTATGTAACATGACAGAAATGACAATGGTTTTTACAAATCACAGATTTAATCACTTAGAATGATTTCTAAGTGATTAAATCTGTTTAAAAAACATTGTGAGTGGCACAAGATGTAAACATGTCCATATATCTTTATGGATCTCACGGCTCAATGTTACACCAGACAGTTAGTGTCTGCAATCAGACACTAACTGCTTCTATCTATCTATCTATCTATCTATCTATCTATCTATCTATCTATCTATCTATCTATCTATCTATCTATCTATCTAATGTGAAATATGCCAGAGTTTAACCACAGTCACAATATTGCACGCCTGTCATCAGTGTACATCCATCCACTTTGGAAGCGTATGTTTAGGAGCCTGTCCACAGCACAGGGAAAGAATCTTGTGCTGCACTGAAAGATGTTTAAATGAAAATTAAATTAAAAATGAAAAACACAGTTTTGGAACATGATTAAATTAAAACACAACAGTGACACAATTGTTAATGTGCTGTTTCAGGGCTGTTATTTATGTGAGACTTTAGTATGTCCATCGCTCTGGGGGAAAAATCTGTTCTGCCATCTGTTTGTGTGTGTTTTGAGTCTACCTGATGAGAGTGTAGTAAAGAGGGAATTCCCAGGTTGTGTGTAGCCTTTGTGTCGAGGCATGTCGTGTTGATGTTGCCCATTTCCTGCAGACAGGTGTCGATGATCCCCTTAACTATCCTCACAATCCGTTGCAGGTCCTTTTGTTCCTTCACCAGTGCAACCAGAGTACCACACAGTATGGCAATAAGTCATTGTGCTTGAGCTGATGCACAAATTAAAGTTTAATAACAAAGATACAACAAATGGGATGGAGGAAACAATGATAATAATGTTCATTAATGTACATTATCTATTCGTCCGTCTGTTTCTTGACTCTTTATAGCCTATTAGTTGTGCTTGAAGATGGACATTTTGCAATTATCAGGTCAACTCAGGACCAGCCCATGCCTTTCTGAGGCCCCAAGCAGATTTGATTTGGGAGCTGCTCTTAGATATCCTTAGCACCACTGGTGCTTAAAGGGGTGGTGCATCCTAAAATGTGTTTTCTTTTAGTTGTAAAAAACATAGTATTACTTAATTGTGATGAAAACTACCTATACTGTTGATAAAATTTGCCATTTTTTAATTTCTTGAAACAACTTGATTTTTTGGGTCAAAAATGGCTCATAATGCCCCTTTGGAGTAAAACCAGGTTTTGGTTTTTGTGATGTAGAGCTGTACTTCTCTATGTCACAAGAAAATTCTAATAACCTCAGAGCCCCTCCTTCCAGATGCAGATAGGCGGGTCCTTACCTTCAGGCATAGAAAATCACGCCCACCATCGTGTATGAAGGGATGTGAACTTATCTGGTGTAGATTTGCTAGTTTCAGACTTCTATTTTTTCACAGAGTATGTGATGAAATATTCCTGCAATGGGACGGATTTGCACTGCCTGCAGCTGCCACAACCTGCTGCGAGTCTCCACAACTTTCCAGAGCTGCTGGAGCTGCTGACAGGCCAGCTAACAGCGCTAACGGCTCAGATTGATACGGTTCAGGACCACCTTGTTCATGTGTAGCTGAGGAGATTCTGGAGGGGAAAAGTCTTCCACCTCAAAGACCGCTCTGTGGCATAGGGACTTTGTGAATCTCGCTTTCCATCTTGCTGCTGAACTGCTGTCTGTCAATCATTTCTGCCTGTATATCCCGACCCGCCCACTCACCTCTCCCTAATTACCCCACATCTCCTGCCCCAACCCCTGCAGTTTCAGGCATTTTTCAAATTTTGACAATAGATGGAGTTACACAAAACGTAGGGGGTGGAGTTACACTTTAACTTTTACTAGTGCTCGGTCATTTCATGCACTGTAACCAAGCGGCAACCTCCGCCTGTAAAAAGTGAAACCTATGTGGAAGTGCAAAAAAATTGCAGTTCACCCCTCATCCGCTAGGGGCTGGCTCCAAAACAGAGTCAATCCCCATCGACTCCCATGTTTAAAAAGACCAACTTCACAGCAGAAATAAATATGTTTAAAGCCTGGTACAAAAATCCATTTTAGGATTAATAGGTCACATTTACCTTCATGACATCTGTGAGGGGGGTGAATTTTTTTCTAACTCATCCGTTTGGATGTTATTTAATCTTGAAATTCGGCATAATTAGGGGCGCGTCCTTTTGATTGACAGGTATCCAATATTCCCAGAAAAAAGGGAGACTGCAGCACAACCACTGTTTTCAGCCAGCTAACAGCATGCCTTAGCCTTAGCCCGCCTACCTTTGTTAGCTGGTTAGCTACCGTTGCTGGGAGTTAGCTCTTAGCTACAGGCAGCTCGGAGTTTGATGGTTGTCAATCATCCACCCCCACCTTCACAGTCCCCCTCTCAGCTCGACATCTTTGCCCATTTTTTGTATTTTCTGGAACTAACGACACGCGTGACTCTTCCAAGATGATGATGGTGGGAACGCCCAACGAGCTTTATTTTTGCTCTTAAGAAACGTACGGGTGACGTGACGGAGGCTCCGTCCATCTTTTATATACAGTCTGTGACTGTAACACATCTGTTCATTTGTATTAGTTGTCGCTGGCTTACATGATGTCACTCTAGTTACAGTTTTTAACCTTACTAAAGTGACAAATTCAGAAATATAGTCTAATATTAATATGCACATATGCGCTTAGTAAATAAGCTTACCTGTTTAGTTTCCTTTTTTTATATTTTTGAAACGAGTACAAATTGTGCAAAAATTGCAATCTTTCACTGCAAAGTATAAAACTGTAGCCAATTTGTCCTTGATTTCTAATGCTAGTAAACTTAAAGATTCTACAGCTCTCTGTTGCACAAAAAGCTGCATGTACCATACATCAGAGGCAGTAGGTATTGATTAAACTAGTATATTTTTACGTGATTAAAATTGGATAAAATCGAGTTTTTGTGTATATAACCATCCTTATTTAATTTATTCAGTGATTGTGTTATTTCTTGATATAAATCTATATATTTAACAAATTTGAAGCTCACTTTGCAGCCTCTGCCCCAAGCAGCTTATTTCTCTTATGCCTTTGGCTAACTATGTGTCAGCTGTAAAATATTTATATAAACAAGCTGCTTAATGTTTTTTTTTTTTTTTTTTTAAAAACTGTACCACATAAAGTATCACTTTATGGGCAACGTTATACTTAAAATGTTTTTGAGTGGGAAAAAATGATGCTGTTGATTCCCCAATAAGTCAATTAAAATAAGCTGCTATTAAATGCACCACAGAAAGACTAAGCACTCAAAAGGGGCGCTTTTTACGAGGAGACCATGAAGGCAGCACCGCTCTGATTCAGTCGAGCACGCGGCCATTCACAGTTTAAGGTCCCTCCTGTGACTCTGGATGACGAGCAGGTGCGCGGCTCCATTGGAAAGCTTTTTGTTGAAGTGGCGGATTTCATTAGCGAGTTCAAGTCCAGCTCGAGTGTGTCAAACGATGCTGATGAAGTTGGAAAGTAATGAGCGAGGATGCTGAAGCTGCCGGGAAGCCCGCTTTGTTCGGAGGAGCGCAAAGCTTTTGTGCCGCTGTCATCCCGCAGCTTGTTCCCTGCTGCTTTGTCTTCACTTGGCCCTCTGATACCGACCGGTATGTGCACGTCCGCCTTCAAAGCATCGAAGATTTTAGCTCTGTCATTGTGTTTCATGCAGATACTGTTAGTGCAGGCTCTTCCTGTTATTTACTGTAATGAAGTGTAATAGAGCCGAAGGAAAGCTAGTGACTGAAGTCTGTCTTTGATGGGACTGTGTTACTCTTTAACACTGAGTGGTGATGTTAGGATACATTTTTTTGCTACATTCTAGGATCAACATGTATTTATTATTTATTAGCAAAACGATTAATTTCTTTTTAATTTAATTGTTTATTGTTCTTTTGTTGAATTTCAACCCTCGTTGTTAGACAGTAGATTCCCTGCATTTGCTCATCCCTCTGTCAGTGTCAGCAGCCCCTAAATAATTCATTGGACCCTCACCCCTCATAGCTCTCTCACCTCATGCTTTTAATAGACTGCTAGGGCACCTTGAGTCTTTGTCTGAGCTATTGTCTCTTGAGAAAAGTCTGTGAACTTGTTTTTTTTCTAGATTTGAACATATTTAACCTACATCTCTTGCTTTTTTTTGGTGGGAGAATTGCCATAGGCCATTGACCTGTTCAGGATAAGAAAAAGGGAAACTGTGATATCAGTGGTGTTGGTACCTTGTTAAAGAAAACTTGACAAGTAAAATGTTAGTTTCCCTCCTTTGGTTCTTTCTGGCTATGTGACATCTTGGCTGCTGTAGATTTGCATTACGTTATGAAAGATGAGAGGATCTGGCTGCTCTGAGTGAAATATTGCCTCTTCGGTTCCTTTGTTCCCTCCACCCTGCTGGTCTGGCTTCTGGCTTCCAGCCTGTTTAACTGGAAGACCATCTTCTATTTAAATTTCCCCATTTCTGCCAAACATTAAAACCCCATTGGAGGTAAAATATCCATTTCTGTTGTGTTAAACACTAGGATGAAGATGCATATTACCATCCATCACAGGCCACTAGACTAGTTACGGAACAGTGTGGTTTTTTTTATATATATATATTTTATGTTATTAATGTTATTTTCTGTCATCTTTGTATGTTAGTTTTTTTTTTTGTTTAGTTTTTTTTGCACCATTTCTGTCAGACTGTTCACCTATATACACAGAACGAGAGGCAGCAGAGGTGTTTGTGTGCACATTTCTTCCTTTCCTCATGATGGTGACCCTCTTCAAGGACATTGCCAGAGTCTGCAGAAATGCATGTTACAAAAAAAAAAACAAAAAAACATGAGATTGGGAATTGTTGTTTTCCATTGGTAGAATTGGCACATGTTTTTGTTTCCTTTAGATTATAAAAGTCCTATGTAAAATACATTTTTAGAATCTTTTGTGATCATGAAGGGTGAGTAATCTTGTTTTGTGTACAGGATTGAGTTTTCTGCATCACAGACTGATGGGATGGTATCAAGCAGAAACAAGTCTGTGACCTTGGCTGAGTGTAACAGAGGTGTACCGTAACCGCACTGCACCTGTGATCTTGCTTTTTATCATCAGCTTGCAGATCTTGCTTCATCACGGTCTGTCCTGAGACTCTTGTCTGGGTCTTCCCACCTAGACAAATGACCAATTAGCCACTCGATCTGTCTGTTTTCCAGCCGGTCAGCCAGTCTTCTAAGAAGCAGAAGCAACCTAGCCATGCGGCACACTGAGATGTCAGCCAAAATCCAGGGAGGCATTTCTAATTGGCAGCATTAAAAGCTTTGCCAAAACATACAAAAGCCTATTTCTGTACATGGTGCATTAAAATTATTACTCAGTGTAAAAAATTATTTGCACTTGATTTATCATGTTCCTAAACTCTGAATCTTCACCAGTCATGAAAGACAGTGGTTTTAAGTAATTTATTTCTGTGTAGGCCAGTGGTTCCCAACCTGGGGTCCCAAAGAGAACAGGGGGTCCACATGGTTTTAATTGTACAGAGACTGTGTGATTGTTAAAAGTTAAGGCCATGTCCACATGACAAGTTGAGGTGTATTTATCATTTGATCAGTTTGTTATTATGAAACTAATGTTTTGGGAGCCTGAAAACACTAAGCTTTGAAACCAGGTCCCAAAATGAATAAATGGGGTTCATCAAATGCTGCTATACAACAATATTTTACAACATATGTCCTTAGTCAAAAATAAAAAAAAGCTGCTTAGTAGGCCACACTTTGTTCCCGCACTATTTTATTAATAAAACATGTCAGAAAAACACAGCAGTGCAGATGATTCGTCCCTATTTAAAAAAAATAAGAAATAAATTAAGGTTACATGTTAAGTTTTTTTTTTTTTCTTAAAAAGACAGGAAAAGAATCTAGTTAATGATAGCATACAAGCAAGCTTGGCTTCAGCAAGGGGCACGTGGGGTCTACAGTTTTTTGGTAGTTGCATGAAGAGGGTCCACCATGTTGGGAAACACTGGTGTAGGTCATGTGTGGAAGACGGAACTCTAAACCTCTTGTTCTTCCATTTGCTGTGTCTGGTGTTGTTAGTGGTGTCACAGTGTAGATAGTCATCATATTTCAGAGCAGCTCCTCCCATGAGAACCAGGCACTCTTTATTACTGAGACCTGGATGTGTTTCCGCCTTAAAAGCTCAACCCTGGTGATCAGATCGTCAGATATTCTGTCACTGCAGAGCCATCAGCGCAACTATGGGGAAGGAATTAGTCGTTACAAAAGAATAACAAAAGATTTTTGTGTCATTTAATAGTTTGTCCCTTAACATTTGAAACCATCCATCCATCCATTTTCTGCCGCTCATCCGGAGTCGGGTCACGGGGGCAGCTGCCTAAGCAGGGAAACCCAGACTTCCCTCTCCCCGGCCACATTCACCAGCTCATCCGGAGGGATCCCGAGGCGTTCCCAGGCCAGCCAGAGATGTAGTATCTGTTCATCTATTGTTGAGGGTTGTTTGCATCAAGCCAAATGTCCAAACATTCCCGGTTTTTTAAATGTGCAGATTCTGTTTCTCCCACCTCGAGGGAGACATTTTTGAACAATTACAAGGACAGGGGTTCAAGCCCGGGTTTATCCCGTCCGCATGTTTTAAATGTCTGTGTCCTGATGTGCTCATCTGTGTGTGTGTGATAGAGAAATGTACTTAGTGTGTAGATTATAAAGTGCCATGTTAAATGGGTGAATGTAGCTTATGCTGTGAAAAGCAGCAAGATTAGAAAAGTGCTCTATAAATTCAGTCCTTTTTACATTCATCATGGATGTTTGATAATCATATGAGCTTGTGGAAAATGCGACGGGCATTTTAGATCTTCTTTTTAAAATCCTCTATAAACCAAATAAATAATCCAGTGATATTAATCCATCTTGAATGCTACAGTTACAGATGTTATGCTGACACATGAATATCACATAAGCAACTTGATGCTTTTGAAGTTTCCCTTTTTTAATTCACTACTTCTGAGGCTTCATAAACTTCATTTATCCACTGTTAAATGTACAATTGTACTTTTGGAGCCACACTATGATTTCAAGTTGTGTTTTTATTCTTATTTATCATTATAAAAGTGCTGCACAAAAGCTAGATCATCCAAAAAGAAGTCTGGTTAAAAATAATTTTGAAACAATAGAAAATTTCAGACTTTACGGCCCAATATTTAGGCAATATTTTGCCATGTTTTAATGAATAATCACGAAGAACTTGACAAGAAGCATCTACTGTTTTGCAGTGTCAGAGATTAAATGATTTAGTGTTTGAAATGAAGGAAAGACATTCTGACTGCTCTTTTAAGGCTGCGTGTTTATCTTTATAAGTCACTTATTTACAGCGAACCACTCCAGACGCATCATTTACTCTGAGGAAAGGTCGAGTGCTTGTTTCCCAGATCTCTAAAAAAGCAGCTCGCAGAGCGAGTAAACTGTCAAGACCATTGCTGACTGTCGTCATGTAGCTAAGTGAGTTGCACTCGCTCCGAATGTTTCACATGGATCCTCTAATGGATGCCGGGGCGTTGTGCTTCTGTAGCTGCGTGGTGCGGCTGTGTTTCTGCAGCACTCAGCCGTCTGTAAGAGTTCGCTCAAGTTGACTGCAGACTCTTTATAGGTTCTTCTCATCGCTTCACAGCTCCGAAAGCAAGAGTACTCCTTTACCCCCTCCGAGGGATTTCTGCACAACTGTGTGTATGTGTAATTAAATGTGTCAAAAGAGGGTGTGATCAGTGCTTTGAGTAATGTCCTATTATACGAAAATGTGTTTTGGGGGTAATTTGTTGGGCCATCCCACTTGTGCCTTTGATGTTGTTTTGAATTACTGTAAAAAAAAAATGCCACAGATGGCAGATAATGTTAAAAAAAATAATCTGATCATGTCATTTTTGCCTTATAATGGTTTGCTCAGAGTTTTTTTCCATGTGTGAGAGAGTCAGGGAGAATCTCAGTGTTTGGTTTATCTCTATCCTAATTTTAGACCCATTCTAACTAATGATGGCAGTGATTACTGTGCTGTTACTTCATAATCATTAGAAATGCATCAATTTTTATGTTGCAAAATAGTTAGAAACTGTTAATTAATGCGTAACAGAAGAGTTATATTAATTTCTTCTTGCGTTAAAGATTCTCATTACTCTGGCTTCCTGTTTGTGTTGGCGTCTTTCCACCAGTGAGCCGTGTGGTTTGTCAGGGTTGGACTGCAACCACCAGCTGCAACAGGAGGCCGGGGCCATGAGTCTGTATGGAGTTGGTGCCAGCGGAGTGGGCCGGACCAGAGAGACAGGAGGAGCGGAACATCATCGAGAACAGCGGCGGCGGTCCAGCGATCGTTCACGCGACTCCTCGCATGAGAGAGGGGAGAGCCAGCTCACGCCTTGCATAAGGAATGTTACGTCTCCCACTCGACAGCATGGTGAGAAGAAAACGAGGAAGAAATTTTCACCCAAAAGTCTTAACATTTAACTTACCATGTCTCCTTTTCACCCACAGACCGTGAACGTGGCGATGGCGGCTCATCCTCCAGATCCTCCAGCCCGCGTCCTCCCAAGGTCTCTTATCCCCATTCGCATGTAGGAGGAGCTCTGATTGGGGGGCACATGCCTCGATCCCTTGGTCCTGCTTTAGGGGACCACCACTCAAACCTTTTGAGCCAAGGACCCTGTGATATGATCTACGTATACGACCTCGGCAGCAAGGAGCATCGTGGTGGGCTGCGACCGGGAGAGAGAGTAACGCTTATTGTAGATAATACAAGATTTGTAGTGGACCCCGCCATCTTCACAGCTCAACCCAACACCATGCTGGGCAGGTAGTGATGCCAAGATCCGTTTTATACTGATAAAGAGTATTTTTATGCATTAACGCTTGTACAGGAGGACCCATGTCACACAATTAGCCACACAGTCATAGCATCAGGCTTTATGATCCACACTTCCTTCCAGTTGGTGGCAGTAATCCACCAAATCCCTGCGTGCCGGCCGCCAAGAAAATAAGATGTTGCGTCTACAGCATGTGTGATTGTGACTAGACCAGGATGTAAGAGTATAAGAAAGCAGACTATTCCTGTGTGAATGTACCCTTTAAAAAACAAAAATGGAACGATCAGTGAAAACGTTGCCGTTTGCAGACAGAGCAGAAAGTTTTCTTTTCCCCGAAGCGCCTTTTTCTCAGTCTCAAGCATGCACATGTTGAGGCAACAATTTCAGGTTTAACACTGTAAACCAGGTGTTTACTTTATGAAATTTGATTAATTCACAGCAATTCTGTGATTACATTAAAATTTTTACTCATTTGGCAACACTAATAAAAACAAGAAATAAATGCAAAATGAAAAGCAGTGATTAAAAAGATTTTTTTTTTTTCAGCATTTGTCTATTTCCTCATTTATTTTCTTTTTCTTTTCCAGATTTTTCCTTTTTTGTGAGACTCCTGTCATTCCATTAGAAATACAGAGGAAATCTTTTTTAAGACAGAAAATATGCTCTTCGTTTTTATTATGTGTAAAATATCTGACACGTTGATAAACTAATAGAACGGTAAATAAAAACCGTTGCTAAACACGATTATTCAGATTCGGGGGGGGGGTCTTTTTTAATCGTGCCTCTTCTGTTAGGAGGTGGAAACTAAACAGTTGCACCTTTATTATTTTCAGAAAGATGGATTATTATTAAACACCTGTAACCATATGTTATATACAGAAACTAAAAGCACCTTTCTCAGTTTTCCTATGTGCTCAAAGCCTTTAGTTAGTTTTCCTCCTACATCTGAACTATAATTCACAGTTCTGTGGGTTTTGTCCTTCCAACAACTGGCGAGTTATCAATTTAGTTTATATTTAGTAGATAAACCATGCAGGTGGGATTGTTTTTTTTCCCAAGATTATGTCATTTTAATTAAATGGTGATTTTATTGAACTTCATTTTATTTTTAACTTGATCAAATGTGTTTTTGAAAAAACACAATTCAAGATTTAGTTTTCAACATAAGAAAGGTACACACTGATTTGTTTAGCTGTTTTCAGTTATATTTATTCTGATATACAATTGGTTTGCAGCCGTTGGTGAAATACCTTTTCCTTCCCTTGCAGGATGTTTGGATCTGGGCGGGACAACAACTTCACTCGACCCAACGAAAAAGGAGAGTTTGAGGTTGCAGATGGAATCAGTTCCACCGTCTTCAGAGCCATACTGGTGAGGACGCAGGTCATGCTTTATGTATTCCTCTCTTTCCTCTGCGTCTCTCCCTCTTTTTCTCTGGTTTTGTCTTACTCTTTCCCTGCTTCCTGTCTTTCAGCTTCTTGTACAGCCTTCAGTTCTTCCCTCTACTCCATTTCTGTTATATTTTTTAATCATTCATCCTTTCTCTCTTTCTCTCTTTCTCGGGGGTGTAGTAAGTTCTGAACCATGCAGTAATATAGAGGCACCTTGTTTGATTGTATGCAGTAAAGAAGTTTTGGGTCTCAGCCAAGGCTGCACTTTGTATCTAAAATTGACCTTCATCACGATATTAGCCATTGCGGTATACATATGACAAACACTTCCTAAACTGCACTGTAGCCCCTATTTGCATATTTTAAGGAAGTGATGTGACGCAGTTCCAAATGCTGCTGAGCATTCATGCTCTGTGCATGGTGAATCAAATGGACTGTTACTGTCCTAGATGCCTGCTCCATGTAGATGCTAACGGCTGCAGCACCATGGAGTTAGTGTGTTGAAGATGGAAGGTAACGAAGGAGCGAGGGTAATGTGGATGCAGAAGAAGTAGACTAAACAGAACAGCACGGTGACTATTTTGAACTACGTTGGTTTTGAAGAGAGATGCACAGGTACTCTGCAAGACATGTGGAATACTTGTGTCAAACAACAGGGGTGTCAAACAAATCCAGTCGACATTTTGTGTGTTACAGTGCTGCATTTATTGCGAGTCCTGATGACCTTGTATCTGCCGACAAGGACAGCCCTGTGGAAATCTGGACTGATGATGCTGGACAGTGGTCCACCATTACTGATGAGGGCATCTTATCTGGCGTTTTCAAAGTTATTGTGTTCATTTTAGTCATTGGTCCATTAATGTCTAAAACGCTGCTTCAATCCACACTGGAATATAAAATTAATCTCCTTTTATTATTGATCAAAAGTAGGTTAAAAAAAAGCATCTTCAGACTTTTGCAAACACTGTCAATTTTCTATTTTATCTCTAGTCTTTAGGCTGAAAGGCATCATAGTACATGATCTGTTTGTGTTGCTGACCAAATTATTTTTATTAGAAAGAGTTGCTAAAATCTAGCGTTAGCTAAAACACGCTACTAGCGTTATTATAGCATAATCTATAAAGTTCTGATGTCTGTGCATTAGTTCTGCTGGTACCTCATCAATTTGTTATGGCCGTGTAGATTATTCCCCATTTCTCAGTTGAGAGATATTTTAAGATTTAAAGTGACATTTTTTTAATGTCCTGATGGGAATTGGTTGTATATGATAAAATGCTTCCCTCACAATATAAAGGAATAGATTCCAAAGTAAAAATATTCTGACTCATCCAGCACCTGCAATTACACAAGCACTATAAAGCCTCCCAAACTAGCTCACATTGAAACCCAGAATCACAACATCAGCTTTTTTTATTTTAAGACTCATCACTTAGTGGGACCAGACTGATCATATATCTGAGGGAATATCTGCAGTCTCATTAAACTATCCACTGCTTCCTAAACTATTACATTATGCACTTTATTTTTGTGTCCAACACAAAGAAACCAACAATTTGCATTAAATCTTTTCAATTTCAACCCTCATCCTGAGTATGCATGAGTGGTGGGCCACAGAGAAAAGGAAAAAAAAACCTTTTAACAGGGAGGAAAACCTCAAGTAGAACCAGAACCAGCAGGGGCAGCCATCTGCCTAGACTGGTTGGAGGTGGAGAGGACAGGAAAGAGGGGTCAACAAACTCCATATGCTAAGCAAGGGATACCTTCTGAGAAAGAAAAACAAAGAATAGTTACTGATAATGATAATTTAATATCTATAAAGGGAGGATAAAGTGTGAAGAGAGAGAAATGGAGGAGAGTGCTCAGTCACTCCAGGGATGCCCCCCAACAGTCTGAGCCTATAGCAGCATCACTGAAGGGATGGCTAACGGCTACCAAGCCCACCCGAACCCAGGCTTAAAACCTAAAGGAAGATTTTAAGCCTAAAGCAAGAGAAGGCTTCTACTATCCAAACTGCCCATTCTACTTTTAGAAACTATAAACCACTATTAAAGCGTCAGTCTGTTCACACTGAGACAAGTTTAGGTGAATGCACCCACGTTTTTTTTCTTCTACCATCGAGATGTTTTGTCCACATGGAACTGGTGGTTTGAGAGCCCAAAACCTCTAATTCTTTAAATTGGGTCCCTACGTGACTAAATCTAAAAATGCCACTGTTTAGTTTTCGTGTTAACAACCCAAACGCTTCTTTCCTGAGCTGATAGTGCCATACACCCATCTCTCCTTTAACCCCGCCAACATGAGTCTCTGCACATGCTCTGTCTTCTCTGTTTCTGATGCATTTCAGTGGCAGCATTACAGTACCATGTACAGGCCTGGCACATGTACTTGGGGCTCAAATTACACCAGGGCTTTCGGGGGAGCCTTATTTTCGGGCGTGCATCGCAACTTCACACGCACATGCAAACATATGGTTACTACCAAAAAAACACCCCTCCGCTACTACTGTTTACTACTACTACTGCAGCTTGTTTAATCGGAAACAGGGATGCAAAATTCTTTTAACACCCACAGAAAGAATCATATCAAGTGTTTGTTGGACGCTCAAAGCAAACAATGCTGCTGTCCACGAAAGACACAGAACGGATCACCTGCGTCGTTTGGAAGATTTAAATAAAATAAATGAATAAACACACAATGCTGACTAATTAATACTATTCTTTTCAAGACTCATCAGGAACCTTGTTGAAAAATTAAATGGACATTATTTTTCAGACTATGTCATGCGGAGTATAAGTTGAATCATAAAATGCATCATGAAGAGAGAGAGAGGGGAAAAAAAACATATTTAAGTCACACTGAACAGTAAGTCGCATTTATTTAGAAATTTATTTCACTACATCCAAGACCAAGAACAAACATTTAATCTGGAAAGGCAAATTATTCAACTACACACTAGTATGAAAATGCATACACCGCCGTGTACACAGCTCCGCCCTGCCACCAAGTTAAATATGAAATAAGCGGGTCAGTTGTTGTCATTGCACATAAAGACAAAGACTTCCACCATGCAGTTACTTCCGCCCCATCGCAAACAAAGCTTCTCGCGGAGTATGAATTCACCGGACCAAAACGAACTTTTTTTAAACGGCCTTCAAAACAAGAAGAAAGTTCTTGCTTCTTTCTTCTCTTTGCCGTCACTGTCAAGCAAACCGAAGGAGAACCGGACATAAAGTTGAGACGCCAGTGTTCATTTTTCAAAATCACTTCATTTGCAGAGCAGCGTCACATTTCCTGAATACAATTTCACACCCTTATTATGGTCTGTAAATGTGCACAAATAGACATATGTTCATATGGATCTTTTCACAGAATATAATTTACATTTGTAACATCTGAAAAAAAAACATAAGTCTGAAGGCATGGCGGCTTTTCTTTTGCCGTGAAGGTGTGCCCCGGTCATTTATGTAGCACAAACCTTCAGCTTCATAATAGCATAAAGAACACAGCTGGGAGGCTGAATAGGCTAAGTTAACACAACAAGCCAGCGACTCTGACAGCGGTAAGCAAATTTACCAAGTTCACAATCTCACTGAATCCACTGACTTCATTTTCTGTGTCGTTTCTAAACAATTCCCCAACTGCTGCTCGAATACCGTTTTTGGATATTTTACTACCTGCAGTTTGTAATCTACAGAATAGGATTTTCTTCTTTAGGGACATTTTGTTTGTGTTCAATCTTGCTCATTTGTCTTTAAGTTAATTTATACATTTTTTCAGTGTTACAGAAGCAGCATATACCATGTTTAATCACAAGCCTAGAGTGCCCTCTTGTGGCTGTAGATGGTAATGTTTACTCCACGGTTCATATCAGTCTGTATTAACATGTTACAGTTTTTCTCAAATGCTAAAACACATCTCACAAATGTTTCCTCCATGTTCCCCAATGTCTAAACACAACACCCTTTTCTAAAGCTACATAAACACAACCACACCTTCAAACTTCAAAGCTCAAAAGCACTTCAAAGCACCAAAAGAGCAGCTCGAAGCTTTCACAAATGTAAACACTATACACATCATTACACACTACAGCAAAACAATTGAAAACACAATGCTCAATTTGTGAGACGGGTCTTTGTTTCATAACTGCCAATGCATATTTTTAGAAACTTTACAGTAACAGATCTTCTTAGATCTCTGCAGAGGATTAGGCATTTAGATTTGTGAGTTTCATATGAAGAGTATAAATCTATAGAAAATACTGCATGTACACTACTGTAACACGACTCAATGCAGAATCTATTGCACACAACAGTACTCTTGAAAACATGATCAGGGTGTGAAGGTTTTTTATTGACATTGTCCCAAATGATCACATAAATGTGATGTGCGGGCCCAGGATGGTGTTGGCAGAGCAAGAGGATGTCTCTTAGCTCCTCTAGAAAGTTGAGGAGACGTTGGGTGTTGTAAGACCCAAGGACAGCATGCCGGTGGACAAGCCCTGATAATGCTGGCCACGGTGAACCTACTCAGGTTTGGACGGACTCTTAGCCCTGCTACAGCCATTGTCATGCCATGGACAATGACATGGTCAATGAC
The DNA here is from genome assembly GCF_017639745.1 of Melanotaenia boesemani. Taxonomy (NCBI): domain Eukaryota; kingdom Metazoa; phylum Chordata; class Actinopteri; order Atheriniformes; family Melanotaeniidae; genus Melanotaenia; species Melanotaenia boesemani. The sequence goes on along the minus strand of NC_055691.1, from coordinate 6,044,833 downwards.
TGTTGCTCGCATCTCGTCCGTAATGATGGTGCGAGGTTGTCCTGCTCTTCGTCCTGGACCTCCTCCTCTCCCTCCTGCATCTTCTCCTCTCCCTTGTTAGCCTGCTCCTCTTCCTCCTCTGATTTGAACTCCTCTTCGTCGTTGGCCTGCTCCTCTTCTTCCATGGCCAGCTCTTCTTCCTCCTCTAACTCGAATTCCTCTTCCCCTGACTCTGCCTTCATCCATTTTGTTTGTTTGGGATCTTCAGCAAACTGTGCACTCTGAACTTGCTTTTATACATGTGGTCACAGCATTACCAACAGGTGTCTTCAGTTTTGAGTTGTTGTGTGTAATGAATGACGCCAGGTGTGTTCATTGTGTTCAAATATTGCTGACTGTGGCAAGCATTTTGCATCACATGAGCTTTCATTTGAGAATATGAGCAGAGTTCTTTTGCAACTTGTGTTTTAGCATTAGAAAAATGTGTTTAGATTTATGAGAACGGAGGATTGTGTTTTGTGAATTGTGTCTTCATGAGAAATGTGTTTATGATATTGGAAAATGATGGCTAGATTTAGTAAATGTGTTTAGACAACTGGGCATTTGGTTTAGGGGATTGGCTTTTGTGTTTTAGCATTTGAGAAAAACTGTAAAACACATTTCATATATATATATATATATATATATATATATAATACACACTTTTGTTACAATGATCTAGTGAGCCCCTGAAATTATTTTGGGGCCCCCAGTTTGGTAAGGGCTGTAGTAGAACGAAGGGACGATGGATGTGAGCAGCACTTCATCCGCTGCTCTTATCACAATCACTGCTTTGTTTATTTAGTGTCTTGTTGGTTATTCTGTGGTTGAAGTGATTATAATGGCTCTTTTTTTGTGGGCCAAAGTGACATTGTTCTCTGTTTATGTTGTTTTTGTATTTATTCTTACATTTATGGAGTTCACAGGTGAAAGATTCTTATTGGTGGACACCCACTAGAAAAGAACTTTAGAGTCTGTTTGACTCACTGAAGGCGGCTAGCGAGCCAAAATGTGTTGATGATTTAGAAATCAGTTTGCCTATGCTGTGAAAATGAAGGGTTTTTAACACTAGAAAGGACTCTAAAAAGTGCCTTGGTTTATTTTATTTTATTATATCCAAAAAGCACCTCCAAATAAATATTGTGCTGACTCCAGGAGTTGTTTTTGAGGTGAGTGGAGCTGGAGCTGTGTCCTTTCTGCTTTCCATTAGAAACTCTCCCGGGAAACGGTCACAGTCTCATTTGACTGAGGATGGAAAGTGGAGCAGGGAAATGGATGTCAGCTCTTTTTACCCCTCCCTATTCTCCTCTTTGGCTTCTTCAGTGACGTTTATGATTTTTTTTTTTTTTTTTTTACCTTCATCACTGCTCTCTCCACCTCCTCCTCTTCCTCAGCTCTCTCTCTCTCTTTCTCTCTTAGTGAGGCATCATTAATAATGGCGTCTTGTTTTTCCTTCCATGCTTGTGCGTGCGCATGAACGTCCTCCTCCCTGGCCATTTTTATTTGTGTGTGTGTGTGTATTCGCTGGTGAAAATGGCAGGATTACTACAAGTCGGGGATAATCCGCTGCCCTGACGGTGTTTCCATTCCCGAGCTGAGGGAGGCATGTGACTACCTCTGCATCTCCTTCAACTACAGCACCATCAAGTGCAGAGACCTCAGTGAGTAAACAAACTCTTCATGCTGTTGATTTAGAGCTGCAGACTGATGCTGTTCTTCTTTTAGATTTTTTTTGTTAATGCAGTTTGGTGAGTGTGGTGGACAGATCATTTAGTAGTTACTGTGTTAGAGAACACAAATAGACCCGTTTTATTTTTATCACAGAACATGGACGACAGAATATCATGCAGCTGCTGACTTTATCAGAAAAAGCTTTAACATAATTATGAGGAATATTTGTATCTTTTCAGTCATTGTAAAGCCCTTTACATCAGCGTAGATGGATATAATTCATCTGTCCCACTGAGATACTGAACAAAGCTCTTTGTTTGGATTAACGTTGTAGTCGTTCACATTTAATGGAACAATGAGCAGTAACATGGACTTGTCAGTTTGTTACATGTGTGTGTTTTGATATTTTTGTTGTGATTGTGCACATCAGTGCATCTTGTTTGTGTATGTGAGCGTGTGGGAGGAGCAGCTTGAACTCAAAAGGCTGCTGCCGCTGCTGTATTCTCGGCTCTAAGTAGGTCATGATTAGCTCTTGAGATTTTCTGCTTCTTATGCAGGCACAAAACTAACCATAGCAAGCTGATTTAAATCTGCAGCAACAGGATGTGTTTTCATGTTTTTTATTTGTTTGTGAATGGTAAATGGTAAATTTTTTATTTGTTTGTGCTTTGTTGTTTTAATTTAATGGTTTTTAATGGTCAAAATTAGTCTAGTTGGTCTCTGCTCTGGGTAAACCCACACGATGCTTGTCTTAAACATCATCCTGGCTCTAATATGTTTTGCATAAGTAATATTCAGGTCATAACAAATACATCGCTGGCTGAAGGTAAACAGTAGTGCCAGAAAGTTCCAGATGTTTACAGCTTTGCTCTGAAGAAAACATCCTCTGTGTAATTTTAACATTTACAGTGAACTACTTAAATCACAGCTGGTGAGAAAATCGAGGTCAAACACTCTTAAAAGCATCAAATGTGCGTTCACTCTATGTCAAACGGTGCCAGTGTGAATGTATTCTTATTCAAAAAGTTTGGTTTGTTTGACTAATGACACGTTTACACACTGGTGTTGACCGTGGTAACAAAGAGAATAGAAGGCCAGCATCCTACGTGATACTAGGGCTGCACAAATAATCGGATTTTGATCGTGATCACGATTTTGGTGGCCACAATTAAATGAACCTGATCTTCAACGATATTTACATTCAAAATGCGAACTCTGCTGCATTCATCTCAGATCACACACATTCTCAATCAGTAGTCTGCCAACCATCAGGGGGCGAATGCAAGGCCAAAGCTTCATAAAGCTGCCTAAAGAACAAGGGTGCACACCTTTTACAGTCGGCAGCTAGTTGTACTCAGTGTTGCCAACGTAGCGACTTTAACTATATTTAGCAAGTTTTCACTCGCCTCTAGCAATTTCTTTTCTTTTTTTTTTTAATGACAAACGGCAAAGCTAGCAACTTTTTCTGGTGATATTGGAGACTTTTGTAGACTGACGTGAATAGTTTACTCTTCAGTGAAGACTGGGTGCTTTCGTACATAACTGCTGCTGGATGATCCCGCGCTGGCTTACTGTCAGATATTAATGTTTATTAATAAGGAGTGTGGATATAAATATTTAAAAAGTTAAAAGTGTTGTGACATGTTGCAGACTCCTAATTAAAAAAAATAACACTTAATAAAATTAGACTTAAAAAAACAAAGAAAATATTAACTGAAGAATTACATTTTATTTATTTATTTTTTGCTGTTCTAAACATTGTTAGGTTGTCTTTTCTTCAATTTTTGCCTTTCTCACAACATCCCTCTCCACGGTAGCATCCATTACAACTGTATATACTAGTGATGGGATGTTCGGCTCTTTTGGCTCCCAAACGGCTTTTTTGTAGCCCCATAATTTACATAAACTTCTCAAAAACAAATGTATTTGTTGCATTATTTATCATCTGTTCTAATTTAAAGTTTAATTTTTCACTAAAAATTGTTGCCAAATAGTTTGTTTATAATTGGTGCAATAAAAATACATGTTTTTCCAAGCACGGTGAATAATCGTGATTAATAATCGTGATTACAATATTGATCAAAATAATCGTGATTATTATTTTGGTCATAATCGTGCAGCCCTACGTGACACACCATGATACACCAGATGTGACAAGTGAGGGGTGGGTTAACAGTCTGAGATTCCCATTCCTCTGTCTGCCTGACATTTGAGTACAAGTTTAGTTATCTGTATGTAGCCAGATCTGCTGGCCTCTACTCTCTTTGTTACCATGGTGACTGTTTATTAAAATGTATGATTGAGAAGCACTTTGACATATCTGCAGTGAAAAAGCTAAATCTCTGTTTTTAGGCAAGAAAAGTAGGAAAAAATGGATACTTGTGCAACTGGTAAGAGTGATTTCTGTTACTGTATTTTTAAAGCTTTAATGTTAAGGGATTGAAACCCCTTCAAAATCCCAGTGAAGCAGCTAGACGTGTCGGATGTAACACGGCCTCAGTTGGAGACTTCTGGTATACAGAAGCAGCGTATGGAAGCAGCACTTGAAACGACTATGTTTCATAAGGTTGATACAGACAGGCTCAGAGAAGAGCCCCGACATTTTCAGCTTTAGCTTTAATATACAGCCAAATATTAAAAAAACTACTGAATATATTTCTTTTTTCAAAAGGTTCATTGTTTACTTCACGTTTGGTCATAGTTGTTTGGCTTTTTGGTGCATTTCTGTGTTTTATGACAATGCTACGAGTAGAAGAGTGCAACCATTTAAAATATTTATATATTTGGGTTTTTATTTCCCCCTTTTTTTATTCATAATTATAGAAAATTATAATTCTAATTATACTATATAAAATTTTATTTGTTAAATAATTTTTTACTTTTTTTTAACTTCATTTGAATTATTATTTTCAAACAATTCTGTTAAGAACTAAAATATTTTTTTCCCAGTATTAGGTGTTTCCAATCTAAAACATGAATTAAGTAGTCAGAGCTGATATAAATGGTGGTCTGATATCTCTGTAGTAGTACTTCTTTTAGTTGTTTTATTGTCTCTGCATCCTGAGGCGCCCTGATGCACGAGCTGTCTAACGACGGAGCCCGGCGTCAGTTCGAGTGTTACCTGGAGGAGATGGTGCTGCCGCTGATGGTGGCCAGCGCTCAGAGCGGGGAGAGGGAGTGTCATGTGGTGGTGCTGACTGACGACGACGTGGTGGACTGGGATGAAGAGTACCCACCGCAGATGGGAGAGGAGTACTCTCAGAGTAAGTTGCCGTCATCAGTACTGTTAGCTGATATAATACTCGGATGGAGGTCATGCTTTAATTACCAAAGATCATGTTCTGATGAGCAGCTTTCTGTGGTATCGACGCTCCCTGCAGCTGCTGTCTGTTTCGTACTTTTGTTTTAGACATTTTCTGAACCGGATAAACTTGAATGTGCAGTAAGAAGATCAACAAAATTGCACAAAATAAAAAGTTTTAAGTGTTTGTTTCATGAAACCTTGTTTGCACGTGCACCCAAATCTTTTCTCTCAATTCACCTAAAGTTTGCCTTTTTACACGAAGCGCAGCACCATGGTGGTTGGTGGCGCCTCGTCATGTTTGGTATCGTTTGAAACCTCTGGCGCTGCTGAATGATGCGCTCTCATCCAAACCTGACATTTCATCTGGTATTGGCAACTAAACTTGATCGTAAAAGGGAGGGTTTCATGCCAAGTGCGGGCTCTCTTTGGCTGATCTCAGTTTCGGACCATGTCATAAGTTATACTGGTCACATGACACGCTTTGTGGATTTACTGTTTGCCTTTCGCAGAACTTATAAGATCAAAATACTAAAAGAATACTAAAAAAAAATATGAAGGAAGGGGTGATTGTGTTACAGATTTCATAAAGTTGTATTAAAATGAATTCTAAGACAAGTGCTTGTGCAACTTGGTAAAGTGTCCTAGATGTTTTATTTAAAAAAAGTATTTTTTCAGTAATGTTAGGCTTCAGTCTGCTCCTCTTCTGGCACGCTACCTCTCCAGCTTTGGAGAGGTTGCACCTGAAAAAACCAAGAATTAAACTACAGTTAACCAACTTTAAAATCATTAAAACTCTGTGTTGATGTGGTTAGAAACCAGCTCGGCTGTCGAAGGATCCACGGGTTGTCCTGCTCTTCTGCAGCTGCAGACTGAGACGTTTCCCCTGATGCCTCCGAATGTTCATATGTTTAACTTTAAAGTCTGCTTTTGCAAGGCTATTTAAAAAACAGCAATATAAAGAAAAGAAAATATAGCCTAGCTGTGATGTTGAAGGCACCGCCTGCTCCGTTCTCACATTCTCATACTCTGAGTTTGTTCAGCAGTTACCCTGGCAACAGACGTTTGTTTCCCATAAACTAATATGATTCTAATGTGAGGCTTATTTTCAATCTGAAATGATGAATGGTTGCTGGTAAAATCTCCTCTCAAAAACCTTCGGTTTACAGTGCGATTGAATCTAATTTAAAGCATTGACTTAAGTCCCTTCGAAATTCCTGGGAGCAGCTCAACGCACATACGTCATAACGAGGCCTCGGTTGGTGTGGTCATGTGACTTTTGACATGCTGAATCACCGTATTGGAACAATGCTCGTGATACTTCCGTGTCAAATGCTCAACCAGACGGGCTCGAGCGTAACATCACTGTGAAAGAGCACAAGGAGATTGTTGCCTCAAAGGAACGAACCGCAGCAATAACGACTTACATTTACTCTAAGTCCAATTTAAAGATAGTTCTTTTATCCGAGTTAACTCACTAATTGAATAGCTCAGCTGGCAGGGCTCAGTCTCTCTGTGGGAGACCCAAGTTCAAATCCCACAAGGGACCTTTTACAATGGAGTGAGTATTAACACCTTCCAGGTGGGTCCTTGGGCAAGACCCTTAACGCTACTGCATACCACCTCATTACTCTCAGACGTAAGTCTCTTTGGAGAAAAGTGTCGGCTAAATGGCTCGAAGACGTTGTTCAGAATCTTTTTTTTTTACCTCATACTTGGGGTCAAAAATCTCCACTTCAGCAGCACTTACTTTGCTCCAGTCTGTGTTTTTAAAGTGTTTACTTAAGGTTTTTTTTATATCTCATTCACGGCCTGATTTATAGAATATTTCATCCTAAAAACATGGTGACAATTTAGGTTTTTCTGATTATTTAAATTAATTTTCTAAATTGTGAAGTGATAGAGATATCCTGAATCTCCTCTGTAAAAAAAAAAAATATTTCACTCTAATATGTGTACAAAATTAAAAAAAGAACGTGGCCCTGGCTTAATCCAGTGTTCAGATGTTTTTTTTCCCTAAAAATTTATGTAAATTAGCACTCGTATATTTAAACATACAATTTCAGCAAAATTCAAAAACAATACAAATGACAGTTTAATGTGAGTAATAAACCAGGACATTTTCAAGGTGATAGCTGTTAGACATAAATGTTACCTGTAGTGTCTCGTCTTCAGCATCCTGCATCTATTAAAAGCCTTATTAGAAATGACTAAACTCTCCTCAAAGACAACTGATGTGTGTTTCTGTCTTTCACTCGGTGAAGCTGTAGGCTCGTATTGACTGTGGTCTCTTTTCTCTACAGTCATCTACAGCACCAAACTCTACCGCTTCTTCAAGTACATTGAGAACAGAGACGTTGCCAAGTCAGTGCTAAAGGACAGAGGACTGAAAAAGATCCGACTGGGAATAGAAGGTATGTTTTTTTCTGTATTTTAAAAAAATGGTTACGGGAGCGTTTTGGTTGCTCAAATCAGGAGATGAACGAGCAGTAAAATAAATGTTATGAGGAGTTTTTAATTTATTAGGTAACCTGATGTTAAGTCGACAGTTTTTCTTTCAGGGTAATTAGCAGGTTACTGTAGGTTGTTCAGCTCCTCTTAGATCTCACCACAGACCAGGAAGCATTTGCTGCTCCTCCGATTCCGCTTTCAATCTGATGCTTGAGCCTGTTCAGACTTGGTTTAACTTTATAAACTTACTACACGTGTGAACCTCCCACTATGTTCTGCTTTTCTACAGAGGACCAAAAGCAGGGAGACGGTTTTATCTACACAAATCAGATTTGTTTCTTTGGAAACTGACATCTTTATATCAGTAGTCAGTGACTGTGAGCAACACTGACTGTTTATGAACAATGCTGCAAGCAAGATCTAAGAAGCAGACTGGATGCTACGCTAGCTCTGGTTGATTAACGGAGGTTATGACATTTAAGTTGGTCTCCATAACTGTAAGCATTTCTCTTCTCCAGCCTACAGTCTGTGCTACGGTAGTACTGCAATTTTTCATGATCCAGTGCTGTGCAATCATAAAGGAAAATGGTTGGGGTCTTGGTCTCAACCAGCACTAAAAGAACTGAAGTCATGGAGCTGAAACAGTGTCTTTCTAAGGCTGCGTTCCCACTGCAGGCAAAAGTGGTTTCATAGCATTACCGTACACCTGCAACTACTAGTCTGATGGGGAATGAGCTGCCTTTGCTAAATTAGCATGTCACTAATATGGATATATTTTAGTCTGAAAACATACAAGAGCAAGACGGCAGCTTGACACGCGTGTATGGCCAAGATTTCCAGGTTTTCAGGGTGAAAAGCTGCTCAGCTAAAAAGGGAAGAAACAACAGCAGGCAGCGTTTCAGAGGAACGGACAACCCACATGAAAACTGAAGAGATTAAACCACAGAAAAGTTGATCTAATTCATCATTCTGGCCAATCATGCTCTGTCTGTAATGGAAAATTCTGGAGAGGTCCTCTCGCTAACATGCTGTAATCCTGCGTAACAATGCGTCTGGCATGAAGAAGGCGAAGGAAGACATGATCATCTCCAGCTTGGGTTGTTTTTCTCAAACGCCGCAGCTTGTTGAGCTAACGTTTTATTTCAGAGCGCGGTGGTGGCCATGCTTTCACCAATGCTCGTAGACCCGTGGAGCATTTTAGACATTCACAACTAGCACAGTCCTGTTTGCTTGAACTAAATGTTCTTGCTAATTAGCTCCATTATGACGTTCCAGCTAGATGGAGCATTAGCTTCTTTGTTTTTATTAGGATTATGAAGCAGCTACAGACAGGCTTCGCTTTACTGTAGAAGGTTTTTTCTTACAAATTATTTTGGAAACATTTAAATTGGACTAATTTTGTTAATCAGTTGCTCTCATATTAAGAAGTGTTGTGTAATTTACTACAGCCTAATGAAACCTTACACAATAACGACAATAACAATGTTCACGTAAACTGGTTTGGTATCCAAACACAACGGTATATTCCTATTTCAGATATTGGAATCGGATCAGTGCATCTTTAAATGTAGCCTAAGTTAAAGTTGGTGTCATGTAACCCCGGACAGACTTCATGGCTCTGTTGTTGTTTAGGCTCACTGATGTTCTGCAGGTAGAACTGAAAACAATCAGGCTCCTTATGGAAAACATTCAAAAGAATAGAACTTTATTGTCATTGTAACAAGTACAATGAAATTACAAAACCCTCTAGCTCTGCAGCTCATGTAAAAACAAACCAGATCTAAAAAGGTGAACCAACTTTCAACTGGTTCCCCGCACCAACAGGGTTTGAAGTTAATCTGTCGCTGCTTGTCTGAGCCAGCATGGGAGCTACTAACTCACCAGTTACGTGTCTGCAAGCAGAACAATTACCACAGAGGAACAGTGGTGGTTTTTTTCTCCCTGTAAGGTGCAACTGATGCATGACAAGTGTAGACAACAAGATCAGTATTACTCAACTTGAATGGGAAATGTGGAGCTGCAGCCCAGTTAGCTTCATACAAAGACAGGAAATGTCAGGAAACTGAATTAGCTTTGTTTAAACTCACTAACGAATATATATTGGTCATTATTCTACCTGTACTCTGGTTGCTGGGCAACCAGTCAGAGCGGAAATGATTCATTTACTTTCTTCCCCCCCATCAGGATATCCAACCTATAAAGAGAAAGTGAAGCGGCGCCCTGGTGGTCGTCCTGAGGTCATTTACAACTACGTCCAGCGTCCCTTCATCCGCATGTCCTGGGAGAAGGAGGAAGGAAAGAGTCGCCATGTGGACTTCCAGTGCGTCAAGTCCAAGTCAACCACCAACTTGGCTGCAGCTGCTGCAGACATCCCCCAGGACCAGCTGGTTGTCATGCACCCTCCTGGGCCGCAGGTGGATGAGCTGGACACTCTGTCACAGCCGACGGAAAACAGCCCGGGCCCCCCACTAGCGCAGGCCTACGAGGGACTGAACCAGCAGGCCCAGGACAACCCGAGCCAGGCGGCGCACAGCCTCCCCCACAGCAACCAGCAACACAACAGCAGCCACACTCAGGCCACTTACCACTACGATCCGGACCCTGACACGCCGTCCCCCTCTGCATGACACCCCTCCTCCTCTGTTCACACTGCGAGCAACAAAGGCGTTCATTAAACACAACACATTTTTAACAGCTCTGATTCTCTCCGAACGGTGACATACAAAAAGCTGACAGACGATGAGCACACACGACCCAAACTTTAAGTGATTCAAGCCACTTGTTGCTCTGAGTGTGAACGCTGACTTCTTCCCCCCTCCTCCTGAGTGGCTAAACACCACTTTGCCTTCTGTTGCACCTCTGCTGCAGCCGTTCAGGGGACACAGCATCCGAGTGAACATGAACTAAAGCACATCAGCAGACGTCCTCACCCAACTCTGTTCACTTTGTTTTCTTTACCCGACCAAAGGAGAATTTAGCCCCATCTGTACATGTGAAAGACAGAGTACTGTTTTACATGATGATGAAGCATGTGTGAAAGCTGTGTGTTGTGTGTTTCTGTACCTCGCTGGGAAAGTGGATTTCAGTGCCTCTTCCTTTATTTTGGGAGGTTAGTGTCAGATGTGAGAAGAGTCACTTTTTCCAGAGTAAAAGGCCTTGAAAAGTTTTTTTGTTCCACAACATTGAAGAGATTTTTCTTAAAATGTTCCACTCTAGTTTGATTCCTAGATTATCCTGTTTTTACAGTTTGAGTCTTGACTGCGCTGCTCTGAAACTGCACAGATTTATCATCACTGCTGTGAGCACACAAGATGTCCAACAGTGTTTTTCTAATAAACTGTATTCACAACTACACGACTCGCCTCTTTGTTTTCTAATGCAATCCAAACTTCTGTAAGACCCATGTGGACAAAAACAGAGCAGTAACTAACAAATTTAGTTTTTCTTTGGAGAGCCGACGGGGTGATTTTGCAGCATCCTTAACCTCATCTGGACTAGAGCCTCCTGTACAGGTTGCAGCATGAGATCTGTGCAGTACAGAAGATGTTTTCACACACTAGGAAGTGGTAATCCTAACATGTAGCATAGCAAAATGATGAGAAACTCAGCTAAAAGACTACCAAGCTTTGCTACCCAAGCAAAACACAATTCAAACCACAGGAAATTATAAGGTCATGTGGCAAAAACATGAGAACAGAAGTGTTCGTTTAGCTCCTACATTCTCAATTTCAAGCAAACTACACAAGTAAGGTGTCATGAAAGCAGAGACTGCTGATTGAGACAAAGTGTCTCATCACTGAAGCAATAACTGAGCTAGTAGTCAAAATAAATCACATCTTTATTCCAACGCTAAAAAAAAAGACTGCTAATGTGTTCTCCTATGACTCTCCCTCTGAAATGAATCACGAAGGTCCTGCTAGCTACCATGACAATTAAGGGGGTTCCTATGATATACTGCCTTGGGCTTCACTTCTTTCTGGATCCTAATGGTTTTTCTAAGGCATGTGTCAAACTCATGGCCCGCGGGCCTCGTCCAATCTGTGAATTAATTATTTTTGGCCCGCATGATCATTTTTAATCACTAGTAGAGCTGGCCTCCTGATAAAGCGCACGCATTACAATGCACTGCCTGCGTGTTGGCGTGTCAATCGCAGCCCACTAGTAGAGATGGGATTTATGGCTCTTTGAAGGGAGCCGGATCTTGAGGAGCTGTTCCTTTCAATGTGCTATTCAAAAGACTGGCTCATTCTCACAATATCTTACAAAATTTCACAATATACAAGAATGACAAACAATCAAAATATGCACCTGTATAAAATCTACTATACAAGATTTAAAAAAATATAGGAAAAATATAGATAAAAAAAGGATAAACCTGAGCAGTCAGTGCAAATTCTAGTAAATGTTTTGGATAGAACTCACAGTATTTGTTTCCAAACAATACTCTCTGTCCATAGATGCTTCACATGAATGGAGGGTGTTGGACATCAGACTTCTATGATGTCACAAATGTTATTTATTTTATTTTCATTTTACTCAACTGTGCCACTTCTTATTTAGTTATTTATTCATTTATTTATTCATTCAGTCATTTTTAGATGGAAGGGGGGATTGGGCTTGGCGTGTGTTTGTATACGTGTGTGCATGTGACTATGTGAAAGACTTCAATGAGGGTTTTTATTCTTATGTTTTTATTCATGTAAAGAACTTTGTGTTGCCTTTGGCATGAAAAGTACTTTACAAATAAAGTCTGATTTGATTTGACTTGATGAAGGCAGTGTCAAAAATTTGTATATAAAAAGAATGACTCAGAAATGAACGGCTCACAGCTGTGAATCGGTTCTCATCATTCATTTAAAAGAGTCGTTCAAAACAATCGATTCGTTCATAAACGTCACATCTCTACCCACTAGCGCTTACCTCGCTAGTTCTTTAGCTGCCTGACTGAGCTGCTCACCTTTGTTAACAACCCCTCTTCCCACCCCAAAAGAATGGCTAAATGAAAAGTGGACTCTGAAAACATGGAATATGTTTGCAGATGTAAAGGACAAAGCTGTGTGGAGACAGTGAAGCTGTAATGAAAGAACGTAAGACACTTTAAAACGAAGCACCACAACAGATACAAGCATATGGCCTGGAAAAAAGGCTCCAAAACGGTAGAAGAGTTATTAACCTTTTAAGTGCCAGAGTTTTTAAAAGTTTTTAAAAGAAACTGGGAAAAAATGTTGAATATGAACCACAGTTTATGATGGCATTTTGGCCCTGATTTAGCTCACAGGCTGGCAACCGTATTAGATTCTGTAAATTTCACAATAAACTATGATATTATATACATATATATATATATATATATATATATATATATATATATATATATATATATATATATATATATATATATATATATATATATATATATATATATATATTGACACCCCTATTCTAAGGTGAATTTAAAGTCCAGATAATATTTCAGTCATTTTATAAAAATTAAGTGCATAGGATAAAAACCTGTGGTTTTCATAAGTTTTTCTGTAATATTTATGTCCTGTAAAGTTGTAATATATGGCTTTTGATATTGAAACTACACTCACTTGCCACTTCATTATGTACACCTCTTTAATTGCTTGTTAGTTCAATAATTTAATCACCCAATCATATGCCAGCATCATGATGAGGAATAAATAGGATTTAAGTGACTTTGAACGTGGCATGGTTGGTGGTCTGAGTATTTCAGAAACTGCTGATTTACTGGGATTTTCACACACAATCATCCTGTTAGTTACTTTTTGAGTTAGAAGTTCAAATGGCAAAATCCTACCTCCCCATAGTAAAGATTTTTTTTTTTAATTTCTGGATTCAGGCAGTGATCCAGATCACCCCCAAAATGTAACCACTTGTTTCTTGTTCCATTTCTGAGATTTCCTTAAAATTTCATCAAAATCTGTCAACTTTTTGAGTTAAGCTGCTAACAGACAGACACCCCGCTGAATACAACCTCCACCTTGGCAGAGATAATAAATATCAATAGCATGATAAGCTAACCTGCTTGTCTTGTATGCTAGCAGCCCTGCCCTTGGCCTCCAAGGTGGTGAGTCCAGTCTGGAGTTTAGTAGTTCAAGTTTTTATTACTTCTGCCTTGGTGGAGGTCATGTATATGTCTGTCTTCACTTTTCACAAGATAGGGTTCTTTAAGATGATGTGAACTGGTTTCTTATAGAGTGCATTAAAGTCTTCTCCAATAATCTGGTGGCATTCCCTCGGTCATTTGACAGGAACTAGATGGTACACTAATTAATTAATTTGGAGGCGATGAACCACCTAGCAGGACATCTCCCCTTTGATGCATTTGTGGTTTCAGTACATCACAGTGAACCCTCAAGACAGCTGCCTCTTACACTGTCAATAAAACCGGTCCAAATATTTAGATAATAAATATATGGAGGGAGAAAAATGCCACTATGAAAAACATAAATACAGCACTGAATAATTATTGAGATATTTCATCAATTTATTCCAATTGAAAATAAACAAATATTTCAGTAATTCCTAAAATTAATATTGGAAATAGTGGCACATATAATTAATCAATTTTTTAAATATTTAAATATGTCAGCAGTTAGTAAAAACTTAAATAATTAAAAAATAAATAATTTTCATTATTAATGGAATGTGTTTAAGTAATTTTAATTAACTGATTTAAAACATATAATAATTTAATGTTTCCTGAGCTGCAGTCCATCATGAATTAATTTAAACCTTTTCTGCGCTCATCAATAGATTGTAACATCTGACTGGTTACCCTGCTCTACAAGTCACTACAAATCAATCCTAAATAAAAGACCCCTGCAGTCGGTTTAAATACTCCTAACACTTTGGGTGGCATTATTTATCTACTGCGTTTGGTGGCTATACCTATTAGTTACTGTGATGATTTAAAAACTAAACAAAACAAGAATGCAATATCTGTAGTAAGTAAACCTAAATTTAAACAATTTCACATTTATAACAACAACCTGCCAAAAGTCAGCTTAAGAAAAAATAAACAGTTTTATAAATCAGCGGATACCTGCGTATTTGTTTACGAGAATGAAGTAAGGACCAGTTTACCTGAGGACACAAGCTGCAGCCGTTAGTGTTAAATCTTAAAGGAGATATCAAGAGTGTTCCAGAGTAGTGATGTGCGGGCCGTCCCCTAACCGGCGATTCGGGTTGGGGCGGGTCAAAGAATTTTCGCTTCACTGCTGGGCGGGTTGGTGTGGTTTACTATTCTGAAATATCTAGTTCTATCTATTAATTTAATTTTTTGTCAAACTGAAAATAAAGACCTTAATCAGTGTCTACATTTTGTTACTATAATATGTAAGACAAAATATTTATCAGTTATTTAAACACAGGTCACGTTTTATAACGTAATGTCCACGTCGGCGCGTAGTAGGCTACGCAGGCTACGTGCAGAAAGCGCCAAGCAGACAAGCAACAAAAGATGGAAGAAGTGTTGAATAACATTCGTTCGGGAGTTTGCGTCCTTAAAAAGAAGAAGGAGGGTCAAAAGGGGCTAAATCACAGGTTTGGGACCGGTTCAACGAGGTAATCAGTGCAGACAACAGCAGCAGCATTGGCTATGTGCTTTATAACACTTAAACGCTTAAACGCTTTAAAACACTTTATTTGCCAAAATACATTTTGTGTTGCCAGTTTCCAGTGCCAATTTAGGAGACCATATGAATCTTTCTCAGACTAAATAAAAGCATTCGTCAATATCATGTGTTTTAATGGGGCGGGGCGGGGCGGGTCGGGTTAAAAAAATAGAAGCGGAGGTGCGGGGCGGTTTGGTGCGGTCCAATTTTTTTAAAAGAGCGGGACCCGTGGGTCGGAAAAAACCCCGACCCGCGCATCACTATTCTAGAGGCAGGTCTATAAATTACATTACTGTAGTCTACGACTGGGAGAACTGTCAACTTGACAAAAAAATTGCTTAGTGGAGTGTGTTAGAAAGAATTTATTATGGAAAAGAAAACCTACTGAAATGTAACTTTTGAGAGCAGCGCACCAATATGGGTTGCAAATGAGAGTGAGCAGTCTAGCCAAACGCCAACTGAACCTCAGTCCTCCAGTCATTTAGGTCATTTAGGTAGGACACACGTGGTTCTGGGAGAGTTGTTTTGCCTGTTCAGTGTTAAATGAAGACCAGAAAAAATAGGTTGAATAATACTGAAGCTAACTTGCAGCGCAGACAGAGGAACTGGAAGTGTAGACAGTAGTATCATCGGCATACAGGTGGATTTGAGGAGTTAATTACAGGAAGGGTTTTCTTGTTAATTTAAATGTTAAATAATGTTGGACCAAGTACAGACTTGGGGAACACTCTTATGAAGGAACAGCAGATCTGAGAGAAGACCCTCCACCTTTACTAGTTCCATGCATCCAGAACAATAACTACCAAACCAAGCTATAGCTCTCTGTAGTAACTCTAATCACACCTTAATTAATTATTAAATTCTGTACTTATTTGTTTCATTGTGGCACTTAAATTTCTCCATACAAACACTCCACAAGTTCACTGGACTCCAATGGCCTCCAGTCACCAGATCTCAGTCCAATAGAGCATCTATGGGATGTGATGGAACAGGAGATTCTCATCATGGATGCAGCTGACAAATCTGCAGCAACTGTGCGGTGCCGTCATGTCAACATGGAGCAAAACCTCTGAGGAAGGTTTCTACCACCTTGCTGAAACTATGAAAAATTAAAGCAGTTATAAAAACAAAAGAGGCTCCAACTTGGTACTAACAAGGTGGGTCTAACAAAGTGGCCTGTGAGTGTATATTAGACATTATATGTCTAATAATAGTAAGTAAAATATTAAGGAGTGAAGTCTGATCCTGCCAAAGTGCAGCGACTCAGCATATTGCTTAAATGTTTAAATTTATCATCCATAGCGACATTTCTTCTTGAGTTTTTTTGGCAGAGTATCCAGGATTAATTTTATTCTATTTTTTTACCATAAACAACAACAAAGAAAACATTAAACTTTAGATGTCGTACTCAAGCCAGCCCACTCCAATGATATGCACAGCCTAAAGATGTAACTTTATTTTTTCGGTTTTAAAACCAGCATCAGAGATTTTCTTAAGGTTTGGCAGAAGAAGAAAGAAATATTTAAAAGCTGGGAACAACCTGACTCAGGAATGGAAGTTGGAGGAATTAAATATGCATCCACCACTCCCACTGTAGGGATGAATTTTTTAGTGCACGAGTTCAAAGTGTTGGCTCATGCTTTAAATAACTTTTTTTTGGGGCCATGACATCAAAGACAAACAAGTCCTCTTGGTTTTTTGATTTTCTAAACAATTCTTTTTTTTTCTTTTAAATCTTTGAGCCACTCTGAGATCTTTTTCAAGTAATATTTGTACGTTTAAGACCTCATTCACTGACCTCCATTCAGTTGCCGGGGGAGAGAAGCAGCTTTGTGGAGGTTGAGCAGCAGCATTTCCTTCAGCTCGTCTCTGTGGCAGATCTTCCTGCAGCTGGATGGCAACATCATACCACTGGGAAGCACTGACTGGCTGAGAGAGCACATCAGGTATAAACCAGTTATGACAAACTGAAAGCTGAAGCTCATATGTATTAATAAAAAAGAACAAATCCACTATGACAGAAACAATTTTATTTTAAAAATATTTCACTGCTGATACATACAATACACTCATCATACTCATATATATTTGCATAAAGTATACTCTTAACATGATAATATTTAAAGATTTGATACATTATTGTCAGGTGGGGAGGGTATATCAACAAGGAGAACACTTTATTGTAGTGTGTAGCGTTAAAAACAATGAAACAGAAAACCACTAGAGCAGGTATCAGAGGACCTCGCCAGCTGCTTGCTGGAAACGGATGAAGGGGCGGGGTCTGAGCACAAACGGCTCCACCCACACCGATGCGAGGAGAACTGAGCTTCTTTAACTGGACACAACCTGAAGAGGCTGCAAGACAGTTCAGCCACGACAGCTGGACGTCGAGTTAAAGATGGAAAATTTCTGCCTGTATGGAAA
This sequence comes from Melanotaenia boesemani, assembly GCF_017639745.1. Classification (NCBI taxonomy): domain Eukaryota; kingdom Metazoa; phylum Chordata; class Actinopteri; order Atheriniformes; family Melanotaeniidae; genus Melanotaenia; species Melanotaenia boesemani. The sequence goes on along the minus strand of NC_055691.1, from coordinate 6,027,328 downwards.
GCAAACAACTCATTTCCAATATTCATGTTAGATCAGCTATTATTACAGATAAATCTTTACAGTCAGAGAAAAATAATCACAATATAAACATTTAAATGTTCATTTTAAAACATACAGTTTTGAGATATTTTAATACTCAATTTTGCTGGTGAGCAAAGAAATATTTTCATTTTTGGAGAGGGGTAATCATATTGTAAAAAAAAAAAAAAAAAGGTATTTTTATTTTAAAGGAAGACATCTTTTGCTACTTTTAAAGTATTTTTTCCTTAAACTTGAATAAAATAAGGGTAAGGTTAGTTATATTTTTTTGTACTTTTCATCATGCTTATATCATTCACATAAGATCACTCACGATAAGAAGCTGATTTTACAAAAAGGATTTCAATTATAACTTCATTTTTATACACAATAATATATTTATCCTGTATATAACAGATTCTCTCCTTTCATTTGTAGAGCTTAAGAGTTTTTGTGTCACCGTGTGACGAGGTTTTTCATCCAGATGAATTTATCTTTTTTTTAAAAAAAAAAATTTGAGTTGTTAAACAACATTCTGGGAGTTTTAAACATCACCAGATTTTTGAGCAGCTGAACTGGGATTAGGACTGCATTTACAATGCTGCGCAGTTTTATAATGCACACAAACAAAAAAAGGGAAAATCTGACTTTTTTTTTTTTAAATACTTGCACGTCTGGGATCTTCAATTAAGAATTTCTCATTATTAAAAATATTTATTCCAAGGACATTTCAGAAATGCAAGGAAAATCTGATTTGTTTTATTATTTTTTTTTTAGCATTTTAATAATTTGTTTGGTTTCCAGTTATTTTTTCAAGGTTTGTCATCACATGATCAACTTAACCCCTAAAACCCCTTTTTTAACAGACTTAAAGAAATCTGATCAATTCCTTCACAGGCTTTAAATATTACAATTTTTTTTTTTTTTTTTTTTACACTTTTAAGAAAAAATTAAGACACGAATTGAAATCATTTGCTGAATGAGGCTTGCATTTTATAGCGGCTCCAGCCTATATTCCACATTTCTTTCTTTCCATACAGGCAGACAGCAGGACCTGACCAGATGAAGACTGGAACCTCTGGGCAGCAGAGAGCTGGCGAGGTGAAGAAGTCGTGTTGAGGATACTCATCAATATGGAAGAAAAAACTGACACTGAAATGAAGTTTTTAATTCAGGCGCTCCTGGCCGGCCATCTCTCCTGACCGCCACTCGCTGACACGGGACATGATCAGAGGATGCCGATTGGCTTCATCCTCATTATAATGTCCTACTCTTCATCTCCACAACGTTTCATCCGTTTCTTTACTGGTTCCCAGTCTATAGCCCTCCATGCTGATAAGGTAGTTTGCATTGACAGTTGTGTGTAGCCACAGTACATCTGCTCATCAGAAAAAGCTTAAACTGATGAAATTCAGAGGAAACAGTAGTCTTAAAAAAAAAAAAAATATATATATATATATATATATATATATATGTTCTGTAAATGTTATTTCTGCAGAAATGTATTCAAATTATTTTTAGCTTCTCTAATCACCATCCAAAGCAAATCAAAGGGGCATGCTCTTATTTTTAAATTCAAGCCAATTTCCTGAAAGAAAAACGGATCAATCTGAGGAAAAAGGGTTTAGTGACAGATAGCCTGAAGTGCTTCATCAGTGTAGGGGGAAGATGAGCAGGTGGAGACTCTGTGGCTGACACGATAGCTTTATATCTTAGTGAGCTGATGCTAAATAGCTTCCTAGAATGTGTTCACCTGGAGAAAACAGTCCTCAGGTAAATGGCAGTGAAGACGTGTCCTCATAGAGGAGCACTTGAATAGTCGTGGTGCTGAACCGCTTCCTTCTGCGTGCACCGTTACCAACATGAACGCGCACGTCTGATTCCAGTATGATTCTTTCGCTGCGACAGTTTGGAGGGGTTTACTGTTCACTCGCTATTAATGCCACCGGCTAAAATGTGCAGGAAAACGTGCAAAGGAGAAGAAAGCAGCAGGTCTTCACAAGTCCAACTCAGGTTTCTGGGCAAAACTACAGAATCCATGCAGTATTAATACAAACTAAAGGCTCATCTTATTCCTCTCTCCTCCGTCCTCCAGACTGTGACGTGGAAAACGCTCAGAGGAAAATATTCAAGGAGCGATGGGAGAGGAGGCTTGCCAACTCTTCTTTCTTCAGGTCTGTTCTCATCTCTGAAAAGATGAGGATGTGCAACTTGGGAGACGAGCTAAAAGGCTGCAGGCTATCCCAGCATGCACTGGGTGACAGCTGGGCCCTGGCACGCACAGGTCGCTGGTTGAAGTTTGCATCACATCAGAGCTACAAACTTCCTTTTTAAATGACTCATCAGCTACCGTTAGAGCTGATCTTTTTCTTTGTCCATCTCAGTTTCCTTTATGTCCTTTAGAAGGGCATGAAAAATGTCATGCCGTGACCGGCTGAAGCTGGTCCAGAACGCAGCCGCTTGGCTTTTAACAGGCAGACATGATGTGATCACATTACTCCAGTCCTCGCCTCCCTACGCCGGCTCCCTGACAGGCTGAGGATTGATTTTAAGTTCTTATTATTAGTTTTTAAATCTCTTTGTGGTTTGGCCCCTTCATATTTGATAGTTCGTGTCCGTCCAGCTTGATGTGGTTTAACGGGTATGAGAGGAGCTGCAGTGTTGTGTGGAGTAAATTCCTAATTTTAGGAGATATTGTAAAATCTAACTTTATTTACTCTTATTAATGTAAAGGTGTGACCAACCTAAAGACTAGAGATAAACTTATGTCAAATATCTGACAAAACAGCCTTTGTAAAACTTCATAGCTATTTCTGATAACTTATTATAACCAGATTAGTGTTTTATATTCCAGTGGGGTTTTCTCAGCAGTTTCGAGTAGATGAAGCAGAGTTCACATGAATACAATGATCATTTACTAATATGAAAAACAGGATGACTTCGAGATCGCCAGATGAGATGCCGTCATCATTAACTGTGGACCACCATCTGACATCAGTCCACATGTCCATGCATCCATATCAGGAGACGGTTGCAGATTCGAGGTAATTACAACACAAAAAACGTCTGCTGGACTTGTCTATACACAGAACCGAGACACAGCTCTGTGAATATATAATGGATGAATAATGGACTTCCATACTTATGATTTTGCTAAAGTTAAATTACTGACTTTTCCTACATACAGAAACTTTGTAAAATGCAAAATACAAAATGAAATGTACCCAAGAGCCAAACTACTTTTGTAGGGCAGGAAGTCATGTTACTACATTGATTGTGATTCCTCATAAATGAGGAGTCAAGGCTCATGAAATACTTCTGACTTTTATCTGGTGGCACATTAAGCTCCCACCACTGCTGCTGATGCTCCAACATCATTAGGAACTGATCAGATTGATTGCATTTTGAATCAAGTCTAATTATCTTTTCCTCCATTGTGTTTTTTTTCATAAATGCATCTATAAATTATGGAAATAAAATTAGCTGCTACAACAGTTACTTTGGACTTGTGAAGACCTCTAGTTCTATTTCGCTTCCTACGGAAGAGCTGCAGGCTGACTCGGACGACTCTGGAAAACGGCAGAATCTGCTCAGACGAAGGATGACGACGAGCTGCCGCTTAGAGAAAAAGAAGCTAATGTTAGAGGAAACAGCAGCTAGGTGGCTTTTATCAAAATTAGATCATTATTTGATTGAGTTTAAGTAACTGAAATACACCTGGTGGTGTTTTTTTTTTATGACTGAAGAACCTTTAAGTATCTTATGAGCAAATCTCCATTCTCAAAGCGGGGAGGGGGTGTTTGCACACAGATATGGGGACGTGAACATACGGTTACTGCTAAGAGGATGTTGAGACGGCTGCAGCAGGAGGCAGAAATCAAGTGCTCCCCCACCCAAAGCCTTTCCACCCCACGTAAAACTTCAACCACTGTCCATGAACGTTTCATGAGTCCTGTGTTGGTTTTGGTGGGGGGCAGGATTGGCTGTTGACCTGGCAACGACAGGGTCCAGAACCACTGACTTGGACAGAGAGCAGTTGGTGAAGGAACTTCAACATGTTAGCACCACAATTCCACAATGCACGTTTCCGTTGGTTGTTAAGAGCAATGTTCTCTCACCGTGGCAATGTTAGGAAGCCAACGTTGTACAAATGACGCATCATTTGGGGCAGGAGCTATTTGAAAATCCTGCTCAACTCAGTGAAATTCAGGTCCACCTACAAGGAATGATGAATCAAAAAAGTTGGAGTGAAATCTAAGCAGCCATCCAGTCCAAAGTGGATACAACATCTAAGAGAAATAATCTCTTCTTTTGTGTAAGTAAAAATCTTTAGTATCTACAGGCTTTTCACTTCAAATACTCGCTTGTGGAGACAGGCATGTTTGCAGTGTAGTTGTGTACAGAGGGCAGGAAACATGGCAGCCAGAACTCCGCCTGACTGAGCTCTCTCCATCAGTGGCTCTGGTTCTTCCCTTCCAGCTTCCTCACAAAGGCCAGGGCAGGTCGCTGAAGTCAACGGGGCCGCCCAAACCGGCGTCCGCCTCTAGTAGGGACATGATGACCGCCATGGCCGCCTCGTCGTTGCTGGGGCTGCTGGAGCCGGGCTCATCCATGATATCTATGCTCAGGTGCGAGTTGTCACCTAAATGGAGGATGAGATGATGAGAAGATGCTTCGAAGAAAAAAACACAGCCACATAAAGAGAGTGTGTGATGGTGTGACTTACTCATGATGGACTGGTTGGAGTACGGGTAGCCTACAGAATCAGGTCCAGGAATAATCCCTGTACTCGGCAGGTCCGGTGTCCCACCGTTCTGAATCTAAGGAGGTGACACACACACACACACATATTAGTTTCCAACATGAGCAGTGTGTGTTTCCACTCTGCCTTAGACCATCTCTGGCATCAACCTCTCCCTGAACACATAATGCAACACAAACACTTATTATAAGCAAATATTCTCACTGACGTAACACGGGGCTGCAGCGGCGCCCAGGGGAGGGTTCAGTTAAATCAGTGGAAAAAAACAGGCTGAGACTAAAGCAGCACAGCAGAATGCGATGATGCATCGGCCCTAAAAGCATCACTGCAAGTTCATTTATTCATCTGCAGACATATAAGTAAAGATTTAAAAAGTAGAGCTTTGATTATTGTATGAAGTGCAGTCTGCTGTGGCTGCACATTGAAAGATTATGCAGGCTGATCCGAGGAGAATCTCTGAAAATAATTTCCTTTATGGGGTTTTCTAGTTTTAGTCAACTATATCAAAAAAAGAGGAGGATGAGAAGTAAATGTTTTTTTCTATTTTTCTCTTTTTTATAAAGCTGCAGCTGTCTTCATGGTAACCTTTGTAGGACTTTTGGCTAACATTCTGGTTGTGGTACTTCACGTGGGATTTTTCTAAGAAACATTTCTTTTAAAGAAGTTTGAAATTCCAGTTTAGTTTTTTCTTAAGTCAACAGTGGACAATTTTATTCCCCTCCCAGGTCACTGGAAGACAAAATAAGTCCTCTCTCCAAAACTGCTTTAAAAACAATACAGAATAGAATCACTCGGAGCGCAGACCTCAGCTAAGGTAATTTTTGTTGCCAATGACTGTGGTAATTTTCTTCTTAGTTAGAAGCTCTAATGGCAAAATTATCCCCATCTCCCAATAGTAAATAATTCTTTAAAAATTTCCTGGATCCAGGCGGTGATCTGGTTCACCCCCAAAATCTAATCACTACTTCCTTATTCCATTTCTGAGATTTCCTGAAAATTTCACCAAAGTCCATCCACAACTTTTTGAGTTATGTTGCTAACAGACAGACGGCCTAACCAACGCTGCCAGATACACGACGTCCGCCTTCGCAGAGGTAATCATTTTTTTTGCCCCAATTGCTCAATAAACTTTTTAAAAAATATATCAAAATTTATTCAAATTATTGCACCAGTTTAATCACATAATGTCACTGTTTTTATGAAGAAGAAAAAACCTAAATAAGTAAACGTAATGAGTTATTTTCCATATAATACATGTTAGGGAGATAAGAGTTTCTTTTCAGACCATTTATTTATTTATTTTTTAGTACAGATTGATTAAAAAAATTAATAAATACAAAACAGCTCCCAAACATGGATTTTATGGAAAATACCCTTTTTGTCATTGTTGCTTTTTAAATAAAAACTGTGACATTTTGTAATTAAATTTGCATTTAAAGGGTTTAAAATAATTTGCTTAATTACATATTTGGTGGTTTTGATTAGGACTGAAGTTGATTGAGCAATTTAAGTAAAACAATGTGGGTAAAAAAATATTAATTTCTCATGTTTTCATGACAGTTCTTGGGAGAGGACTTTTTTGTCCTCCAATGCCCTAAAGGGTAGTAAACTAAAGTGACCCACAGGGGTTAATCTACAGTATTTATTTTTTGCTGTTGAAACATGTTAAAACATCCAGACAAAGTTGCTGCTGGAGCTGTTAAGAAAAGTAAGATAACTGTAAAATCAGATCTGACTAATCTAAATACTTCTAAATGCACCATTTGAAAAACCCTGCAGTTTCTGGTGATACTGCCCTGTTTGCTCCATCAGGGTATGCATCTGCAAGGACCCCAAAAATGAACCAAATTACACATGTAATGCAGGTAGGAGACGGCTGAAATGCTACGTATCCGTCTTTAGCGTAGAGCATATTTGGGCTTGTTGCATTAGCTGTGCTAAGGTGGGAGTTAATAAGCTTGTAAAATAAACTACATGTTTACTTCGGTTTATACTCCGCCCTCCTGTTGCTGCACACCATCATGTTTTTCTTTTGTGTTTTATTTCCCAATGCACAAGAAAATAAATCAGATATACAGATCTTTTCTCTGCTTTTATCTTTTATGCCTTCAATGTGATCATCTGAACAATATGGTAACTCTAGAAATCAGATTCCAGGTTTATGGTGTGCATGTAAACAGGTTCTGATACATTTTTAGATGAAAATAAGTTCATGTCTTCAAAAGGCCGGATGCACGTGTTTTACCTTCTTGCCCCCTGGGGAGCAGGTGTCAGGTGGAGGGGTGCTGGTAATATTCAGAGGGCTGGAGCCACAGCTGGAGGGGGATGACCCTCGAATCCTGAAAGACAAAAGATATTTGCATTGTTTCTGAAACACCCTTCCTCATGTACTTATCTGGTCACCGTAACTGGAACCCAGAGCCACCACTGTGGCTGTGTTCATATCTGGCTTTAAAAAACATCAGAGGTGCATCTGACTCATGTTCGTTTTGAGCGACCACTTCTGACTGAATCTCATTTCCCTGCTTTGAATAAAGACATTTTAAATTTTGAGTCATGGCTGGCTCAAATTTGCAAAAGCATCCACCCACGCATGCAAAGCACAACACTAAAACCAACCAGTTACCCCAAATTATCTTCCAGTCAAATCTGAACTTAACCTGAGATTAATCGTGCAAGCCAGAGTCCCTTACTCTAAGCTGGGTTATGCAACAGCTATTACAGCCTTGTGCAAAGCAATGGCTCATTATAGGTGCAGGTACCCCTGCTGCAAAGCAGGACCATCCCAAATTCTCTGTTAGCCACCAGCAGAGGCATGTCAGGTGAGGAGGGTTACTTTCAGTGTGACTGAGGACACGTATGTAATTGGTGCTGGAAGATTCTGATATGTAGACAACTGGATATTTTATTTTTAGTTTTTGATTTGCACATAGAAGATGTAAGAAAACACGTCTGATTTTAGCCCATTTTAAAGAAGCACATTAAGCTAAGGAACAACTTTCTGAATTTCTACTGACCTAGCAAAGATTGCAATGATGCAACTAAATAGTTTCTGCTTGAGCTGGTACACAGAAAACTGACATAACTGACTGTTCTGGTCCCAGATACGGTATTAAATCCCACATATGTGCAAAGATAATGTCTTGGTGTTTCAGACTGAACATTTTTAGCAAACCAGCAGCCATTTCTTACCAATATGTTTCAGGGCTGAGGGGTTAATGTAATTTGTGAGCAGTCTCTGAACAGGATCACAGATATCAGACCCGACTTGGATATGAGGTTTAAACATCCAGATACAAAACACTTTTACCCTCCAGCTGTGCTTTACGTCAGTGACTTCTCTCTGTATAAAAAGTCAGGTCAGAAATGGATTTATTTTACTCTTAAATTCTTAGAAGCACATAAACATTTTCTCCTACAGTTTGTTTTAAATGCAGCTGGTACATTAGATTTCTGAATCAAAAGATTAGAACAAGGCACATTTAATTAATATGTAAATGTTCGGTATGACGGTGAAGATGCAGCCTGACGGTCTGTAGACTTACAGGTCTTCATCCATTTGTAAAATGCATGTAAGGGCATTTAATAATTTGTCATTTTAAAACTCTGACAGGTGTATAAACTTACACAATGACTGGCAACGCCTTTAAACGTGATTGTTGTGCAGCTCATAAGAATCCAAGTTAATACTACAAGTATAACTACTCTTTGCTTCTCTTATGAGCTTTTTGTTGTTTAGAACTGTTCTTTCTAGTTGTAAACAGGTTTTTAACATAGCTTACTGGTGAGAAATCTTTAGTTAAGTGTAAACAATAGCAGTACTCGACCAACATGGCAAACAAAGCCCCAGTCATGTAAGCCGAGCTTTCTCTATATCCTGCCTCTGAGCTCAAAGCCAAAAATATGATCCTGCATCTAGAAAACACAAATGCAATGAAGTAAAATGAAGCAAAACTGTGAGTTTGAGGGGGTTTATGTGTTGCCATGACAATAACGGTATTTCACACATATTAATGGAAACAACATGATTTTGGCAGCATATCAGGCGTAGATCAGAGATTAGCTGAATTCTCTGCGGTAACTCTCTGTTTAATGTTCATGTTTTTCAGAATATGGAGGAATGACTCAGAAGAGAACATGTAAAATGCTTTGCAAAGGTCAAACGCTGCACATAATTCATCGCAGAAGCTTCCCGGCTGCCAGTGTGTACAGCAGGCTTCTGATATGTGATAAATCATGCCTTGGCTTCTCTCTGTGTCACCTCTTATCTCTCTGATCTACATTTAAAAACTAGGCCACAGTGGTGTTCTATTACAAGATAAACATGGTTTTGGAGTCTGACTGCGTTTTTTGAGGCAGAAATGCAAAGTTTTCATCTGCTCTCACCTCTGAATCTCCATCACTTCCTCTGCTATCATGCGTCCAATCTTCCCAGCTCCTGCTCTTGTACCACCAGGGATGCCAGGCACGGTCTGCAGCGCCCGTCTACCCCCGCCTGCCAATCAACGGCAACCAGAAAATGAGGAGTTCACTTACTTAATGAGTGGTTGAAATGAGATTTTTCTACGTATTAGTCATGCACGTAGGAAGGGGGGAACTAGTTTACCTTCTGAGGTCAGAACACTGTCCATACTTTGTGGAGAGGCAGCAGATTGAGGGTAATCTGATCCTTCCAGCATTGGACACCTGGAGAGAAATATCACATTCTGTCAATCTGCATAATATTTGGGGGTTTTACTGCTCAAAATATTCAGTATCTGGATACTTACGACACAACAGTGTTGGTAGAGACGATGTACTCCACCTCCTTGGTCCAGGGGTTCATAAAGCTGAACCATCTGCTCCTCAACGTGATGAAGGAACCGTCTTTGATTTTGAATTTGTAACAGTTGGTGTTGATCTTCTCTCTCATCTGCAGCACTGTGAACATTGGAGGTATATGATGAGTATATGAGCATCATACAGTAAATTATTTCTCTTGTGAGCCCTCTCAATGAAAACTGTAAGTCTCCCAGACGGATACCTTGTCTGTGACACTCTGCCAAGTGGCCGATATCATCCTGGTGGAAATACTCATAAAAGGAGGTTCCAAGCAGCTCTTGGGGAAGGTATGCTAGGATAGCCGTGGCTCTGGAGAAACAAAAACACAGAGGTTGTGTTACTGTCAACTTCTGGTATTTAGCGCCTAAGAACAATTTTAAGACTATTCCTAAAACTATTCCTGAGAGCAGAAAAAAACTAGGCATCAGGATTTGAATGACTCTGACCAGGTCCAAACTGTGATTCCCAGACAGCTGTGTCTCCACAGCTGCAGCTAATGTGGGATGTCTTTGGTGGTCAGAGCTACCACAAGTGGTCCAAAGAAGGAAAACCAGATGGCTGAGGCTTGCTGATGTAAATGGAATAAACTAGGGCCCCAGGATTGTCCCGATGCAGACAATACAAACAGGATTACAGATTATGAAAATGAAACTGGAATCAATTGGAAAAAGGTGGAATATTCTTGGAATTAGCTCATATATGGCCGTGATCTGTTCTTCCTACCTTCACAGTGCCTGAGACAAACGGAATAGAAAAGCTAGATGAGAGTTTAATGCATTTTGGTTGATGCAGCCATTGTTGAAACAATGATACAACAGACTGTTGTGTATTAAAAAACTAAATAAATAAAAAGGATATTTAAGGCTGGTTGAGCAGCTGGTTCAGAAACAGAGGCTACACCCAGCCCAGGTTTGAATCCTGCTGCATGTCACCGCCTCCTCCTTGGATCACCTTTCCTTGATGGGTCAGGGATATTTGGCAGAAAAAGGGGCCCTACTTTTGATAACGACACCCCTTCGCTAATGAGAACATGGTTATAACTTCACCAACAAAGAGCTCAACTGTTACTTTATGTTTTCTTTTTAGTTAGATTTCATTAGAATCTGTTTATAATCTATGAAAGATTCTGTATTTTGTTTTCTTAAAAATAATAAGTCTATCATAGAAGGTAAAAGCAGAATTTTCAACATTCATGATTAACTCTTCCACTAATGGACTGGGACCAGTATGTCAAACCAGAGTAAAGCTTCCTTTCTCAGACACGCATTTCAGTCTGCATCCATCGTGTCAGCTCTTTTCTCCTTTTACTAAAATCTTTTTTTCCCCATAAAAACAAAAAACAAGTTTAATCTTAAAGCTTTCCACTAAAAACAACCAGAAAACCCAGGATGACAGAAACTGAGGAAGATGTACGTTATTGCCCCCTCATCTCACCTCTGGTCGACAAAGACGAACTTTCCGTCGATGGCGTGCCGGGAGACGTACTCGGTGGGCTTCACCCTGATGTCTGCCGGACTGGGCTGGGGGACGATGTGTGGGTGAAGGCGACCGATGGCTACCAGGCAGCTCAGGTTGCAGCCCTCGTTGTCTGGCTCGTTGTCCTCGTCGAGTCCCATCTTGGTGGGTGGCCAGCTCTTCAGATAGCCCGTGCTGTGGATGGTGCAGAAACTCTTCCGGTCAGCTGTAATAAGAAGAAGAGAGGGAGAAAGAAATGAGAGGTTGAGATGATGGAGACAGAGGGACTCATTCATGATTATAAAAAAGCAGCAAACAAAGAAAAGTTTTTAATCCTGATTTAAAACTGAGATCCAGCAGACCTGCAGTTTCTGGGAGTTTGTTCCACATGTGAGGAGCATAAAAGCTGAACGCTGCCTCTCCCTGTTTAATTCTGAATGTCATTAACTGCTTTAAAAAGACAGATTTATAGGCTTTCCTTGGGAGATGAATGTTATTTGTTGACTTCTATTTAATAAGATTGTTCTAAATACTGCTCCCAGTAACTGAAGGCAGTTTAAATGCTTACACATTTAGACTTTATGCCCAGAATAAAGCAAATAACAACAGAGGGAGAACAAAGTTCATCTCCATGAAATATTCAGCAAAATGCTAAAAATATTCAACATGGGAGGTGAGACTGCTGCATGGCTTGAAGCCCTTTCCAACCAATGGGTGACGTGCAGCAAGCCAAACGTTTTATCTGCCCTCAGATGATGAAACGTGTTCCAGAAACACCTTTTAAGGATTTGAAGCAAGTTTTATAATTCAGATAAAAGCTGAGGTGGGAGGTTGTGGAGTCAGAATGTGGTGAAAAGCTTTACTCTTCAAATCTGAGGATTTATATAGCTGTGTTTGTCTTAACACAAGAAAACTATAGCCGGGAGGTACATGAGGCAGGATGACTAAAACCCTCCTTCTGCTAACATCCATAACTTGAATTTTTAATCTTCCTACATGTGTGATGTAACACAGCACTCAGGAGTGCTTCCGCTGCATTCGTCACAGTAGAGATCACAGGGGGGAAAAAAAGAAAGAGAAAAAAGCCACTTTAGTCTTTTCCTAAACACTTTTCCTCAACCCATAACCTGTAAAATGCCAGTCAGAGTAACGAGGGATAGAATGAGTATTAGAGCGTACTTATGCCACGCTGCTGTAAAACTAGAGCTGTTAAAACTTGTGTAAAAACACAAAGATGCATTTGTTACTCCACTTTGGGATGTGTAGATATGCAGGGTAACGACATGATTCAAGGATGATTCAGTCAAAGTGGATAACTGGGTTTCAATTGGATTGTTTTCTCGTTGTAAATGAGAATAATTTCAACAAGACAAAAACTAGATACCTACAATTCACTAAAAGACCAAGAAATCTGTGTTTTTGGTCTTCATAGCATTTCATAGTTTTTGTTTGACTTAATCCTTAACTTTATGTACAAGTATTTCCAAAGCTGTAAAAAAAAAAAAAAACACAACTACACAACATTTTTATTTCTTCAGTAATTAACATTAAAACTGTGTATCAGTTCCTGTTTACACTCCTTTCTTAAAGCATTATCACTTTGTTTACAGCAACACTACGTTTCTGACCTTAGCTGATATTTATTATGTACATTCCTGGAGTCATTGCTGCCCTTCCTGAGGCTGACAATCTGCAATTCATAACTCCGTGTTCCTGCCTGGAGCATCAGGTGACGACCGTGTCACATGCTAGCATGTGCTGTTTTGAACATGAACCATGACGGATTCAGCAAAGAAACCAGAGGGGACATATTTGGAGGAAGCGAGGAGGAGAGAGAGAGAAATAAAGCAGAGCAACAGACAAGACAACACTGAACGGCATTTTACTAGCTGGAGAAGCTCAGAAAAGAGACAGGATGCAGGGAGGGCGCTGAGCTAGCCGTCGTTGCAGGAGGGCGTCAAAGTCAGAAAATCTAAGTTCAGCAGTTAAAGCAACAGCTTTAACAGAAGCAATATCATCAAGATTTTATACAAAATACCATTATAAAGGCTGGTTTTTCAAATCTGAGCTCCTATCCTGGCTATTACTAAAGGCCTGGTTATGAATCAGATGCAGCTAATCAGTGAAAAGTAAGAAAAGAAAAAAAAATTGTCCGTGATTCTGTTGCCCCTTTGTAACAAACAGAGGCGGATCAGCCCGGCCTTGAATCGATGTGTGCTTTGTTATAAAGCCGGCACCGTAGAATCAGCTGAGTTATTGCTGGTTAGAGTGCAGAGTTGTGCAAACCGACACCGATCCGAAAAAGACTCAAGCTATTTCTGGTGCCTGTTATGGCACATTTTGTGTGGGCAACAAAAATAAGACTCAAAAGAACAAGAATAATTGATGTTTCTGCTACGCTGCTACACACCTCCAGTGATAAAGCGAGCACTTTATTTTTCAGTTTGTATGCATCTGCGTCTGTTTAAACACCGTTACACCATTTCTACTCTAAAATGAGACTGTTTACATGACCACTAAAATCAGATATCTGGGAGTAATCAGATAATTGTAATAAATGGTAAATGGACACTTTACATTCACCCATTCACACACAGATTCATACCCCAACAGGCACATCGGTAGAGAACGTGGGGTTCAGTGTGGGACCCAAGGACACTTCGGCATGGACTCAAGGGAAACCTGGAGTCGATCCACTTTCTAGTTGGTGGACGACTGCTTTTCCTCCTGAGCTACAGCCGCCCGTCAAATGATCTGATTTGACGCATCTATATGCACTACTGACATATAATATTCAAAAAATCCATGTCTACATTTACCAGTCCATTACTGGATTATTTTGTAGTAAGTACGTGCGTGGTGATGTCACTTCCTGTTTTCAACCCATGGTCTCAGCACTAGCTGCTGGTTAAGGAGGTAACTAGCAGCTAAACAGTTTACGGGTGAATGTTTTACCTCAGTGGTTCCCAAACTTTTCCTGCAGGACCCCTTTTTGCCATCTACAATAATAATGTCAATCAATGTTTTCATCCTCGGGTGTCCAGAAATAAAGTCGCTACGAGTTACAAGCTGATTTTGGACGAAAGTGACGCAGCTCTTCGCACATGCAGAGGTGTAAAAAGACGAAATAAAGCAGACAAATGGGTCGACAAGCACAAAGACGTTGGGACGTCGGGGAGAAAACTACAATCAGATTTCTCATAATGGAAGTTATCTGATAAAAGACATAAAATTTTGCCGTCTTCATGACCACCTGAATCATCTGAGAACCCAGAAATCAGGTTAGTGTGCACGTAAACAGGCTCAGTGGCATCTGTTACAAAATTTTTTTTGTTTTTTACTAAATAAGCAGATTAATAAGCAAATCCCTCTCAGTGAAGACCAGTCCAGGGTTTCTATCCGTCTCATTATTCTTACAGAGAAATCTAGCAAATAAACTACTATTAACTTGTTTAAAATGTCTCCTTTATACAGCTTTTACTGTTGGTGTTATAGTCATGAATTTATTTTTGCACTGTAGAGTTGAATATGGGTTGAGTTAATAAAAGCTGCATTTAAGGGAAAACCTTCCTGACTGTGTAATGGAAATTCTTTAGCCAACAGATTCCTTTTTCTGATAAAGATACCTCTAAAAATAGGAGACGGAAAAAAAAGAGAGAGAGAAAGAGACCGGAAAAAGTTGAGCTTTTGGTTTCCCAAGACTGTAACTGAAATCCAGAAAAAGCAAAGTGAGTGTATGTGAGGTGTAAAGCAAGCCACTCAGAAAATAAAAACTAATGAGAAAAAGATGCATTTTTCCCTGCGGGAGAATTGTGAGTGACGGCTCTACAAAGATAGTTTTTGTACCTTTTTTCTTAGAGCAGGTGGAGGGGAAGTCTTTATCCTCTACTTTAACAGAAGGTCTGTTGCATTTCATCCTGCAGAAAAATGACCGCCGGGCTCCAGAACAGAGTCGAGATGGACCGGGGGTGATATCCGTCTTCACAGGAAGACCAGCTGAAAATAATCACACACACCACAGGTTAACATAACAGGGTCAAAGTAAGGTTTTTCTTTTTTTCTTTTCTCAGTAAATTTATTCTCATCTTCAATGTTCAAGACCATAGAAAAAAGAGATTTTGGAAAAAAAAAAATAGGCTAAAATGCTCCATCTGACACTCCTGAGGCCAAATTCAATCATTCTCCCAATTGTAGTGGCTTTGAATGATGCCCATTTCTCCCATTTCCCCTCCTGCTGTGTTTGTGTGCCATTTCAGTCCACTTAATACATGTCATTAAGTCTCTGTAGGAGGTTCGACCGTATTATGCACAATTTCTTTTGTTTACTGCTTTTGTTAAAGTTTTAATAAATTTTTGTGGATTTTTAGTCAAAGTACAAAAAAAAAAAAAAAAATGCTTTCAGTTGCTGATATGAGACGTCCACAATTCAAACCCTGACTTTGTGAAGAAAAGAGTAATTAAATGCTTTATAATTGCAACAAAAAACTTCCAATTATAGCACAAATGAATAAAAACTTTATCCTGGAAACAGATGTGAATTCAAGCTAGTAGTTTAGGTGTTAAACCTAGAGATGTCTGACTACTACCATTTTTCCTGGTATCACTTAGAAGGAAAAACAGATTAAAATGAAAAGTCAGGGTGGTGGGAAGGAGGAAAAAGAGTAGGAGGGTGAGGAGATCAACTCCAACTAGATTCCTTGCTTACTTTTTGCGTCAATGAGCCTCTCTCTTGGAGCTGTGTCTGAGGAGGACAGCTGCTCTTTGACTTTGGCGATGTCCTTGGGGTGAAGGTAGTCGAATAGGCTCTGACCTATCAGGTCATTCTAGAGACAACAGAAGATACAGAGATACAGGTAGGAAAACAGAGGGGGCAGGCTGATGGTACAGAATTATATTCATAAACAATTTGAAAGAACATTTAATTCTGTAATTAGTTATGCGGCGCAGAAGTTTTCCTGGAAAACTGCAAAGCATTTAAGTCTTTAATTTGCCTGATTCTAAATGATGATGGAGGCCGTGAGCTGATCTTTTGATGAATGAAAATTCAGAACTATGCTTTTCTATTTAAAACTTGGTAGATTTTTTTTTTAATTTCTCCTGAGAAGTCCCTGTTTGTTTATAGGCTGCATCCAGGCTCTACATCAGACTAAATCTACTCTCTCTTCAAATAGAAATGTCCCTCTCTGCTACACAGACAACCTAGTTTTATTAGAGGGCCATTTTATTTCCACCTGTGAACTCTACAGGTCTTTCACTGCTGTGTAGTTATAAAAAAATAACACAAATCATCCATCTAAAAACAAATCTAACGCAAGTTATTAATAAAAGGGTCTTTTTTTTCTCCTCCCTCATTCAGGGTACCTGGGTGTAGTTGAGAATCTTGTAGACGGATTCAGAAACAAAGAGGATCTTGCCACGATCACACCCCACCACAAACAGGAAACCATCAGCAGCCTGCGTTCATACAGAAAACACATTATATACATTTTTTTTCTTCCTGTACAACATACGAAGTTAAATGCATTAATTATCTTTATTTATTCAAATCATTAGAACACGCACTAGCACACAGATCTATTGTTTACTAAACACATGAATACAGTAGCTTAAAGTTTTAAGCATCTTCCTTAAGCCCAAAATACACGTTTATAATTTAATATTAGATCCGATATTAGATATAGATATTAGATTTTTATTACTATTTTTAAGGCTTTCATCCAACAGCCCTGAAAAATCCAGAAAATACTCTCATCTAAATTAGATCGGGGTTAAAGAGACATTTAAAGTTAAAAGACGCATTCAAAAACATTAAAAACACATGCTTTCTGAACACAAAGTGAAGGGTAATAAGCGACACAAGCTTTTCAGCAAAAATGAGTGATTACATGAGGACCGGAGAGATGTCAGACCATTACCGCACTCACTCTTAATATCAAATGCTTCAGTTCATCATCTGAGAGGAAGGAAGGCTTGTAGTTTGCTTCTGTGTACGGGTTGGCTGCACCTGCACATGACAGAAAACACAGCTCACACCTGAGGGTCTTCACACCACACCTGCACATATACAAACTCACACACTTGCTCTGGAATTCATTTTCACATTAAATGTAATTACACACTGGTGCGTGGCAGGATCCTGGTCCATTGTACACGACTCTTTCTCTATAGCCATTACATTTCTTACTGCTTAAAGCTTTAAATCATCACATAATTTGTCTCCACATCTGGCAAAATAATAAAGTTACATGATCCAATTTCAGTTATCATTTCCTGTTTAATCCTTAATTAGAGATGCAACTACTGATCTTTATTTTATTATTTTTATTGTTTGCCCAGACTCATAAAAAGTAAAATCCTGCACTATTTCTATGATGCTCTATGAAGGGAGAGAAAAAGCTTGCAAATAAAATATATTGATTCTCCTGTAATAAAGAGAAGAAGCATGGCCTTTCTTGAGAAGTCAAAATGAAAGAAAAAGATTTTAAGGGGGGAAAAAAAAGAAAACAGAAAGGATAGTTTAAATAACTGCATTATATTTGTCATGTCATCAAGAACAAAATGCATACTCTGACAGAAGTCAATATCTTTATCATTTTAACTTTAAAATACACAAAAAGAAAAAATTCACAAAAGTTCAAATAAAAAAAGACTAAAAACAAAAGAAAAATAAAAAACAAAAAGCAATAAAATAAAACAATTAACTAAAATAAAAACCAAAACAAAACAAAAATTTAATAAAATAAAAAAAAAAACAAATAAATGATCTAAAATAAAAAAATAAAATAAGTGAAATGAAAACTAAAAAGTTCCTTTTCATCCAGGACATTGTATGTGGCTTAGATTCCAGATTTTGCAGCCTCAACCATTACTTAAAAAACCATAAACCATCTTTCCCAACATTTAGCATTTCTTTAAGCTCATTCTGACCTCTAAGCGTCTTCATGTGCTGGACTGCCATGCGCAGGACTGTCAGCTTATCCAGCTTGCGGGACATGGCATTACAGGTGGGCACTAGTGACGCCAGCTCGTCGATGAAGCTGTTCATCTTATCCCTGCGACGCTTCTCGATCTGGCTGTGAGCCTCTCTGTAGAACGCAAGAAGAAGACGTGCTGTTAAACAACATTACTCATTTTCACTCCTCCTTACCTGCTCTATTAGAAACTGAATCCTAAAACCAGCAGGAATGCAAGAGTAAACACTTCCTTCACCGCTGCTTCCTGCACTCTGCATGATCATCGACTACATTATCTTAACTAGCATCCAAGCAAAACGCAGATAAAAGAAGACCTGCACTTTAGAGATAAAAGATGAAAATCCATTTCTGATGTTTGATTCATTTTTGATTGTAAAAACGCTTCAGTGGATCCTACTGCCCTACGTGTCCGTTCTGCCTTAGCATCAACTACAAATACTGGGAAGGAGAGGTAGGAATTAATCATTAGGCATGCTGCTTCAATCCTGTGGCTCCACATAAAGCACAGATCTATACACTTCAACGTATTAAGTTTCTTATCATCCACATACACAAAGCTCTCTCTGTCTCCAGCCAGACAGAGTGACATTTAATTCGTGTAAGAGAGATCACATGGTAGCAGGAATGAGAGAAGAAGAAAAGATGGGTTTTATACCTGGCATTCTTAATCCTGCCTTGTTGGTCACTGGAAAGACAAAAATAAATGTTGAAGAATGGAAACCAAGCAGAAGAAATGCATTATTCATTTTAAGGCATAAAAAAAGGGCAAAAGGTGAGGAAGGAGGAATTGGGGCCAAAGCTAACATCAAAGGTTCTGTAACAGCATCAGGGATTATGCAACAAGGGCAAAGCAGGGTTTTATTTAACTGTACAATCTGGTGACCGATGTGACGTGGTTCACCCCTCTGCATTCTTTCCTCACATGCAGTTATCTAAAGCTGTAACAATAGGGAGGAAGCACACCCTGCCCACTGTCACAATAAAAAAAAATGCTTCAATTCTTAAAAAAAAAAAACACTAAAATAAAATAAAAAATAAATAAATTATTTATATTGATCAGGACAAAGAAATACAATAATAATTAGTTAGACATCTGCCAACTCTTCATCTTTCCAGATGGATCATGCAAAAACATGAGTTCCCTGATTCAGCAAACCCTCTTTTCTAAGCAATTTGCTCATGTTAAATTGATTAGTATCATCTATTTACACATCTGTGTTCATCATCGGCATGCCTGGCATCCTCGCGATATAAAACATAAAAGTTACAAGGTAATCAGCAGACAGGATCAATTTAAAAATACCTACAGCTAAATAGTAGCACACGGCACGGTGTTGCAGCAACACACTCGGCAATCTTAAGCCTAAAACATGTCCTCAGCTGTCACAACATCCCAGTGCTGCAGCGCGACAGCAGCAAACAAGTCTGACGTGGCCAAACGCGGCTCGTTTAACTGGTTTGGGCTCAAATTTGAGACTGAAAAAGGTGTTGCAAAGATGAACGAAGTTTTACCTGAAGTAACTCAAACTACATGACAACCCTACAAATGACTCACCATGTCTCACACCTTCAGTACAAGAATTACCTGATGTGACTTTGTTATGCAAATGCAAAGATAAAGGAAACACCAAAGTCAACATCTTAGGCCTTACAGTTCTGCTGTTATCATTCTCAGTAAATAGGTGAGAAATTATCCCACAAAGAAATGAAAACACGTCTTTGATTAGTTTCTTTCAGGTTGTACATTACTGTCTGACTTATTCAGAAGGGCACAGATTTTAGAAGCTTTTAACTGGGATGAAGTGATCATTTAAGTTTGATTTAACCTGCCTAAATAAAAAAAAAGAACTGCAGATAAAAGCTTGAGCATTAAAATAATGGGAAATGATGGCGTCTTACCCGCCCAGTTTATCCTTGTCAGGGTCCATGTCACTATAATGGAGAAGAAAGGAGGTATTTAGATTTAACACGGAGATCAAGAGACACAGCAATAACCACAGCACTTGAAGAAAAGGGGGTTCATTGGGTTGGGCAGGTTTGTTTTTCAATCTACTGAATTATTCATGGTGCAAAAGGAAGTGTGGGTCATTGGTATTTCAGCTTGATTAATTACGGTTGCTAAATCTATTATCATGTAGTCATGTTTGAACTTACTCAAATGAGAAGCCATCAATTCTGTAAAGAAACACAAATTTATTAATCAATTTTTGTCATGAAGGCATTGGAAAAGTGATAATTTACAGCGTGTAAGATGTGTGTTTTAATGCTGTTAGTGTTCAATTAAAGGCACAGGTTTAAAAATACAGTGTTAGTACCTGCACCTTTAAGTTTATTAAAGAAAAGATTAGAGTAAAAGACTGAAAACTTATCAGTGATTGAGTTAATGCTGCCATGTTGCTGTTGTAATGATCTGTGAAACTGGCTTCATTGTTCTCTTGATTTACTCGTCTTTTTTTTAATCTTGTTATTTTTATTTGTTTTGGTCCCAGCTTTGACTTTTTTTCAACGCAAACCTCAGAACAGTGCAGTCTCAGAAGTTGTGCTGCACGTAGGGATGGGTATCATTACATCAGAATAAATGCTACAAGCTATAATTCGAAGCAAAAACAAAGATGTGATGTGTAAATATGTGAAATAAAAGATAAGAGTAAAGACTCCAGCTGTTTTGTCTGTCGGCTGCCACAGTCTTTGTCTGTTTTTGGCTCGTCCTCTGCTGCTGCTGACTGAGCCAGTGTTGCAATAAGAATGAGGACTTGCTGTGGTATGCACTAAAACACACCTGGTCACAAGAGAAATTACAAGCATTTTCTCCCTACTGTTGGTAATTTTCATCATGAGCTGTTCAAATAATCTGTGTCTGTCACTACGCTCACACATGAGCTAATGACTTAGCTCTTTAAATATTTACTACAAGCCATTAGTTTGCTACAGAGTGAACCTTAACTAAATTGGCTCCAATGGAACAAAGGGCAGAATCTTTACGAGTTGGTGAAAGAAATGTTAGATTTTAAAATTTGTTGGGGGTTTGTTCCTTACACACATCATCTTGAAATGACTCAGATCTATGGGATCATTTCAAAACATAAGGAACAACCATGTTTAAGTTTGGCCTTGACAGGAGAAGAGACTTTAAAATACACCCTTAAAATAGCCCTACGCAACTTTTTGACTCGTTTTGAAGGCACAGCAACATTTATTATATACGTTCCTGGAGCTGTCGTTGCCCTGCAGCGTCCCGAGGCTCAGAATCACACGGCAGCATCTGTCTATCAGCACAATGGCTGTTTTGAACACGACTATGGCTGATTTGTCAAAGTATGCATGACATTATTGGTGGAAGTGAGGAAAAGAAAGAGAAAGTGAAAGAGCAAGACATAACACAAGATTCAACATGGGACTTTTATTGGCTGGAAGGAGCTCAGAGAAGACATCAGATGCAAGATGGATGCCAAATTAGCCAAAATGCAAGAACAAAATTCAGTAGTGCCTCTTTAAAACAGACTAAATGGAACAACAGCAGATTTATCATGATTGGATGGTAATGAATTTACAACACATCGATACCAATAGCAGCACCGGAACAAGTTTTCGATGCCCATCCTTACATGCAAGTGAAACTAAAAATGAAATCTGTTGATGATGATTTGTTTTAATGAAAAGCTTTATGATTTAAAATGTGTTTTATAAAAAGAATGTCAAAAATATTCCTTTTTTTTTTGTCTCCTTACTGATAGTCGGTGGTGCTGCCCTTCCTCTTGCGGGTGTAGTCCATGCCAGGTGTGCTAATGGAGCTGGAGATGAGGTCAGTGGAGCCGGGGGACATGAAGTCAGTCATCGTAGATGAGATGTCCATCCGTTGGTCTGCCATGAGGTCATCTGATGAGCAAAGTTTGACAGCTTTGTAATTTGTTGTAGCCTTTGTGTTCAGTATTTTGAAACAGACTCATGGGAAAATGGTTCAATTCTTAACAGCCACAAAACATGAGTCGTGCTTCAACAGGTTAGAAAAGCACAACACTGAAGCTCTGGCTGTTTCCATGGATATTAATTAATTACTCATCCAGAGAAGGAAATGTAAATCACAGACACAGCAGTCGTGGTAAATATAGCACGCATAAGTGAGCTAGACCGAAAGAAATACAGCATTAATTTGAGGAGTTGACGATCGTCATGGGGGAAGAGTTCACGTAACAACACAAACCTCTAATAACCACAGCATTTGCATGATTAGTCATTTCATCCTGACTGCAGTTTGCGTACGAGGTGAAAAATATTCCTGTTATCTGTGGAAGTCAGTACAGGAACTGGAGGGAACTTCATGCACAATTTAGAGGCTAAATAAAGAAAAATAGAAATCTTATTCTAGCTCCAAACATCGTAGTTTTGAAGAGTCTCCCCGATTAATGCCAGAGAATTACCAAGTCAAACTCACCACAGATGTTCATCACAGCTTCTGTGTTAAAATCATCTCCTTCCATCCACTCTGGAGCCCTCAACTGCAGACACACAAAAGCATCAATTTAAAGTCCTTTCAATCCATTAGATACGCAACACTGATAGCTTTACTGGTGCATTAAAAACATGGCATTCCACCATTTAGATTTAGCTAATAGTTACATTGCTAGATATTGTTAAATATGTCCCATGAATACAGATTCATTATATTTTCCGAAAGCAAAGACTGTCTGCAGCTGAAATGTTATCAGGCATATTTTGGCTTTAATTATTTGGCCAAGAAACTGATAAAAATGACTAAATGCTGCAGTTTAATTATCACAGAACAACAGAATAGAAAGGTTTTTTTCCCCCCTTTTCACAATCAGCTACTCATATGTCAAATCCACCCGACAGTACCATGTGTGTCATCTGTTTATGTGAGAGGAGCCATTCAGACTTGTGTCATGATCAAAGTGTTACCTTAATGCTTCTGGGCTCGACCTAGTAAGATTGTTTTTGACATTTCTGACAGAAAAAGCAAGCAACAGGGTGCTCATTCAGACACCAATCCAACCTGTTTGGTTGCCATCAGATAAAAGGAAACTGCGAATGGGGCTTTACAATAATCATTCTGAGACTCTGCAAAGACATAAAATAAGAAGAAAGAAAAGCCAAAGACTAACGGTAGTCAGCTACTGTGATGTGAATACATATGACAAACATAATGTTATCTGGGTCAAGTAGGGAGCTATAATTAACAGGAAGCTGCTATTGTCTAAGTAACTGTATAGCAATACGGTATGTCACAGTTATTTCACAATATTTAGGTCATACCATATCAATTTTTTCATGCATGCATATGCAGGTGGTTGTGGTGTGTCTGAGAAGTACCACATGTTTGTTTAACTTGTGGTACTTTTCTGTATATAAAAGGTTTGCTGTAGTATTCAATTACTTTTTTGAAGAAAAGCTTCTGTGGAGAGTAGCTGAACTGATGAATTAGCACACAGCTGACATAAGTTTTGGTCAGGTCACTCGTGGAAAATAGATTTATAATCTTAATGGAGTTTTCATCTGGTTAAATAAAGGAGAAATGATTGGTTTAACATCTTTCTGCTGATGAACAGACGACACCAACATCTCTGGTAACGTAATGCACCAAAGACGACGACACATGGTTCAAGTTTTAAAGGCATATGTTGTTTTTTATGATTTAAGTACTTATATAGTTTGGATAGAGGAGGTTTAATTGAAGATCCTAATTAGTATTCAGCTTTCCAGATTCCAGTTCAAATTATTCCACATCCAAATTAAATTAAAAACTTGATTATCAAGTTTTTAATTCTTATACTTCTGCCAGTAAGAGAGGCTTACATTTTTATTTTAAAAAATCTATATAAATTGGTGTTAAATTAAAATAGAAAAAGTCTGTATTTTTTTCTAATGTATTCTACTCTGTAGCTGCTCTGAAATGAGTCACACTGAGCACAAGATTCCCTGGTTTAAGGTCACATCTCTGAAATATGAGTGGGAAGCACTGACACATGGAAAAAAAAAAAAAAAAAAGGAACAGGTTAGGTACCTGGATAGGAAACTGGAACAGGCCTCCTGGATGGGCCTGGTATAGTCTGGATCGGCCTGGTCTGCTCCGTTCTGATCTGGTCTCAGTCTGGTTTGATTCAGCCTGACCTAGTTTCATTCACTTTTGATGTGATCTGCCCCGTTTCGACCTGATCCTTAAGCAGCTGACGTAACTCGTCTACCTCTGCGAACAGGAAAGAAAAATCTGTCAGTCTGATGCAAATCTAGAAACATACACGAAAACGAGCCAACCAGTGACAGTATGTAAATTAACCACACACAATGATATTAAGCTGGCAAAGTTGCTGCTCTCTGTTCAGTGTAAACACTCAGACTCACCAATCATTTCCTTTCAAGTAGTAATTTACTACCTATGTCATTTATGAGCACAATAAACTAAAATAAACTTATAAAATAGCAACTACGCAGTACTAAGCAGCCAAACTATGAGGGGAAAAAGTTTATATAGAAAAAACAGAAGCATCAAGATGCATCAATAACTGTTTTATAATCATGTTGCAGCCCAGTGATTCAAATCAAATCCTACAGAGATGCCTATAGATTCCCACTCCTAGCTACAATGCTGCAGAAAGTGAAACATGAATTAAAACCAAATATAAAATACAATTAAATAACTCCTCAAGGTATAAAACTGACCAGCCCTCATTTAAGAAAAATAGATGATTCCACAAAGTATGACTGTTATGGCTTAAAAAATAAATAAAATGTCATTTTTGTTTGATCACTGAAGTGTTTCTTTGATGCATGGAAACTCTCCAACAGGAAATAATAAAGCAACTTTAATATGTGCCCAAGTAATGCTGTGAAGAGGCAGGCAGTGAAGTACTAGGTCAGGATGAGCTTTGTGAGCTCTTTTACTGGGACAAAACTCGGGTCTAGAAGGGGAAAACCACTATGTCACGATTGTACACTGAAAGAAACTGGTGCTTGAGTGGAAACTGGGTCACTCAGTCTCTATGGTCTCAAACCAGCCTGCCTTAGTTTCCATCCACCACCTACTTCTACCTCATCAGTGAGTCAGCAAGCCATTCAGCTTCATTTCCCTGTTCCACACGCTACACCCACTCAGTCAGTCAGGAAGCAGCCAGAAAACCTGTTACTGAGCCAAGAAAACATCCAGACAGCGACTAGGTTGCCAAATCTCTTCAACGCTGTCACCTGAAGCGGTGATGAAGGTGACAGCTTGAACATCATTTAACCAATACTTAATGTTAATGCATTGAGGGATAAGTACTGCGACTTATAGTCAGGTACAACTTAATATATACACAAAATTATATAATTTACCATGTTTCTAAATGTGAATTTATACTGATTGGCATGAACCACGGAGCAAACATTACCATCTACAGTTGCAAGAGGGCGCTCTTGGCTTGTGACGACTATATGGTTCAGAAGCAACACAGGATGACGAATTCAGTGTATTCAGTGATATGGAACGAGATCGAGAGCTTAGTGAACTTGTTTACGGGTAACTTGCTTGTTATCTTAACTTAGCCTAGTCGTTATGTTATTGTGTAGTTGAATAACTTAATGTGTTACGTTAACATACTGGGCACATATTCAGCCTGCCTGAGTGTTTTTGTGTGGTTGAATAACTTGCCTTTCCAGATTAAATGTCTGTGCTTGGGTTTGGATTTTGTGAAATCAATTCCTAAATAAATGTGACTTATAGTCCGCTGTGACGTATATATGTTGGTTGTTTTTTTCTTCTTTTTTCTCCTCTTCATGAGGCATTTTTTGAGCAATGCAACTTATACTCCAGAGCGACTTATAGCCCGAAACATAAGGACTATAAGGACTTTAAATAGATTACATCACTTATAGCTTTAAAATGCCTTCAAAGCAGCATATTTTAGTAATTTAAATTTAATCAGATCAGCGATGGGATAAGTAAAGAAGATCTAATCTCTTTAAAAACTAGCCATAATGTTGTTCTTTATATTCTGGTCAAATCACACAATTATGTGTGAAGAATTGGAACAACAAATAAGAAAATCACACAACAAATCATAACAAGAAGCAGATATGAAGCAAGCAGTGCTGGTCAATTGACAAGGGAGAAAACAATCTTTGGTCACTGTGTTTGAAAATTAAACTTTACAAAGATTTTGGCCCCAACTGTAATAAAGACAAAAAAAAATAAAATTCTGCACTTTTTTTTATATATATGCAACTTAAATGCATTGAGTGCTACACAAATTAGCTCAGCTGCAGATGCAAAAAGGTAAACTGCTTTTGAAAAACTTATTTCAAAAGGTAAAATAATAATAATTACTTTTAAATAAGGGTGTTACTGAACAAGTATTCATCTTGGAATAATACGGCATGATTACTTTGGTTTGGTGTGAGCACTAGCACAGACAACACACGATACAAAGCTGTTATTTCACCTTCTGTTTCAGCATCACCTCTCTCATTACCTCCACTTCCAGCAGCCTCTTACACACTATGTGCCCGTTACCAATCAACCAGACTGAGTCCACAATCAAACACATTAAAACCACTGACAGTTGCAATGGGTAGAATTAATCATATTGCTCTAATGTTAATAGTGAGCTGGAAAACATGCCACCCACCTAAACTCTGCATCAGACCACACAATTTATGGCAATCGCTCTCCCTGCCAGCACCTGCCTCTTCAGCAGAACAGTGCATCATGCCACGCTGATGACAACAGATAACTACGAGAGTGAGCTTTTAAAGATTAATATTAAAATGCAAGTATGTAGTAAGAATAAGCTGCCTATTAATCTTCTCTGTCAAGGGATAAACATAAGGAGGGAAGTAGTAAGAGAATAAGCATTAGCTTTACAGCTAAAGATGGAACTTTGCTTTGTTGTGTAAGCAGGTGTTAACTGTTTATGATTCAGTTGATGGCTTTTAAGTTTTTCTCTTAATTCACAACCACAAACTGTACATGAAAGATGATTGTAGGCTGATGAGCTGTAAAAATAGACCCAATGCAGAAGTAGCTTGAACAACTTCTAGTTTCACATCTTAAATACAGCTAAAGCAGGACAAACTGTAAATGGATGACAAGATGCTGGCCTACGGGTGTACACAATTTATTTTCTAATGCTGGTAACAACAAAACACCTAAATCATGAAGGAGAAAATACTGATGCTAATTACTCCAAATTAACCCAAACCCTCAAACAAATGGGCAATAATGCACAATAAATGGCATTTCAACTCCACTGTTGCGGAATTGGACATGTAGGTCTACAATGGCTCAATAAATTTGTTTTAAAGTTAAGGATTATTGGTTTAATTCTTTTATTTTTAATATACTTTTTAAGGTTTCTTTTGCATTTTTTTTTTTTTTTTACATAAAATGTGCTATATAAATAAACCTGCCTTGTACGGTGCATGACATTCCCTATTTCTGCATCAGCATAAATTACAAAGGTCATTGGAAGATCCAGTTTTATAATTAATCAAAATCAAACTGCTTTTTCTGTACAGTATGATCAGGGATGAAAAAGCAAAAGTCATCCCACAGTACACTACATTCAGTGTTCTGCCTGTAACACCAGCATCATGCCCGATGAATTCCTGGACAATATTTGACCAGACACATATTTATGGAGATCCATCACTGGTTGAGCTGGTGAGCAGAATTTGTCAGTTTTCCACTTATCCGGCCATGACTGGTGACAAGCCTGAGCTGTCTCAGATATATCCCATTTGATGCTAATTAAATTTACACGCAAACTGACACATTGCAACAACTCTCACGTCTTCTGCATGGATCTTCATCTGTGAGATATGTTTACTTACTGAACACTCAAACATCCAAACTTTCACACTCAGTAACTTTAAAACCTTCTTTAAACCCAAATTATTACTCTTTTTTTAAACTAGAGAAAGGTCAACAATGAGTTACTATGTAATTTTTGTTCAAACACCTCATCCTTCAGCAGAACAAATCAAGCTGGCGCCTTTGTGCAGACAGCTGACAGCAATTAGTCTGCAGGAGGCATCCAGGAAAAAACACCAAAGAAGAAGAGTACTTCTTCTGTCTTTCATGTTGGATAAAGCAGAAAACACTGGAACTCATTTTCAGTCACGTTTCATTTGCACAACAAAAGCATCTGCATTAACTGGGATTAACTGTTTTGGGATTTGAGTGTTAGCAAGGCAGGGGCCTGTAGCTTGGTTTGGTTTTAGAGAGTTTCAAAGCATTTTTTTTTTTTTTTTTTTACAGACAGTTGTTAAGGAAATGTATAATAATGGATTCAGACGATCAGCTTTAAAAAACAAATCAGAATTGGCTGAGAAAATGCAGTTTTATGTTCATTTCTGTATGATCTTTTCTCATGGTTGGGTCTGGGTGTAGCAATGCTGTGAAAGACTGATCTCAGCCTACTAAATGGACAAAG
Organism: Melanotaenia boesemani; assembly: GCF_017639745.1. Taxonomy (NCBI): domain Eukaryota; kingdom Metazoa; phylum Chordata; class Actinopteri; order Atheriniformes; family Melanotaeniidae; genus Melanotaenia; species Melanotaenia boesemani. Next base: position 5,998,874 of record NC_055691.1, on the reverse strand, counting down.
AATTTAGGGAGGTCAAAATATTTGTGAACATGTTAGGGTGTAACAAACAGCATGAACAATGGGTGTGTAAGGGCTTGAAAAGGAGAAATCAGTGTCTTAAAAATAAGTTTTTACAAAAGATTTTTTGTCACTGTCATGGAGTTTTACAGCAAAAAACAAAGTTATGAAACAGGAAGATTTTAGGCATCACCGGGCGAGCCACGGCAACACAAACTGCATTTTAAAATCATGCTAGCAAGTTAACTCAGGAAGAATTTCTCTGTGTCTCAACTTCTCAATTACATACAAGTTGTTCTACATAAACTGAGCTTGTGCCAGATCTCTGGGTAGATTTGGCAGTGCTTGACAAGTGCAGCAAACCCATATAACCCCTAAATGTGGCTTTACACACCTCTTATCAGCTAGATATTGAGCCAATATCCAGACTTGTTTAACTTGGCAGAGCTCCTTAAATGTAATAATTATTACAGACAAAGTCATTCAGACTGATTCGGAAGCATTTCAAACAACTTTCTCGGATAAACTTGTGGCTACACCGCTTTTATGATGGTCTGCTTTTAATGATAAACTTGATTCAGCTGTTGTAAACTACAGGGGAATAGGTCAGAGCACATAATGCTTCAAAGCCCTGTAACATGCAAACAAAAACTTGATCGGGCTAAGCAATATGGTAAAGCTTGTTTGGAGTCACATGACTGTTGACACACTAACACCAGATAGAGAGCAGGAAGTGGAGAACAGAATAATTGAGGTGGAGTTTGTACGCTGTTGGTTTAAACAACATTACAGAAGAACAATAAAATATCAAAGTTAATGATGTGTTGATGGCATTCAGATTACGAAGATGAATGTTGTTCACAATGCATACAACACTTTTGTTAGCAGCTGAAGAATGACATTTTTATTTTGCTCCTAAGAATTAGTTCAAGAACTTCTTTAAGCTGTTTCTTCTTGTGTTTGGGTTATTTTATTTTTTTTTTATTTCTTTTACCCTTATAAACAATAATGGTGGAGGAAGAGATCATGATAATGTTCATTCTCAGAAAGACACATAAACTGGGACAGTGCAGTAAGCAAAGGTGGTCTACACAACTATTAAATACGTTGCAGCTTCTCTTCTTCATTCATTTCGATGGTTTATTTCTCAACGCTGCCCCCAATGGTTTCTGGTGGTACCGCTCTGTTTGCTGCATCAGGGTATGCATCCACAAGCTCTCCAAAAATGGACCAAATTACACACAATGGACGTAGGAGACGGATGGAAGGCTCTATATCCGTCTTTAGCGTAAGGCATAAACTTTAGTTTGATTTACTGAACAACCATAAACAAAAGAGATTTTAAATGTTTCCAATAACGTTTTATTTTTTTAATTGAGAAAATACCTTCCCATTACCCATTTGTGCTTCATGTCTCAGCAACAGAGAAAAGTGATGTAATCTGCAGACTGCCATATTACAGGGACTGGTCTCCCTATTTAGTGTCACTTCAAAGTAGCACCGGAACTTTCCAACCTTTAAAAATATGGCTTTCAAAACTGCAGTTATTACTTTAAAAATGTACATACACTAAAACAATTTCTCTATTCATTTTCATCAACAATGGGTAGGTATGACATTTATTTTCAATCAAGAGTTCAATCCAGTGTATTTTGCAAGTTCAGACTGACAGAGACTGTAAAACGGACATCCCTTAGAAAGCCGTTAAGCAGGAATTGATGCGCTTACAAACTACCTTTCATATATCCTGCAGGTTCATTTGACTATGCAAAAGTGAAACTACTCTGATGTATATTTTTTTATTTGCCCACATTTATTCTCTGCGGAGCTTGGCCAAGCATCATGTAGTAAAAATTATGATTAAATACAAACTTTCATGACTGAAATTATCTTTTTTGCTTGAGTGTTGCTTTCTACAGAGAAAAAAAAAATCAATGTCTGCTGTTTAGAGAAAGTGCTGAGCTCATCTTCATTTGACACTTAGTGGAGCAATGAAAACAGCTAGCATGAAACGGCAATATCTTAAATAAATACCTCAACATTCTCTTCAGTTTGACCAGCAAAAACAAGACTAAGAAAGGGGTGTCCAGCTGCAGTCCTCAAGGTTTGTAGGTCATGTAGGTTTTAGAGGTCTCCCTGATTGAACACACCTGATTCAAACTAAGTGGCTCTTCTCAACAGCTTATTGTCAAGTTCTGCCCAAGCATGTTGACCCACCAGGTCGACACGCTTGGGCAGCATGTGCTGCAGCAGGAAACATTCAAAACGTTCAGGACAGCGGCCCTCGAGGACTGACTTTGGACACCCCTGCTTTAAGATATTGAGACCATTTTTAGCAGCAGATAAGACAAAGAAAGAAATATTCATTTAAATTTCATTTAGCAAGAAGAGTTGGAATAAACATAGACAATATATTCATGATTAAGTCATTATATTACAAGAGGTTTCATCACATTATACAAATTAAATGTCATGACTCAAAGTAGTCCAAAGTAAAAAATTTAAACTAATGTCAACATCAGACCTTTTGGAGAAGCTAAAAATTCATACTGTCCACTGCTGCTATCAAATATGTGCGCTCAATCTGGCTTTCTGTGTGACTCACCAGGTTCCAAATTGAATAAAATCATATAATTATACCTTATAGGTCACAGTGAATCAGACAGGCAGACCACATTTTTCCTTACAGTTCCTTTAAACTTTTCCCATCTCACTAACCTCTGCTCCATTTCTATTCTTAGCCACTTTGATTTCTGTTTTCTTAAAAAGAGAGAAAAAAATTGATTCATCAGTTTGTGAAGTCAACAGCTTTACTGAATCAAAAAAATAAAAAAAAATCTGTTATCCAAATGCCTTCGTGGCACTATATCAATACTGATAAGCCTTTAATGCAGGGAGCTACCTGTCTAGAAACTATTAGAGCAAACTTTATCTGTACAAGTTTGAAGTTCAATACAGGTGATTTTCCGGTCATGAAAAGATTAATGCATAATCTATTGATAGTACTGCTGCAGAAGAAGACTACAGATTAGAGAAAGAAATCTGAAAATAGGTTGCAAATTTGACAAAGTCATATCAAAGGCAACAAATATTTTTTGATTTGTTTATTAACAAAAGTCAGTTTTTTTATTCAAGTATCGAAAGATGAGGGAAAAGATTATGGCACTCACTGGCAAAAATATAATAATAATAATAATAATAATAATAATAATAATAAGGACAGTGTGCCCCTGAATGTTAAATTCTTTTTTTTTTATCCTGTGCTAGACCACTATGAACTCTCCACATTAAGGGCTGCGTGCTATTTGAGCTAAGATAATACTTTACACACCATTTATTGTCCCCGCCGAACAATGAACCCAAAACCCAATTTTAGAGCATCTTCTGGCAGCCACTGCGGGGACTGTGGGCGGTCGCCACATTTCCTCTGCCAGTGCCAATGCTGTCGATAAATCATCACTAAACATGTTTCTTTATAGTGTTTCTAAATGGTAAATTAAAGGTCTCAGTATTGATTGCAAAAAAAAAAAAAAAAAAAAAAAAAAAAAACTCTTGTGACATTTGACCAGATATGTGGAGGGAGCTTAAAAGTTATCACAGCAGGATGGATGCTGTCGAAGAAACCGTGTGCTAGATACCCATCAAGGCCTGTTTACATTGCTAGCGTGTTAGCACTGGGGCACAGAGCACTGTAGTCGTTCCCACATAGGTCATGTTTGGTTAACAATTAGCACTCCCATGGACCGGTACTTACCTTTGTCCAGGCCTCCTTTACGTCCCGGTGATTGCTGGCAGCAATTAGTGCTGCCTTACCGAGCTAAAGGCAAATTTTCCACCATTGATCCATAATAGCAAATTATCTCGCAGGCTAATATTAGCATACAGCTGCTAGCTACTGAACGCTAACTGTCAAGACTTGGCCAACGAGCTAACATCCCTCCTTCTGCTCCACAAAACCACACTAACATGACCACAGCGCTGACAAAACATCGACGATACCCATCTTGGATTAAAACCCAGCAACGCCACGGAGATGTGTTATCAATAAAGCATTGGCTTGTTCTCGTTTTATACTTACAAAATATCCAATGACATCCGTCTATCCATTGAAAGTCGCTGGTAATATGTAATAGCAACACACAGAACTGTGACATAAACGATTTTCAATCGGTGACCCAGTTTCTCTTCACCGTCATGCCTGTCGGACCACTAACCTAGTTTTTCAACCAATAGCGTTTTCGCCACCGCCGTAGGTGTCCCTTTAGCCAATCAGACACGAGTTTAGGCTGGGAAAATATGACGGACGTATCAGTTGACCAATGACAGAGAGACTAGAACGGAATGCAAAGGCCAGTTATGTGTGAGCGTGTTATGGAAAACACACTGCAAACAAGCCATTTAGTAGGAAGACTTACACCACAATCTGGCCCTGTGCCTAATAACCCTATGTCCATTTTGAGCCTTAAAATAGATTTACGGTGACCTCGGGTCTCTACTCATTCATTTCTAAACTGGGAAAAAATAAAAAAAATGACTAGTTTTTGCACAGCATAAGAACTTAAAAGTATCTCTAGCAAGGTTTTCCACTTTTTCCCATTTAAAATGTCATTTTATAACAACTTGCATTCACTGCCATTCAGATCTTTTATTTTATTTTATCCTATTTAATTTTAATTTAAAATTAATAAAATTTTGTTGTAACTTTTTATTGAGCTACAGTGCAGAGAGCAACTATTGTTTGGGCAATAGTCTAAAGTCACTTTGTATATATGGTCATGTTTTAA